>NC_057852.1:124042874-124412874 GCF_015237465.2 Chelonia mydas | reverse complement strand
AGCCAGGTTAGCTGAGCTTCTTAACCCTTTACAGGTAAGAGGATGTTGCCTCTGGCCAGGAGGGATATAGAAAGGTGGATACCCTTCCCTTTATATTTATGACAAGAGGGTAAACATTGACTGATCTTTGGTCTCTGTTTTGCAGCCCCTTCTAAAATACTAATTAAAAAAAACAGTAATGGAATGCCCACAGGGCATATTTTATGGGACGTGTGACTCCTTTGAGAACAAGAGGTATAAATGCTAAGCAGAGTAAATTAGTTAGTTAGTTCCTCAATTAACATCTCAAGAGGTCTGTGACGCTGTAGGACAAAGGGTCTCAGGGTAACCTAGACCCTGCCATGAGACACTTTTGTAGGACTTTTGAACCAGAAGGCCTTGGGGTAACCAAGACCCTGCTTTGGGGGATATTTGACAGACCAAGTAGTTGAGAGGGCAAAAGAAGAGAAGAAAATAAGTCTCCATCTAGGACTGGTAGCTATACCTGCTTTGTTTGCCAATCAGGATACTGTGTAAATCCAACATAGTTACTGAGGATTTATGCTTGGGGAAATGAAGCTTATTAGGGAGACATATTATATAACCTTTATTGCTTGTATGATTCTTTCTCAAATAAACTGCAGTGCATTGAGCAAATTGAATCAGAATTTTCACTGGTACTGGTAACAATCTGCCCAGCTGTGGGCCATTAAAGATCCATTTCAACAGAATTCACTCCCCACATTGGTCCAGTAGCCCAACTTAGGGCACAATGCAAAAGCCATTTATTCGATAGAGCTTCTAGGGAGAGCCAAGGATATATGGCTTTGGAGGAAGTGGGGCTGGGAGGGGGAGGGGAAACTCCAGCTATGTTTACATATATATATATATATATATATGGCTGAGATAATTTTTCTTATTGATTAGAATTATTTTTTACTTGACTGTAGCTGCAATTGTTGTTGGGGTGCTTACAGCTTAAGAGTGGGTGTGGTTTATGTATTTTTTTTTTAAAGAATAACTGAATAATGGATTAAATCAAACCTTTCCTCTGGTTGGCAGGCTCTTTACCCAAGGCAATGGTAATGACCTCTCCTGGAAGAGATGTTGATCTCTGCTCAGTTCACTCAACCAAAATGGTTTAAAATCAGAGACAGGCCTCCAGATTCTCCCCAATCCAGATCCTGCTCTGAACTCCCACTGTTGTTCAGTGGCATTAGGATGAATGGCTTTGGTTTCAGACTGATGTCAACACAGGTGACAGAGGAAAGTTTGGATCAGGATTGAAGTTTAGGGTTAGGGCAGTTTGCTCTGGTGATTGGATTCAGGTTCCCTTCCATTTTAAACATGGTGTACACACAATGAGCAGATGGTCACAGTCCCCATGTAATGACATTCTGGTGGAGAATCAGAGTGCCTGATTCTGCCATCTTTACTCACATGAAGTAAATAGTATTTTACTACACATGTGGTCCCATTGAAGCCAATGGGACTACTTACATATTAAGATGCTACTCAGTGTGAATACGGGTGAAAAAGTTGGGCGCAGAATTACCAGTTTTCTTTGCTTAAACAAAATTCATAGAATGTTCTAAGGCTGTGGTTATACTATGAGCGAGGGGTGTGATGCCCTGTGACCGGTGGGGTACATAGCTGCTGGTTTCAGGCGGATTTGTACTCGGCCCAGCTCAGCCATGCCTTGGCTGCCGCTACCCCAGCTACTGTGGCCACACCGCTATTTAGCATCAAGCTAGCTCGACAAGAGCTAGCGCCTGTACGTGCACTCGAGCAGGGGAATCAAACCCCTGACTTGTAGTGTAGATGTAGCTTAAGGAAAATGACACAACACAAGCACGTGTTAAACCTCTTGGTCTAGCTCCTCAGTTTGCCTAAATCAGCATAACTCCACTGAAATCAGCAGAGTTATGTTAGCTTACAGTAACTGAGTATCTTGCCTCCTTTTTCCAAGGCCCTGTAGAAGGTGAACAACCACCAACAGTGTCACCTGGTGGTCAGGCAGGGGTGGCAGGTCATCTGCCCCGTTGACAACACAGTCCTGTCCTTCAGTGCCCCACCCACAAGTCTTTCCAGTCCTTCCCTTTACCATGGGGACTTTGGAGTCTGGGCCCTTGAATGGTCAAGATCTTTTCCAGTTGGGTTCTCATTTGAGGTGAAGGCTCCTGTTGTTGTAATGTCCTCTTGGAGTGGGTAGGGGAGCCTGGTCCCACCTTCTCCACCAGGCTTTGGACCAGGGCCCAATGGTGGGCAGCTAGACTTTGCACCTTGGGGTGCTGTGCAGCTGCACCCCCCAAGACCACTTCCTACCCAAATCTCCTTTCGCTTTTCAGAGTAAATCAAAGAGCCTTCAATCGAGTCTCTGACCCACACACTTAGTCACCTGCCTCTCCTTTGTGGGTTTGCACAGATCTGAGCAGTCAGGTCCCAGGCAACAAGTTCCTGGATAGCATCTTCCACTCAGAGCAGCCATCTGCTCCTTTCCACTGCCTGCCCCCCTCTGAGCTGCTCAGCCCCCCTCCGCCTCCAGTTGGTAAAGGCTTTGCAGGTGTGGCTGGGCAGCGTTGCCTGGGCCCAGAGCCGATCCTTAATCCCTTGCTCTCCAGTGTGGGGTTCGTATACCCCATCACAGGCCCCAGTTTGCCAAAGTACTTATGTATATGCATAAGTTCACCCCTATTCACCAAAGCACTTGCTTATGTGCTGAACTTTTAACACATGCCTCAAGTCCCACTGGAAATAGTCAGTTGGACTGAATGCAGGTGCTTAAAGTTAAGCACATGCTTACGGACTTTGGCAAACAATGGATATGCACCCTCAATGGATGTGCACAACCAGGGATTGTAAAGGTTTATCCAGAGGAGAAAAAGGCAACCTGAGCTGCCTAAAAGGAGGACAATGCTGGCTGGTCTCAGCTTTGTCCTGGGAAGCTTCAAAAAGAGAGAGCTTCTGGGGAAATGCTGGTTCTTGAACGAGAGCTTGCTTAGAAAGAAGCAACGAGTGTTTTGATCCTGGCTGAAGAAGAGTTGTAGAGCCTGAGAGATTGTTGTGTTCCGACCCATTTTGAGATTGCAGCTACACATGCAATTTACCAGGATCTCTGGGATATTTTTTAACTTACCTTTTCAGAAAACAACTGCCAGAAAGTACCAGCTGGGTGACAGTTCTTCCTAAACTTGACAGCACCTAGCTTGTTGTCCTTTTACCTACAGCAAGACTGTTACAGTCTAGAAGACTGTTCTATTGAAAAAATAAAATGAAGTTTCTTAGGACCTGGTTCATTTACCTCTTCTGAGCTGATAAAAAGGGGGAGTTCCCCTTTATGAATCCTCTTCTTACCTTTCAAAAGGAGCAGGCAGTGTACCCTGACTGTTACCCAGTTCCTAGTGTCCTACTCCTCCCCTTTCATCAGGTCACCTCTTCATAGTTGACCAGGTAAATCTCTGTGCCATTCTTAAGGGTGGCCTGCTCTCCTTACTGCCTTGCCAGATCTCCTCTTTCAGGCTCCATCTGAACAGTCTTCTCCTTTCCTTTCAGCAGATCTCCTCTTCAGAGGGCTGGCCAGGTTGCCCACTCCTCCCCACTGGTCATAACTCTTCTTACTAGCTCTCCTTCCTGGCTGGCTAGGCCCACTACATTCTGTAGGCAGGGCACTAACTGGATGGCCTGCTACTCTTTCCAGTGGCTAGATTTCCTTTGGGGTTCAACTGGACAGCCTGCTTACCTTTGTAGTAGATCCCAGGACTGGTTGGGTGGCCTAAACTGTCTCATGCTTTCTGTCATTATTTATTTTTGTAGTAGAACAGAATCAAGGCCTGTCATGGAGTCCCTGAGCGATGCTCTGGAACTGCTCCCTATGAAGCCAGGCAGGACTCTGGGGAAGTCTCCTTTCTGTGAGCAGACTGTCTGCAGGACACACAGCTCACACAGCTTCCACCTTCCTGGGTCTGACCTCGGAGCATTCAGCATCCTCTGCCCCTCCGTGCGCTTCCCACAGCAAATCCGCCCAGGCAGGCTCCTGGGGAAGCCAGAGGGTCCTGCACCCCAACTCGGCAGTCAGACGTGACTCTCAGCCAGCCAGTAAAACAGAGGTTTATTAGACGACAGGAACATGGTCTAACACAGAGCTTGTAGGTGCAGAGAACAGGACCCCTCAGCTGGGTCCATTTTGGGGGGCAGTGAGCCAGAGAACCACGTCTGTACTTCACTCCATGTCCCCAGCCAGCCTCAAACTGAAACTCCCTCCAGCCCCTCCTCCTCTTGCTTTCCCCTTTCCCGGGCCAGGAGGTCACCTGATTCCTTTGTTCTCCAACCCTTTAGCTCTCACCTTGCAGGAGGGAAGGGCCGGCCATTGGTTGCCAGGAAACAGGGTGTCGGCCATTCTCTGTGTCCAGACCCCTGCACACACCTGCCCTCTAGGGCTCTGCAGTGATCATACACCCTTATCCCACCACTTACATACTTAAGAACTGCATAGGGGAAACTGAGGTACCCCCATACTATTCAGAGGAACCATTAAGAACAGTCCCACTTCGTCACAGGGCCCATGATGTTTTCTCTCTTCAGATATTAGGAATAATCCAAAGGATTATGAAGAAGGTTAGGAAACCTATAGAAATCATCACCTATAACCTTCAGGTAGATGTAGTGAGGGAAATTTCTGCCAGTCTTCCATCAGTTATCCAAACTTTAAACAAAGGAACAAAAGTGTGCTTCCAGAGGGGTCCCCCCAGGGATCAGTTCTTGGCACTACACTATTTAACACTTGTATCAATGACCTGGAAGAAAACATAAAATCCTCACTTAGTTAGTTTGCAGATGACACAAAAATTGAAGGAGCGATGAATAACATGAATGCTGAATGAAGTAATGCAGGTCCCTGATTCAGAGCAATCTAGATCACTTGGTAAACTGAAGGCAAGCAAATAATATGTGTTTTAATACTGATAAACATACATCTGGGAAGAAAGAATTTAGGCCATATTTATAGGACGGGAGACTCTATCCTTGGAAGCAGTGACTCTGAAAAAAGTTTGGGGGTCATGGTGGATAATCAGCTGAACATGAGTTCTGACTATGGCTCTGAGGCCAAAAGAGTTAATGCGATCCTGGGATGCATAGACAGGGGAATCTTGAGTAGAAGCAGAGAGGTTATTTTACCTTTATATTTGGCACTGGTGTGACCACTGCTGGAATGCTGTGTCCAGTTCTGGTGCCCACAATTCAAGAAGGAGGTTGATAAATTGGAGAGGTTTCAGAGAAGAACCATGAGAATGATTAAAGGATTAGAAAACATACCTTATAGTGATAGCCTTAAGGAACTCACTCTATTTATCTTAGCAAGAAAACGGTTAAGGGGTGACTTGGTTAGTCTGTACATACCTACATAGGGAGCTGTGACGGGGTTCAACTCACCACTGAGGCGCCTCCTGCTGGCTGTGCTGGGGATTAGCTCTGTATGCCAGTGTGCGCTCTTCTGGTGGCGTCTTCCTGCCATCACTTCTGCTCCAGGGACCCATGTCACTCCCAGGACCGCAGCATCCTCTTTGTGACACAGCCATCCGGTCGTGCCACGCTCCCCAGGGGACAGTATCGCAGTCCCTCAGTCCAGCCACTTCCTCAGTGGTGAGTGGGGGTGGCGAGGACCCAGGCCCGCCAACTTCTCCAGGTCACGGCCCAGGGACCCTGTAGGTGGCCACCACTTGCTGCGTCCCCCTTAGGTGGGGGAGGAAGGGTGCAACCCAGGAGCTTGGATCATTGTGAAGCTGGAGCTAATTTGCAAGGAAAGAGGATTATGGGGCTGAAGATTCAGTTGTTTTTGCTATTTTCTGCTGGACTTTAAGTGAAGGACTTTGACACCTTGTGGGAAGCAAGTAATAGGAAGTGGTGCAGCCCTGAAGCACTCTGGGTCGTTTGCTATCACTGCTTCTCGTAAGGCCATTGGTCAGTGCCCAGTGGAGAGGGAAGGCCCTTCTCATAGAAGGAACATAAAACCTTGTCCCCACCCCCTTCAAGAGGATAGAGACACTGTAAACCCTGAGTCAACAGCATGCCATCCTTAGGCTTGGAGGTAAGCTGAGACCCTTTCTTTTGTGGGGACATTGGACAGTATATATTTTGGAGTATATTGGACTTTGTTACCCAGCAGGGGCATGACCTTAATTGGTGAGTCAGCTGGAGGATTGAGTCGCTTTCTCTACCGAAAGGCAAACCGCTATAGTATTGGATTCAGAGTAGCAGCCGTGTTAGTCTGTATTCATTAAAAGAAAAGGAGTACTTGTGGCACCTTAGAGCTTTCGTGAAAGCTTATGCTCAAATAAATTGGTTAGTCTCTAAGGTGCCACAAGTACTCCTTTTCTTTTTATAGTATTGGAGTGATTGCTGGCTGACAAGGGGGAGAGTTGGGACCAGTGAACTAACCACTAGGCCGCACCACCGGTAAGCCCTGCACCTATCACTCCTGTACTTAATTGATAATGTACAGTGCTAATTTTTTACCTCAGAATGTCATGCATCACCAGGTCACAAGTATATTACATCTACCCAGGTACCTTTACCCATCAGACTTGTAATCTCCTAAAAGAATGCAATCTGGTTTGTTTGACAAGACTGATTTTCCATAAAGACATGTTGACTGCCATTAATTATATTCCTATCCTTTAATTTTTTCTTAATTGAATCAGCTTTTTCATTATTTGCCAGAGGCTGATGTCAGGCTAACTGGCCTATACTTACTGGGTCCCCTTGCTTCTCCTTTGTGAATATTAGAGAGACAAGGTGGGTAAGGTAATATCTTTTACTGGACCAACTTCTGTTAGTGAGAGAGACAAGCTTTTGAGCTTACACAGAGCTCTTTTCAGGTCTCAATATTCTTTGAATATTGGAATACCATTAGCACTCTTCCAGTCTTCTGGAATTTGGCCTGGAATTCCAATATTTATTAAAAATTAACATCAGTGGGCCAGAGATCTCCTCAGCCAACATGAACACAAAAATATTTTTTTTGTCTGGTTGGTTGATTTTTTACCAGGAATTAGGGTTATCAGCTCATAGTCTTGGAGAAATACCAGTTTGTTCTAATGATCTGAGTGAACTCTCATTTTGTAATTATGGTGCTTTATTTTCCTGAAGATTTTGACCTGTAAGTCATGTCATTGAATAGAACAGATTATCTTTTGAGTTGTTTGTTTTAAAAATCAAATTACAAGAGGCTCAAATATTCTGTCCTAGTGTGTATTGACTAACTAAAGCCATCAGCAGAAACAATTCCCTCCAGGGCTAGGCTGTACCTCAAGCAGACCCTGACACAATCAGTAGGCATCCTGGGGTTTAGCAATTAGGACACATTATCTTGAAGGAATGATTTTTTTATACAGTGAGCGTGCAATAGAACATTAAACTCAAAGGCACTGCTAATTATATGCCATTGACCATACTAACAAGGGGCAAAAGAAAATCTCAGTGCCTGTGTTAACATTCTGATTATGGCATTCAATTATAAGCCCACACTGAATGCAGGACAGAGCCAGACCACTTTGAGAAGAGCTTCAGGATGGATTGTGCCTCAGAAAGCATGATCCTTCCTTGATTTCCTTGGGAAGCAGATGGAGAGTACATGCTGCACTATCCCTTAGGAAGGTGCTACATAACATAACTTCATAGCCAGCCAGTGCTGGATTTGGGGAGAGGTCATAGCACCTCCACTTCCCTGGTCCCTATGGGAAAATTTGCATATGCAGGCACAAATGGAAACAACAGTCCTTGCAACTCTGAGAACTACAGGACAGCAGTTATCCCTGCCCTATAATGCATGAGGGGACACCCAAGTAAAGGTCAGTGGCCATCTGGCCAACAGTAATGGTCCTGAAAGGCAATGAGTCTTCAAGTATGTCCCTTCTGTTACCAACTTACCGCAAGATGCAACTCCATATGATGCTGCTCTTCATTTTAATCCTCTACTAAATGTTGTTGCTGAACATGTCAAGTTGTATTCCCATGTGCATATGCCTCACAAGCCCATTGACTGCTACGTAGCTGCATTACATCAGTTCAGTGCAACTTGTGAATTTGCCAGTTTCACAGATGAAATGATCAGGGATCCAGTTGTTGCGAAGACTGACAGTTCCAAGATTCATGAACAACGCCTAATGATAAAAGGCCTGGCCTTGGAGAAAAACCTAGAAACTGCCTGACAAATGGGAAGTGCCATCCATTGTGCTAAGTCACTCTCTGCTACACCAGATGTCTTTTAACCTGCACAGCTTAATGCTTTCCGATACAAGGCTACAACCCACAAAGCTCCGAAGTCAACATCCATGGTGCCTTCACCGTCCCACAGACCACATTGCTCCCAGTGCTACAGATGTGGTGACACTGGTCACAAGGCAGACTGTCAAGGGTGTCCTGCAAAGAAATCAGTATGCAAGAAGTGCAACAAAAAAAGGACATTTGCTAAAGCCTGTAAGTCTGCAGTCAGTGTTTACTGGGAGTTCTCACGATGAGGATGATGGCAAACTGAATCCCAACAGTGTCCTGAATGTGACAGGAGATCACCACACTATTCAGTAGTGATGAGGCTGTTAGCAGATTTTGAGTTGCCTTTAACTATAATTCTCAACCAGCTCTAGACTGTGCTATTTGCCAGTTCTCACCCTGTGTGGCATCCTCCAGACACACTCCCTGGAGGGTATGGTGCATCGCTCCTCCCCATCAATGGCCATTTTACAGCTACCGTAAAGTATAAAGGCCCTACTGTCCAAGAGAAAAATCTATGTAGCACAAAAGGGTGTTCCTATTTTAGAATGGAATCATCAGAGGGCTCTTCAGATGATATTAGATTAAAATAGCACTGAACCTGTCCTGCAAACAGAGGATAGGCTATAACCAGGAATCATTGGTGAGTTTCTGGAAGTTTTCACAGATACCACAGGTGTTGCAAAAAAGTTCAAACATAAGATCCCAACTAAAAAACAAAGTGGTGCCTGTACAGCATAAAGTGTGAAATGTACAAATTGCCCTGAGACAACCACTCAAATCTGAAACTACACAAAGCAGATATCATTGAACTGGTTGTTTCATCAGAATGGGTTTCTTTTATTTTTCTCACCAGGAAGCCTAAGGGTGCCATTCACATGTCTGTGGACTTGAGAAGCCTAAACTCCAACATTGTGGTGGATTGTCATCTTCTACCTGACATCAGTGAAAAGCTGCTCACCTCAAATGAGGCAAGAATCTTTAGGACTCTTAATTTATCCTCAGCTTGCCACGAGATCCCCTTAATAGAAGAATCCCACAAGTTCACAGGTTTCATCACTCCTGAAGGTTTGTGCCAGTTCAAACAGATGCCATTTGGGTTAGCCTCTGCAGCATCCATATTCCAGAGAATGATGTGTATGGTCTTTGGAGAGACAAGAGTGTTACTTACTTATAAGATGACATTCTGGTGTATGGCAAAGATGAGCCTGAACATGTCATCCTAATAAAAAGTTCTAGAAAAGCTTTGATGACATGGATTTACTATTAGCAAAAAGAAATGTCAATTCCATACCAAATCAGTGACATATCAAGGACATACTATCTCTTGGAATGGCATACAACCAAAACCAGACCTAGTGAAAGCCATTCATAAGAATCAGAGCCGGACAACAAGGACAAACTGATCCTTCTTGGGATTGTGCAAATACCATTCAAAGTTTGTACAGCAATTTGCTATGAAAGTAGTACCTTTGCATCATCTCCTAAAAAACTGTGATGTTTGAATGGGATGCAGCATGCAAGAACAGCTTTAATGAGATAAAACATTCAATTCTGACAAGCCCAGCTCTTAGCCCTTTTGATTCTGAGAAGCAAACAATTGTACTCACAAGCATCTGTTGTGACAGTCTTGCTGCTGTCCTGTCTCAGCTAAAAAAGGGATGAGAAGTCACTATTGCATTCACACCCAGGGTCCTGACTAATCTGGAAAAATCTTATTCCGTGACTGAGAAAGGAGCTCTGGCCTGTTTCTGGAAAGCAAGACACTTCAGACCCTACTTCAGACCCGGTAGGAGATTTATCTTAAGAGCTTCTCAAACTCCTTCAACTTTATTCATCATGCAAGGTTCTGGCTGAGCAACTCCAAGCACTGCCAAATGGGCCATCAAAGTAATGGACTTTGACCTTCAGACAGTGTATATTTCAGGTGGCAAGAACACCATTGCAGATTGTCTCTCTCACCTGCCCATACCTTATCAAGAGGGTGCAATGGAGAAAGATAATGAAGAGATTGTCATTGCACAAATCTCTGCTACAACTCAATAAGTGATCACAGTCTCAGAGTGGGCAACATCTATGAGAGAAGACAAGGTACTTCAGGACCAAAAGAGTTACATAGTTAATAGATGGCCTTACAACACTCTGACACCAGAACACATGCAACCATGTAGACACATCACATGAGCTGTCCCTTGCAAATGAATGGATTTTGAGAATTGATCATTTTGTTGTGCCTACACTTGTGAGATCATGATTGATTCACCTGGCACAGGAAGGATGTCTGAGGATGAGTCTAACCAAAAGATAATTATGACAAGATTTCTGGTGGCCAGAAATGGACAAGCAAGTTGAGGAAGCAATCAAGAATTGCATGGCTTGTGCTAGTCACAGAAAACCTTCAGCGTTCCTCTCACTCCAGTTGACCATCCCAACTGTCCATGGGAGAAACTAGCTCTTGACATATCAGGACGCTTTGAAGATCATCCTGTTACATGAAGATTTGCCATAGCAATGGTTAACTATTACTCAAAGTGGCCAGAAATTATATTCACTGGGAAGGTTACCACTAAGACAGAGATTAAGTTCATGTCATCAACCTTTGCCTGAGAAGGTTTCCCCAAGGAACTGGTAACTGAGAGTGGAATGCAGTTGACCTCTGCTGAAATGCAGCAATATCTCAGTAGAAATGGTATCAAGCACAAAATAATTTCCTTTTACCATCTGAGGGCTAATGGTCTAGTTGAGAGAATGAACAGACTGGTGGAAGAAAGTTTGCAAGCAAGACCATGAAAAGAAGCTTTACAGGAAACATGATTTGCTTACAGCACCACTCTACACTCCACAACAGCAGTATCACCCTTTGAAGTATTAAGTGTTAAGGGCGAATACATGACTTACTACTGTCAACAGCTTACATGTTTCCTTTGTACAACCAAACCTTCCAATGAAACCATTCATGAATGTGCTAGGAACCGAGAAGAGCAATACAGACAGTATGTAAATCATAAGAAAGGTGCTAAACGTCACAAGTTTCAAACTGGAGATTTTGTTTATTTCAAGGTGTCATACAGAGTCAAAAAAGGATGTTTATGTCATTCATGTTCTTTACAGGTAACAGAAATCCGAGGAGATTCTGGATGGATCTATGCTGCAATGTAAGCGCAGGGCTAATAGAACTCAAGTTAACAGACCTAGAGTTTGTTAATCTAGGGCTTGAGCATCTACATTAATTTGTAACCCCACGTTAGGAAATGTTGGACCCTGGATCCCAACCTAGGGCTTCAGTGTCTGCAATGCATTATGTGGGTCCGAGTCCTACCTCCCACATCCCAGACTTCCTAGTGCCCTTCTAAAATGTGTTTCCTCTAACCCTCTGTTCGTGGTGCAGTGTGGGAAAACCTGACTGTCCAGTGGACAAAGAAAGTATACCTGTGGGATTGTGAGATACTTTTCATGGACTCCCAGAGCACGAGTCCAGTGGGGCTGCATCTACACTGCAAAGCAAAGCAATAGGGCTTGAACCCTGGGTCTCAGCTTGACTCAAGCTCAGACTCTCCACCACCTTGGGGTCTGTATTAGCACAGTTTGTGTGTATATGGAAGGGGGGTTATGCTTGAGCCTGAGTTGGAACCCTGGAGTTACAATGCAGTATAGCCAAACCCTTTGCTGTATTAATAGATGGAAAGAAATGGAACACTTCAAGATTGTTTACAACTCATCAGACAGCAGCTGAAGAAGAGAATGTTGATTTCCACCTTGGACCAGAGAACACTGATGACTTCGACAGTGATAATGGACAATCTACGGTAGTGGGAATTACTTCACAGCCCACTTTCTTTCCTGCCTCTCCAGGTATAAGGAGAAGAGTGAGACAAAGGAAACTTCCTAAAAGATTGGAGTACTTTGTTAAAGGACTAAAGTGATGGTTTGAAAGTGAATGTTGAAAGTTATACGCGGTTATTCTAAAAGTGAAGGATGCGTTGTATCTAGCTAGGCTCAGGTAGCTGCACTGGTGAGTTTGTTCCTGGGTGGTTCCTGTCGTCTTGGGTCCAAAAACCATAATTCTCAGGATGCACCACAGGAAGGAGGAAAGGGAGAGAGAAGGAAGAGAAAAAGAAAGTGAGCTCTGTGAAAGAGTAAGAAGAAACCTTACCTTTGCTGTTATTTAGCTTCCCTAGTCTTCCTCATAGGGGTTCAGATACAAAATTCGGCTTGGCCTTTCATGCCTCTTAAATTTCCCTTGCTGTTCCTCCACGAAACACCTCCCAGGACTCTCTTCCTGGAAGGCCAGTCCTTTTTATCAAGGCTTACTGCTGGAGCCTGCTCCACTCCCAGCAGCTGCTTCATCTCTCTTCTTGCCTTCTGCCAAACTTCTCTGTTCAGGAGAGGATTCCATGGCTTAAACTATCCCCAGGCTTCCTGCTGGGCTCTCCTGGTATCTCTACTCTCTCTAGTCCCAGAAAGTGACTGCAGACTCTCTTCCCCACAGCTCACTTCTTCTCTCAATGTCATCTATTTACAGTCTTCTCCGAGCCCCTCCCCAGCTTCATCCTCACTTGAGCCTGGCCCACACTTCAGGTACAGACAGCAGATTGGTATGTTAATTGGCCTCTCAGGCCCATATTAGCCCTTCTGGAGCCTGTGTGGGGCACACACCCCACCACAGGGTACACCATGAAAATGTGGCCTTAATTATAGAATAATGTAGCCCACGTTATCAGACAAGACTAAACAATGCCACCAATCCAGGCCTGTGTAGAAACGAAAGGCCCCAAGATGCATGTTTTCAAAGGCTATGTCTACACTTGGAGCTAGGGGGTGTCGCTGACGTGCTCTCATCTCAGTGGGTGCTGTAAATAGTAGTGTAGCTACAGCGGCCCGGGCAGCGATGAGCAGTAGCATGGGCTAGCTGCCCTGAGTACGTAACCAGGGAGTCTGAGCGTCTTTGTACTCAGGGCAGCTAGCCCATGACGCTGCTCACCACTGCCCATGCTATCACAGATATATCACTGTTTTAGTGTCCTGGCTAGATGACTGCTAGCATGGTTATGTCTATACAAGCTGGGAATCACACCCCTAGCTCCTGTCACTGAGCAATGTGTGTCACTCACATACCTCTCAGTCACTAATCTCACAGTCCGTGCGAGCCAAATACCTTAAAGGAGCAGGGTAGGACAGCAGTGGCTCCCTCATGCAACTTCCATATGCAGTCTCAGGCGAGGTTAATGGGAAGTTGTTCACCCCAATATCCTGCCTTTCATTATTCCCCATGTGAGAAGAGACAGCTGTAAAGAAGCAATGCAGTACTTCAGCTGCCATCTCACTTGGCCATCTGGTACAACACAGATGTTAAGTCTTTATTAATTCTCAATAATAAAAAATGTTCTAACGGTCTTTGGAGGGTTTCTGCAACTAGAAGTGATTTCAGCAACTTCTCACGTCATTCGTTCCTGCTGTTTAAAGCAGTTATTGGAAATAATCAGTAACAAAACTAAACCAACTTTGAAACATTAAGCAAACAGGTGTGTAGGGGAATTTGAAGAGCATTCCAGGTGGTACCATAGTAGTGCAGATAGCATTTTAAAACCCTAAATGGGGCTAAATCTAGGCCAAGAATTATAGTTTGAGCAACTCTGATTATTACTAAAGTGACCGTATGTGCCAGTTTCTCTGAGACAATCTTAATTTTATATATGATGTCCCCAGTGTCCCAGGAAATTATGTCAAGACACCTGAAATGACCCAGCTTTTAATCTGATCAATTTTTTAAAGTAACTACAACTCATATTCCATACTTAGTACCATGCGGGAAGAACAGTGTTTGTGGGGAAAAGTGAAAAGTCAAATGAGTCAACCACTATCAAAGTTGGTTTTTTGCTCGGAGTTCATGTTAATGGAACTTCTTCAGTGTTTCATAATATCCTCATTTAGAACCCTACGTTACAGGTAAAGAATTTTCCACTCTGAGAAATACACACAAGTTGCTGTTGAGTTAGAATCTAGCAATAGTGATACCAGCGCATGTTTTGTTGTTAACCGAAAAAAAAAAAAAAAAGGTTCTTTCTGCATAACAGCTCTAAGATCTGGCCTTTTCTGTCTAGCCACACAAGTAACTATTTTGTGATCCTAAAAATGTCACCACTCCAGTGTTTAATTTTGAATATGTGGTCACCTTACTCATGATTATTGTCGTAGAAAGAGAGAGCCTGGGATAAGGCCTGGGATAAGGGGCCTGGTGTCAGGCTTAAGGCCTGAACTAAAGTCAGGCCCTGCTAAGACAAAGCAAAGTTAGCAAGAGTCAAGCTACAAGCAAAAGTCTGGTCCTGTTACAAAGCAGAGGCCTGCTTGCAGGTTCACTGTTCAATACATGAACTTGGCAAGAACAGGGATGATATGGCAGATATGCAAACACTCCTAAGAAGTGCTAGGCACTGGACACTTGCATAAGCACATTCCAGAAGGATCGTGCCAGAACACCCCGATACCAAGATATGGTGTAAACACACTCCCCAAAGATGATACAGGGACCACTGACCCCTCTTAAAGATAAGTTCAGGATAACAGAGTGATGGATAGAGATGTTTTGATCAAATCAACAGGTACAAGGTAAGGGGTGGTAGCTAATCACGTCAGAGGGGCAAGACGTAACTTGTTTGTATCAGTGTATAAAAAAGGGGGTATCTTTGTCTGGCCAAGGGGGGAACGGAAAGTCCCACTGTTCACTGAGCTGGTCCATTGTAATGAGCGAATATGTATTAGTGGTACTGTATAGTCTACAGGACACTCGGATCATGCCTCATTGACAGTAAACCTGCCTGAGTGCCTTCACTATGGCACTGATTCTGTGGTCCTCTTAGGTTTCAGAGTAGCAGCCATGTTAGTCTGTATCCACAAAAAGAAAAGGAGTACTTGTGGCACCTTAGAGACTAACAGATTTCTTAGGCAGTTCAATTGAGATCTACTGTGTCAGCTACCTGTGCAGAGTTGGTGAAACACACAGTGAGAACACACACACAGCCGACAACTGACAACAATTATCACTTATTTTTAATGGTGGTGAGCGCTTGCAGCCCGATAGGTGCTTTTCTAACATGTAGTAAGATGCAGCCCCTATCCCAAAGTGTTTATCACCCATTAGCTACATTAGCATTTGCTGGCTCATTAAGTTTCTCTTCAATGGTCTCTGGATTTCTTTCTCCACAGGACATTTCCAAAACAGTCTGAGGGGAATCAGAATTCTTGAAGGCATTTCCTATTCTCTCCAAGCCACTTCTACAAGTCCTAGGCTTCTTCCAGTGCTTCTCTTTCATTAGAGTGTTTTCTATTGAACGAAATTGTTATCATTTGATTCTAGAGGCTCCCCACAATTTTAGCCTACCATATTTATCATATTTATCTCATTTCCTCAGCTATAAGTAACTCCAGAACAGTTCTTCATAGAGCACAGCACATCTCAAAGCAATGTGATCCTCACCATAGGTTTTGCATAGATCAGAAGGTGAGATACTACCATACCGGACTGGGCTACTGGAACAGTCCTGTATTCTTTCACGGATAGATGCTTCACAGGATGATGTAAAATCTCCATAATGCACATAAGTCCCCATGAAGTAAATTTCATTACCGATCCTGACGTCCAATGGTGATCAGCTTGTGATCTAAATTAGGAAAGTTAGTAGTACTTTTATTGTATCCTAGATAGGACAATTACACAGAATGGGCCAAATCTTCAGCTGGTGCAAAATGAAGTCAGTGGAGCTCTGCCAGTTTATCCCAGCTGAGAATCTGACCTACTGGCATTATTAATCCTATTGAATGTGACTAATCCTTTGCAACATTTGTTCCCCTTGAGCTCCACTAAAATCACTGGCACCAAAGGCTCTATGACTTCTTCCTAGCCAAAGCTCAGAACCAGTACTCCATCCTCATCCTCCTTGACCTGTCAGCCATCTTTGACCCTGTTGACCATGCTCTTCTTCTTGAAACCTTGTCCTCCCTTGGATTCTGTAATCTATCCTCTCTTGATTCTCCTCCTACCTCTCTAACTACTTCTTCAGCATGTCCTTCAGAGGGTCTTTGTCATCCCCCCTCCAACTTTCTGTGCGGGGTTCCGCAGGGCTCTGTCCTTGGTCCCCATCTCTTCTCTCTCTACACCTTATCTGTGTGTGATCTCATCCACAAAGACAAATTCAACTACCAACTCTATGCTGGTGGCTCTCAGATCAACCTCTTGCCTTCTGTCCAAACAAAATATTGGCCTGCCTCTCTGACATCTCCTCATGGATGTCTAGACATCAGCTCAAGCTCATGTTGGCTAAGAAAGAGCTCTTAATCGTCCTCCCCAAGCCTTCTCTTCTCTCCCTCTTCTCTCTAACACTGTGGTCAACAGCAGGATCCTGCCTATCACTCAGGCCCATAACCTTGCTGTTGTCTTTGACTCAGCCTTCTCTCTAGGTCCTCACAGCAAGGGTATGTATAAATCTTGCAGAGTCTTTCTGCGTAGTAGCTCTAAGATCTGGACTTTTATATTCCTCCACACAGATAAAACTCTCATCCAAGATCTCATCATCTTGCACCTCAGTTATTGCAACATCCTTGTCTCTGGCCTCGACAAATGCAGTTTTGCCTCACTCATATTCTTTAAGAATGCTGCTGCAAAGATCATTCTCCTAGCCCATTGCTTTGCCTATGTCACTCCTCTCTTTGCATCCTACCACTGGCTCCCTCTTCTCTAGCACATCAAACATGAGCTACTTGTCTTCACTTTTATGCCCTTCACGGTCTATCTCCACCTTACCTATTCTCTCTCATTCACTATAAAGGTGTTGACTCCCACCTCTGACTGGCCCATGATGCCAGCCTCAACTGTCCACTTGATAAATGTTCAAACATGTACATTTGTGCTTTCTCCCGTGCTGCCCCGTGTACTTGGGAGGAGCTCCCTTTAGACACATGCAAAGCTACTACATTATTCTCCTTCAGATCCCTCCTTAAAACGCTCCATTTTATGAGGCCTACAAAAAAAATTGACAATGGTTAGGCTCCTGGTGTGCTGAGAACACTGTCTGTCATGCTGACCGACACTATCCCATTGTTTCTTTGTACTCCCCCATCTGTCTATCTGTGTACATCTGCTGGCTCTTGTTTTATACTTAGATTGTAAGCTCTTTGGGGCAGGGACTTCTTTTTTGTTCTGTGTTTGTACAGCACCTAGCACAAGAGAATCCTGTTCCATGACTAGGGCTCCTAGGTGCTAATACTAATACAAAGTAATACAAATACTTAATGATAATAATAATATTCTGTACCGGTGAATTCCACAGGTTAATTTTCCCTATCCTTTTGGTAAATTCAGTTCACTGACATTTTCAATTCTGAATCATTACCTAGGTTCACAAATATTTCTATACTGATGTATCCTATCTAAAATTGATTTACTCCATTTACCAACTACTGGAGCATTCAAAAAATCATGGCATTTTTTCATAGGAGATATTTAGTTTCAGATATTTAGGGTCTGATTCTCATTTGCACGAAAGCTACTTCACACCACTCTGACAGTGTAAAAAGGTTTTTAAATGAGTGTAAATGTAATTTATGCCTAGTTTATGGTCCCTTTATACTGCCAGAATGTTATAAAACAGTCTTGGGGTAAATTATTATTAGTTATTATCTATATTGTGGTAGTGCCTACAAGTTCAAGTCATGAAACAGGCCCCCATCATGCTAAGCACTATAAAAATAGAACAGTCTGGGCCATACGCATTTACACTTCCATTGCTTTCCTTTCTCATGATCTCTTCTACAGGATTAGCCAGTGGATATATTACCTTGGGATCTTGGCAGTCTTTCCAAATTTTTCATTTCCCATATTACTTATCTAAAACAATCTGGTGAGATAATTTTCCATGTCAGCAGCTAATCTGTTCTATCAAAGGTATTATTACTAATCTTTCCTATACCACCTTGCTCTTTTTCCACAAAAGCTCCAGATGTCTGAAAACCTAGGATTTTCTAACTGGCCAACCTCTCATTCCCCTGCAAGATCCCACTCATGAACTCATTTCAACTATTAGCAAATAATATACACCAAACATCACAGTTCTAAATTTCCTCTAGGCAAGTTATCTCCCTAGACTTCATTGTATCTATCTTTGGCTACCTTCCTCTCACCTCATTTACTCTAACATTAAATATAACTCGTCTCTAATGTTTTACGCAGTCTGATTCTAATCTTGCTTGCATTATTTTTAGGTTGGTGGAAATAAGCTGATTTCTACTAAGCTGCTCCCAATTTAAACCAGTGTAACTAAGAGCAGAATCAGGCCTAGCTATCTCAGTAATACTCTCAATCTTTGACTCATAACAACTAAATACTGCCAGGTTTGCTTGTTCTTTTTACAAGAAAATAGTTTCCTGTGTAGTGCACCATGGAAATTTCTATCACCTATAGATTCCTGCTCTGAAATTTGCTACCCAGATCCATTCCTCCTCACTGCCTTGCACAACACAATCGAATGTTTGCTTTCTTGTTGATATCCAGTACATTTTGGACACAAATTATTAGCAGATCTTACAGCTAAGTTATCCTTTCAATCATCCTGTTTCTTTAATACTGTATTGTATAGTGTGGTACAGGTCCCTCTTGGTGCCTGATCTGCAGAATGTGAGTCTGTTACAGCACAGCTAGAGAGCCTGCTCTTCAACTCAATTTCAAACCCAGTGTGTCAGCCAACTTGGCAGCTCTCACAGTATCTCTAGTACACTTAGGGTATTTCTACACTGCAATTAGACACCCGAGGCTGGCCCTTGCCAGCTGACTTGGGCTCACAGGGCTCAGGTTAAGAAGCTGTTTAATTGCTGTGTAGACATTTGTGCTTGGGGTGCAGAACCCTCCCCTCCCTGCATTTTCTGATGAGCTCTTGTCCCTCCCTTTACAATGGGATAAAGCAAAATGTTGGATGTGAACATCCAAGAACTCTTAACGTTTTAATATCTGCATCCACGTCCAGAACAGAATTTTACAGCTTCTGAAGATGCAGTTGGCAAATTATGAACCCTTCAAGAGGTTCACCAGGGTGTGCCTTAGTGGTTTAAGTTTCTAAGGATTTGTACAAACCTTGGCCCAGATTTTCAGCTGGTGCAAACTGGAGTATTTCCATTGACTTCATTGGAACTATGCAGGTTTGCTTCAGCATGAGATCAGGTCTGTTTAGTCCAGTTTCAGTTCAAATTGATTTGAGTCCCAAACATGAAAGTGAAACTCAGCTGAAGCTTGTGAGTTTATGGTACAAACCCTGAAAAATCATCACATTTTTCCTGGATTCCACCATCAGCTGTAATGTCGCCTTTTTGCCAAGCAGTTGCAGAATTCGGGGCCTTACAGGTCATTTTCCTGTTTGGGATCGAAATTGGTGATGAAGACTGACATATTTTCTTAGTGTCATTTGTTTATTTACAGAATCTATATAAGTCCTGTGTCCTTGAATGAGGGCAGTAACAAACTGCACACAGGTAACTAACTCCCTCTTGCAGAAATCCCAGGCCAGGCTCCTGGAAAGCAACTGTGTTATGCTTTCTCGTCAGGGCCTCCGATAAGTCTAACTACTTACTCTGTGCCCCTTTCTCTCCCTTAGCCTCTGCAGCTTTCACCTGGGAAGCCCCTAGTTCAAGGCTGCTCATGGTGACCACATGGCCTGGAAAGGCAAAACTGGGCATCTACCCTCCTTTTGCAATACAAAGAAACCCCAGAACTTCAGCTGTTAAGAGAAAGAAGAGTGGTTTAACCCACACAATACCCTATTACTCTCTGGATGTGGTTACTACGTGGCATCCTAACTCTTTCTATGGGGTGTTTCATCCTGGGTGCTTATACATGAATGACTCTTCTTGGGCAAGACATGCATGAGATATGCCTAATGGGCAAGCCATTACAATGTACTGCACCAGGTTCACTCAAAACTGGTTCTGTTCCAACTTCAATTTGGGCTTATAAATGGATCATGGACCTTTCAGCCAAACTGGATTGAATTTAGGGTTTAATCATGAAACGTTGATGTTGTTCTGTACTCAACCCAGCTTCAGAATTACCAGACCACTGGGCTGCAGTGGTCAAACGTTCTGCCTTGGGAATGCAGAGTCGCTTGGGCAAAGAGTAAACAAGGGTGGCCACTTTGTCTCTCAGCCAGAGGTGGAGTATGCACTCCTCCTGTCACCAGCCTTACAACACTTGCCTGTGCACAGGGAGGCAGGGCCCTTGTCGTCCACTCACCCAGCCATGCCCCCTTGAGGTGTACAGAACTATGCCCTGCGCCAGACTCCTGAGCACCTGGCACTCGAGGAATCCAAACACTGGGATTGTGGTGGCCTCTTGCACACCTGTGTGATGAATTGGAGAGTCAGCGTGCAGGCTGAGTGAGTGAGTGTTTCTTGGCACTCCCACAGACAGACCTTCTGGGGTATGGCTCATCCCAGATGGTGGGAAGGATCCTGTCTCAGGAAATAATGTGGTGAGGAAGTTCAGGAGGGGGTGGATTTCCTGCCTGAGTAGTGCTTAATTTGTAATAAAAGAGGTGTCAGGACTCAAACTATTAGGTACTAGGGCTCAAGCAATTTTTTTACTTGTATAACTGAGGCTGCAAGCCCAGAGGTGCCAGCAGCATGAACTGCCTAGCCTAGGGGTGCTGAGGCTCAACCCCGGCAAGCCCTGGCACAAATTAAGCACTGTGCCTTGGGGAAAATGTAAACATTTTTCACAGCAACACCGACAGGAAGAGCGAAGCTGCCTTTGCACCCTCTTCCAGTAATAGTGCTGTTGCTCCTTGACATTGTATCAGTGTTGTTATTCTGGGGACCCAGCCTGGCTGTGCTAACACACCAGTGAGGGGCCGCGTCACTAATACTGACTCTGGGTAGGTGAGACCCCTGGCACCTCTGCAGAACCTTGCTGATGGCAGAAGGGCTAAGTATCGATAGAGGGGTCTCCCCACACAGAGTCAGTTACAATTATTATGAATAATTATTCATTATTTGTATTGCAGTAGCCCCTGGGAGCCCCAGACATGGACCTGGATTCCATTGGGCTAAATGCTGTACAAATACAGAACAAAAATGTGGTCCCAAATTGCTTACAAACTAAGTGAGCAGCATCAGTTGCAGGATCAGTGCCTTCGTGGATATTCTCACTGGGACAAAATATTCCTCATATGGCTTATGTAAACAAAATCACATAGCAACTCGTGTTTTCAATAAATCAATGGCGCATTGTTGTGCGGGTGTCATGTAGCGTAATCAATTATGTGGGATGTGGCTGCAGATGCTGAAGGTCATCCTCTGTTTTGAAAGGCAGATTTATGGATGGCAAGAGACAGAACAGACTGGCTGCTGACCTTTACAAAAGGCTCTTAATGCTGAGATATACATATAATACAATACACATAATTTAGCTGTTAAATACATGCTCTTTGTGTCTCAATAAGAAGAACATCACAACTGTTATTCACATTTTAGTGCATCCTGCACAGGCTGCAGTTAGGCTAAAGCATTTTTAAACAGCAGTTGATATTTTCCAAGGACAATTCTTTGGTGATAACCTCTAATAGCACAAGAATACAAGCACCCTACCCTTTGCCCCTTGCCTATGCAGCTTCATTTCTCTCTTCCCATTGCTATGATTGATTAACTCTGGAGAACATTGTGGAATATAATTGGTATAGCAATCACTACACACATTAATATTGTTTTATTAGGCTGGTATTTTACTGATTGAGTACATCATAACTGTCCTTAACTCAATAAAACATTGATATAAAGAGGAGCGTAATTAATTGGTCTCAAGAAGTAATGGGCTTAAATTGCAGCAAGGGAGATTTAGGGTAGACATTCGGAAAAACTTCCTAACTGTAAGAGTCGTTAGCACTGCAACAAATTACTCGTAGAGGCTGTGGAATCTCTGTCATTCGAGGTTTTTAAGAACAGGTTAGAAAAACACCTGTCACGGATGGTCCACTCTAGGTAATTCTTAGTCCTGCCTCAGTGCAGGGTACTGTACTAGCTGACCTATAGAGGTCCCTTCCAGTCCTACATTCTATGATTCTATGATTATTGCATTAATGATGTAAGGTGAGATTTCTATTCAATTTTCCAAATTGTCTCAAATTATGAGGGATATTGTTATGAGGGATATTGTTCGAAACATGGGGATATATTTTTCCTTATTGACTTGTGGTTTCTTGTTTCACAAAATCTTCTCATTCTTCCTTGTTTTGCAACATACATGAGTGTACGGCTTGTCTAAAGGACTACCTATGTTTGAACTATGTTAACCAGTTTCAGAATGGCTGGTTAGTAAGTTCATCTGGTGTGCCCAGCTTTAAATCCAACCATGCATTTAACAAGGAATCAAGTGAATGGTGGGGAGAAAGGAGAAAGCATCGCCTGGACAGACCATATGGTAGAAAATATATCATCTATCCGAATGTAGTGACACTAATTTAATTAAAACCAAGTTGGAAGGTACAATTTATTGGCCAACATGACTAATTTTGTTATGCTTTTGCAAGCAGAGAAATTAATTAAAACTTTGACGCTTACTTATTGGTATAATGAAAGCTCAATTTACACTGGCAAGAGATTAGGAAAACCTGCTTGATGCCTTCTCATGCATTTAAAAAAAAAAGCAGCTTTTTCACATTCTCAAGACCAAGGAGCGTTTAATTAAAGTCGATAGAGAATTTAACAGTGGGGAAATGGCAGCAACAAGAAATAATCTTGAAAAGATAAGTTGCTCTTGAGTAAGAAGGACCTGAATGTTGTTTCTGATTGATGTGAAAGGTGGGATATGCCAAGGAAGGGGAATGTCAAATGTTAGGGGAATGACTGTGAGGCAATAACGGAGGCTGTGAGTGGGATCTACCCCCACGTAATAGTAGTGTATTGATTCTAGACGCTGAGTCCGCTGGCTCACTTCCTGACTGGTTTAAGAGAGGAATGCCAAAATTATGCCCTAAGCCTCCTTTCCATGGCTTGAGGATTGTTGCTCTTCATTGCATCCTTTCACCTCCCAAGTCCAGCCATAGCTACCCCCTTTACCAAACTGTACACTGGGATAATTCGGGGTGGGAGTTGGGGGGGGGACCACAGCCACCAAACTGGGATATTTCTGCTGGTACTTAGTGTGAGAATAAATCAATTAAAGACCCATTTGGTCTTGCAAGTTGACCATCTCCCAGCTGTAAGCAAGCCTCTATTTGTAAGTCAGAGTTATGTAAGATATGGGCTCAAACTGCAAAGTTCAGGTGTCAGACCCTTGGCCCAGCTATGGTCACTTTGTGCTACCAGGGTAAACCCTAAAGGGACAGCTGAGGATTTCCACAGTGCAGGGAGGTGCACAGACAGCTTTCAACCAGACCCTGCTTCTCTCCCCACTCCCCTTCATATATAGACACACACAGAGGAAATCTCCATTTCGAGTTCGGGTCTAAATTCCAGCTTGTGGAGACATACTTGTACTAGTTCCGATACAGCTAACAGGGGGAAAATAAGTGTAGATACAGGTGTCACAAATGGCAGGAGAGACTAGCCCCTTGAATATGTACTCAGCATCTTGGATGCGTAAATACGCAGGATGGTTAACCCTTCCTGCTGCCTGTGCCGCTGTAGATAAATTTCTATTTATAGTGCATGAGCTTGATCAGAGCTAGCGCAGGTATGTCTCCTCAAGCTGGGAATCACGCCTGCAGCCCAAAGTGTAGACAAACCCATAGAGATAAAATGATTAGGGGACTGGAACACATGAGTTATGAGGAGAGGCTGAGGGAACTGGGGATGTTTAGTCTACGGAAGAGAAGAATGAGGGGGGATTTGATAGCTGCTTTCAACTACCTGAAAGGGGGTTCCAAAGAGGATGGCTCTAGACTGTTCTCAGTGGTAGCAGATGACAGAACAAGGAGTAATGGTCTCAAGTTGCAGTGGGGGAGATTTAGGTTGGATATTAGGAAAAACTTTTTCAGTAGGAGGGTGGTGAAACACTGGAATGCGTTACCTAGGGAGGTGGTGGAATCTCCCTCCTTGGAAGTTTTTAAGGTCAGGCTTGACAAAGCCCTGGCTGGGATGATTTAATTGGGGATCGGTCCTGCTTTGAGCAGGGGGTTGGACTAGATGACCTCCTGAGGTCCCTTCCAACCCTGCTATTCTATGATTCTATGATATGACAGGGAGTGTCAGGGACTGCAGGGGGGCAGGGCCAGAGACCAATGTTCTCCCAGCAAATGGAACCGGGAACATTTAAGATTACCTAAATTAAAGCAGACCTGTGGCAGATCTAACATATGTCAAGGTTTGGTCCAGTCTCCAACAAACAAAAACAAAAGAACCCCAAACCCTCTCACTTCTAACAAAGCCATAAAAATAAACAGAAAAGCACTGAATTTTCAGAAAAAGGAAACGTGCTTTAGGCAAGGAAACAGCTGTCTTTATCTGGTGTTACTGAGTCTCAAGATTTTATTGTGAATCTCGTGATTTTTAGTGTTGTTCTTAAACCTCCAGCTGCTGCAATCATGCTATTGCATGAGATTCTCAATTTTCTGAAATAAATAAATAAACTTTCTAGCTCTCAGGATTATAGAAAAAAGCTTGAAAACTTGAAGCAAGTGCACCTTAAAGCCTGAAAAACCAACAGGCAAACAAAAAAACCCAATGTTAATTATTTTTAAAAAATAATCTCATTGATTTTAAGCCAATCTCATGATTTCTCATAGCCAGACTCATGATTTTAGAGAGTTTAGAGTTGGCAATACTGTTTACCTGTGATGACAGGTGAAGTAAAAATCGCAGCTTGACTGCAAACAATCTTTTACAGAAACAAGGTAGGTGAGGTAATATCTTTCATTGCACCAACTTCTGTTGGTGAAAGAGAGAATCTTTCAAGCTTACACAGAGCTCTTCTTCAGGTCTGGGAAAGGTACTCAGGTCTTAAATACAAGCGGAACAGATTATTCAGCAGGAGGAGTTGACATATGTTGCAAGAGACCATTCAAGGTAAAATAGGCCATTAACTTTTGCAACATTAGCTCCTTATGCTAAACAAGCGGATCCACCATGTAGTGAGGTGTGACACTCTGAGTACCTTTCCCGTGCCTGAAAAAGAGCTCTATGTAGCTCGAAAGCTTGTCTCTTTCACCAACAGAAGGTGGTCCAATAAAAGATATTACCTCGCCCACCTTGTCTCTCTAATATCCTGGGACCAGCATGGCTACAACAACATTGCAGACAACAACCTTTTCGTGCATGTTGGCAGTGCCACAGCACATCAGCATTGTAGCAGCAACATCCTATTAAAAGATTGCTCTTGTGTGTTTTGCCCTTTAGAAATAAAGGGCCACATTCATCCCTGGTGCCAACAGAGTTCCACTTCCATGAATGTGGCCTCATATGTAGTCCAGTGTTTGGGTGAATTTGGCTCTTTATATCCATTGACCAACTCTCTCATTATTTGTGCTTTTTACTCCTCCAATCACATATGAAACCAATCAGAACCAGCCCTATTTTGATCTGCCCCAATATCCTTGCATGGTGATATTTCTTTCCAAAGAGATATAATTTCCTGAGGTACTTCATTACAGGGCCAACATAGCATCTTAAAGGATATCTCAGGCACCTGAGGTGGCTTATAAATCTCTGAGCAAACATTTCAGTGGGACATCAGAAGCCTGTTAGGCTAATGATCCCCTTCGTGACCTGTTTTGGATATCAAGTGTGATGAACACCCTAAAGGCTGTGGCACCTTTAAGGGAATTTGGGAAAGAAATCAACCCCCAACCCCAAAAAGGAGAGGGCTATTTCCAATGGAAGTTGACCGATGACAGAGCAGTTCCTCCCCAGCCAGCCTCATGAAAGGATGTGTGATCTAGAACCTTTTGATACCTTTAGCAAGAAAGAGAATCAGGAAAAGCAGCTGTAAATTGTAGAAGAAGCTGATGTCACAGCAAGTCATGGAAGTACAGAAGGGAGAGATATATCCCTCAGCTAACTAAACACCCACTGAGTCACCACTGGCAGGTTTGAGTTGAGTTCTGCTAAGATTTGACACCAGCCTAACAATTTCCATAACTTACATAGATTTATTTTATGAGCTGGTTGCAGTATGTATAGAGCCTCCATTTTTGAATTAAGGTAACTAAGGACACCAGATATTAGCTAAGAATTTTGTTAAAGGCAAGTAAGCGAGTGATACTGATAGTTTTGTCCGCCCAAAGAATGACCTCCTGTCATCTAATAACACAAGAGAATCTTTCTCTAGTATTTTCAGTAGGTTTATGTCAATGGTGTCAAAGTTGAAATTTGTCACACAAAAAAGGTTACCATTGGACAATGTATTTTTGTCAAAATCAAAATTTTCTGCAGGCAAATGTTGATTTTAGTTAAAATTTTCAGATTTTCCAGTTGGAAGAATCAAAACACAAAATTTGATTTCACGTCAACATTTTGAAACAAAATGAAATTTTCCATTGTGAAATGTTGATTGGAAATGAAAAATATCATTTTGACATGTCAGATCGTTTAGTTTCAAACAAAAATATCGACCCTTTTGTTTCAACCATTTCTGATTTGAGATATTTCAGTTTGGGAAGTTTTTCAATATTTCAACATTACGTTCTAGTTCCAACATTAGTTCCAGAAACCAATTTTGAAAAATGTCAAAATTTCCTGTGGGGTAAAAGTTCTGCTTCCTGACCAGCAATAGTTGTAAGTGTTTTTATTTAGAGACAAGCTGGAACCAGGTATTGAGATACAGTGTCCTTGAACTTTAAAGAAGTTCAGATTCAAACCTGAATTCCTTCACCATCTCCCATCTTTTTGTGGACCAAACCAAAACCCTGGACCTGTGCACCCTGAAAAGTTAATAGTTCTTATTAATATTTGTATTGAGGTAGTACCTAGGAGCCCCAGTCATGGCCTGCATCAGTGCCTCAGAAAGGTTACAGTCTACATCTACATATCAGACAAGAGACAAATGGTGGATACAGACAGAAAGACAGGGGCCACAAGGAAACAATGAGACAATATTGGTCAACATTATCGTCCGTGGTCTCTGCACACCAGCTGTGTAACCATTGTCAAGCTCTTTTGTAGGTATCACAGCAAAGGAGAGTTTTAAGGAGTTGGATCCAGATCTGAACTTCATAACGTGTACCCTTGTGTATTTTTATCAATTATCTGAGGCACGCTTTCATAAGAAGTGCTGTGACAGTGTACTCCCCTGAGGGCCTGTGAAAAAGGCACTTCTGGTCTTAGCTCTCTGCCACAAGAGATGGAGAGTTTTCTGTAGCTCATTCTCTTGTGATCATCACATGGTGATTGCTGGGAAGACAGACTCAGAGCAGATTTTCTCTGTTTTCCTTCTCCAAGCCTGTTTTTGAAGGAGGAGGGATTGCACTGGACAAAGACTTTGCACACCTCCGCCAGATGAACAGCAATAACGATGTCATCCAGAAGAAAGCCATGTGCCAGCAGGGTCAGAGATTGTACAGAGTGGCATAAGGGAACCATTATACAAATGAAAGCACATAGCATGCTGCCCTAGTTTTGTATTAGGCTCAGAAACTCCCTGGATTATCTCATATATAATGAATCCTCCTCCAACCATCCATCTTTCATTGCGCCTAACATTTGTTCTGTTGTCAGTGGAGACTCTGAGGTTAGCCACATGTTCATTTTTTTCCTCCTAAAATGCTGATAGTACATTGCCTACTGTGCAATCTTTGTTAAACCCAGAAATGCAAAATGTAGCCTTGTCTTCAAAAGTTTCTGTGAGGCGTGGTGACTGATACCTTTTGGGAGGACACTCCGGGAGCTGTGAAAGTCGTCAAGAGCTTGTCCATACATCAGTTAGCAGCATTTTTACGGACTGTCGTTCTACTATCCCATATGTCAGTAGAGCATATGTATTTCTACGCCACTAGGTGATGAGGATAGTGTAACTACAGCTAAATCTTAATTAACATTCCCATATGAATAAAATGTTAGCGTGATCATTTTTAGCCTATACCCAGCTGATTTATGTCTCATTTCTTTATAGCCATGGTTATTAACAGTGCAAACCAAATATTATAACAAATGAAAAGGAAAAATGAACATACAACATAATTTTATCTTTTCCCAGTTTTGTAATTCTGAGTTAAGTAATAAGTTGGTTGAGTTAAGTAAAAACAAAATCCCCTTGGAAATCATCACTTCCAAAAAAACTTCTGCTGGAAACTTATTTATGACTACGTTTTCAGCACTGCAGCGCCAAACTAGTATCCACAGTTTTTAACACTGACTTTTTGACATCTGCAATCTTTATATATGCAAAGATCAGCTGTGAGTGGACAAGTCGCATCTGGCATTGTGACATTTGCACATGAGAATGCAGTTGTCATGTGTTTGCATGCACAAAACCTAGGGTGTGCAAAGCCCATGGCATGCAAAAGTGAGTTTGCACCATTTAGAGGCTGTTCTGAGGCCCTTTAGAAATGTGATGCTTAAAATAAAAGGCTTCCTTTTCAACTGAGTTACACTGTCCTGGGTTCCTTACGTTCTGGGCCTATTCATGGTAGCAGAGCTGCAACAGAGTGGGAGCAAACCACTAGCAACACGGGCTTGATCACAAGTCAATCTCTTTGTGTGAGGTAGAAAGGGGTGTTTTTCCAGAGGTTCTGGTTTAACCCACATTGACACCAAATTGGCAAATGTCTCTGTCTGCACATTCCTTCTATGTAATTTTACAGGCAGTAATTGTAAAAAAACCACAACATACAGGGCAGCTCCAATCTTCCCCAGAGTACTCTATTCTGCCTTCTACTCAACACAATCCCCTTGTCTGAAAAAAATTTGGTTTTAATTCTGTGATTAAAACTCACAAACTTTGGAAGAAAATTTCTGATTAATAATAAATAAAAATAATAAAATCATTTTTCTTTGACATTTTTCACAGGAACAAAATACATTTCCCAACAGTGATGCTAATGCACCCCCTGGCTTGAAATAGTAATAACAAATGCTAAATACATGATTTCCATGGTTTCCATCAGCAGCAGCCCCACTATAAAAATTGTTTCAGCACCCCGTTTCCCAATCTGCTTTACATTAGGTCTCTGCATAGAGGTGCAAAACTCTTTTGCTGACTCCCCCTGATGGCAGGTGTTAGAATCCTGGATTGAGATGCAGGGCTTTTTTCTTGATTCAGCCACACATCCCGCCCAAGTGGTTCCTATTAGCCTCATTTCATCTCAGGAATATAAAAGTAGAGGGATCTAGGGCCTAGCACAACAGAGATTCTGCAGGAACAACCCTAGGAACTGCTAATCTCAGGCTTAATTTTATGCTTTTATTAAATTGAGAATTAAAGAGAACTCCAGAAAAGAAAGGTGAGTTTGAACACGAACAGCGCATGAATGTGCTGCATTGTTTATCCCCATTACAAATTGTCATCCCCATTACAAATTTTAACATGAATAGTCATACCCAGTATCTTTCAAAGATGGTTTTGAAATGGATTCAGTGCCTTAGAGATGTAAAAGGGTGTAGGCTATAAAATCTGTTCATAATGATATGGTAGAAGTTGGCACCACAATGGCCATAAATTGAGTGAACCCCCTATTAAGCCATAATAATAACAGGTGACTACAAGCCATCATTTTTAGCTACGGCAGTGATAATCTTTCAGGAAACTGAATGTTTGTGATGATATTTAGCTGACTGGTCTAGCTTCCATGTGAAAGTTAACGGCTGGGTTGGCTTGATTGCTGATGCTAGTGAAGTAAAATGATATTATCTTTTTATAACACTCCCAATTTAGACCTGTGAACAGGGTTAGGTCACATAAATGGCCACCTATAGCTCCGCATCAAATACTGGGAGAGAGACACAAATAGCAGACCAATGTATTTTCTGTCAAGATCTTGACTGCTTCCTTCTGTAATCAATTGTGTTCTAGGGTTGGCCAGAATACAAGAAGTATGTGTTGTGGAAAAGAAACGGAGGTTTTGACATTTGGTTTTGTTCTGCATCAGAACAAAAACTAGACCATTCAAATTTTTCTCACATAGGCATGCAAGCAAAGCCACAGAGAAAGAAGCGCCCCCGCCCCCCCCCCCTTACCCAGGGTTATCAGAACCCCCAACAAGAGCAACTTAACTATTTCACTCCAGGTGGTGTGAGGAATGAATCAACAGGAACTCAGCAATTCTGTCTGATCAAGGAAAAATGCAAGTAAGCATGCTTTTGTTGAACACTGCAGTTTATTAGATTTAAGCACACACAGACTTAAGCAATAGGTTTAGAACATCCCAGATATTTACCTATATTCTGAGATGGTATTGAGTAATCAACAACAGGTCAGCGCTGGCCAAACACCTTCCTGCCGGGGAATAAAGATGTCAGGAAAATGTCTCTCCTGGGATAGCTCCCAAGGACTGCTCCCAAAAAACCCACACTATTGTCTGAACTTTCTATAACTAACTTCTACTAAACACATCCGTCATAATGACCCCTACTAAGTCATCACTTTTCCTATCTTTCTATAAATTTACTATCAGAGGTGTCTATACTCAAGGCTATCCATCCACATATCTTCTTTCATTCTCCGTTATTTACTCTTCTCCTCCCTTCCTCCCATACTGATCAGCAAAACTGCCGGTAGTTATGACCTTGCTTCTGAAAGCCTGTCTCTGAATTAACCCTCATCTATGTGGTGTTCTATTTCATTAATACATAGTGGCTGAATGCACATAATGTGATTGCAATTAGCTTGATCACATTATGGGGTATATACACCCCTCAAATTGAGGGCAACTCCCCCGCAGGCTAGCCAACAGTTCAGAGGTTGGGGAACTGGGAGGTCAGAGACCTAGGTTCAAGTCCCTGCTTTGCTTAAGTCAAAGCGGGAACTTGTAGACAAGTTTCCCACATGCCAGTTGAGTGCCCTAACCAGTGGGCTACTGGCTCGTCTGGTGTGTGTGTGTGTCTCACTCTGGTTTTGATGAGAAATTCCATCCTGGACCAGCAAAACAATCCTTACAAAGTTTACAACAAAACTGATACATTTTAAGGGGGGAATCGTTTTGACAAACTGTTTTTTTCTGACCCCCCTGCCTCCTGACAAAAAAAAAAAGTTGTGTTGAAAAATTCCTGAGCAGATTTAATCCTGACACTCAGTTCTAAGATCTGCCCAAAAATCTTTTGTGACAGCTTCTGCAGCACCCAGAACAAAGGAAGATGAGAAGGCTCCAAAATACAAGCAACTCTGCAGGAGAAAATGAAGATCCTCTCTGACAAGAAACCAGGTGAGTTGGTGTGTATCTGTGCATGATTGGTCTGTATCTGGGCTTGTCTCCACTTACCGGGGGGTCAATGCGTGACGATCAGTCCTCCAGGGTCTAGTGAAGACCTGCTAAATCGACCGCCGAGCGCTCTCCCGTCGATTCCGGTACTCCACCAGAATGAGAAGCTTAAGCTAAGTTGACGGGAGAGTTTTCCCATCAACCCAGTGTGGTGTAGACACCGCAATAAGTTGACCTAAGGTACGTCGACTCCAGCTATGTTATTCACGTAGCTGGAGTTGTATAACTTAGGTCGACTCAGCCCTGTAGTGTAGACCTGCTCTTAGTGGGGCATTTATCTTCTGCATATCCAATCCACCATCTTTCTCCTCCTAGTCTATCCACCCATCACATGCACTAAGACTTATTACAGTGGATTTGCTCGTAGATTACTGCCACTCTTGGACCCAGTGGTTTATGTCAAAAGGAAAAAAGTTCCACATAATAAAGGGTGATTTTTTTTATTTTTCCCCATCCAGTGCTCCAATATAGCCACCAGAAAAGAGATTTCCCACCAGGTCCGGAATGCACATTTAGGTAGATCTAATATGAATGATGTTCACTTTCCTCCGATGCATCAGATACTGACCACTCTCAGAGGGTAGGATAGCAGACTGTTGGTCTGAAGAAGTATGACAAAACCTATGTTTGTGTGTGTATAACTAACTATATTAGGGTAGAGAACTGAGAGGAAGCACAATGACCCAAAATAAAGAGGTACATCATCATTCTAGCAGCCCATTTTGCCACCCTGTTGTTGCCTCCCTTGTTCAGAAACCTGGGACTGCCTAAAGTTGCCATTGGAAGGCTGGGATTAGGGCTGCTGTGGTTTTCATTCTTACTCACTGACAGGTTCATTTCCTAACCCCTACATCATCCATTGAGTTCATGGTTTATTTGAACTTGAAAAGGGACAAGTTTTCCGACACCAGTGGAGTTTAAAAGGATCAGAATCTGGACTCAAACTTGTCAACTGGCCGTTATCTTTAAGATGGGCTGAGCCAAAATTTGTAGCCCAACCCTGTCGTTCCACCTCAACAAATTTGGGACTGTTTGAAACCTGAATCTGAATCTTTTCTAGTTTGGATAACTTGGATGACACCACAAAAAAAATGAAGATGAGTGTAACTGAAAACCACCTCATCCTCCTTCCCAGGCTGGGCTCAAATGTTTCTGCTGTTGTGGGTCCTATTGTATAGGGTTTCCTCAACTAGTAAAATGCAGCCAGCAAGCAGGTATGTAATGAGGCCTGTTAGAAAGAAATGGCCATGGGGAAGGTGGAGATTCTATCCAGGCCGGGCTAAGTAAAGCCTGAAGTTCAATAAACCTCAGCCAACCTACTGATGAGCTCTGAGGAAGATTCTGTTTCATAATGAAGCCTGACAGAAGGTAGATTCTATCTGGCTTCAGGTTCCACTATGGAAGCTTTAAAGAGTTCTAGCTTTGCAAAGAGCAAAATGAAAGTTACCAAAGATCCTGTTTGGAGGCTGAAAAAAATCATTCCTACAATAGCTTTGTTCCAGTGCTTAAAAAGCGTGGAGGGGGCATGTAGAGAAAGCACAGAAACCACCCTCATGTAAAACATTGGATTAACCTTCCCAGAAACTGGCAGGGAAAACTGCCTCTTCCCTCCCTTACATTCTAGATTTGTGCTCCCCTGCTGTAACAAGGGGGAGGGGGGAGGGAGAGGGGGAATCCTCTCAATTTCCCTTTTAACAGTGTGTTAAGAGATTGCCAGGTCAGTCCTGGTGGTAGGGTAGTGGATGACTAATAGCTGTGTTTTTTAATTAAACAGTATCAGAATGGGATGATTGATTAGCACCTCCACCCCCTGCATTTCACAGAACATTTCAAAATTACTTTTTGAAAAATGGAACTAAAAAAAAAAAGAAGAACAATGATGGGAACTTTTCGCCTGGGAGGAAGCCCTTCTCCCATGGCTAGCATAAAAGCTTCAGGAATTTTTGGTCCCAAAGAAGGATGAGAACTTTTATTACAATCACAATTTACTTTGGGCCTTATTTACACTTCTCTGACATCAGTGGGGTTACACTGAGTGTAACTCAGGGCTGAGTTTGGCCCAGTGCTAGTGGGCTCCTATTTCAGAAAAGGTATTTCTATTAGCATGCGATCCTTGTTTGAGAAGATCCTTCTCTTTTCAGAAACCAGCTTCTCCTGTTACTGGATCTGGCAGTGAAGACATATGGGCCATAACCGTAGCTGGTGTAAATTAGAATAGCTCCACAGACTGCAAAAGCTGAAGGGTCTGGTCCATATGGCCAAATTCTGCTCATTTACAAGAGTATAAAACCTATTTGGTTTTTATCTGAGAACCACAAAGTACTTTGCAAATATTAAAAGGAGAACTTGTGGCACCTCAGAGACTAACAAATTTATTTGAGCATAAGCTTTCGTGAGCTACAGCTCACTTCATCGGATGCATGCAGTGGAAAATACAGTGGGGAGGTTTTATATACACAGAGAACATGAAACAATAGGCGTTACCATACAGACTAACATGGCTTCTACTCTGAAACTTTGCAAATATTGTTTGTTTAAGCCTCACAACTCTCTCACCAACAGCAGTTGGTCCAATAAAAGGTAATTACCTCACCCACCTTGTCTCTCTAACACCTTTGGAAGCAGGTAAGTCTGTTAGTATTTTACATAGAAGGAGAAGTTAAGTAACTTTTATTATTTGAATGGCTAGGAGTATCCAGCAGCCTCAACTGAGTCTGGAGATCCATTGTGCGGGGCACTTTGCATATATGAGCGCTGGCTCTAACAGCTTACAGTCTAAGGAGACAAGAAAAATAAAGGGTGGGAGGAGAAACAGAAAGGCGAAATGCTTTGTCCAGGGTTACATAACAGGTAAGCATCAGAGTTGGAAATAGAATCTCGGTCTCCTGAATCTCAATCCAGTGCCCAATCTACTAGACCACACTCAGTGGCATGGCTGAGAATACAATCCAAGGCCTGGTTACCTGCCCTAGACCATCAATCTCTGTGAGGAGAATGCAATAGAACAACTTCTCTGGCAAGTTACTTAGACTCAAAGGACCCTTTGTCAGATACAGTATCTGCCACATGTTTGGACCCCTCAGTAAATCTTTCTCTCTCCCTATGTGCGACACAGAACTTTCTTCTTGGCTTCCCTATTATCCCCCTCCAGGGCCCTGTCTTCCTGTCAGGGGTATGTGTGGCGCGTGTCTGACTGAAAGGTCCAAATCTCTTCCTCATGACTACCTCAGGCAAAACTCTCATTGAAATCTGTAGGAACCTTGCCTGAATAAAGGCTGCACGACTTGGCCTCTCTTGAGCAAATTATCCCCAACCTGCTAGAAGGGAGGGAAGTTTCTTCCATCAGGAGCAAGTGGAGAGAAGGGCAGGCCTGTCCTTAGGATTTATGGGGTCCTGTGCAGTATTATTAAGCTGGTGCCCCTATGCTCGATGGCAGCCAGGGCTTGCAGGTGTATTTTAGATAAGAAAAGGAGTACTTGTGGCACCTTAGAGACTAACCAATTTATTTGAGCATAAGCTTTCGTGAGCTACAGCTCAAATAAAAGCTTATGCTCAAATAAATTGGTTAGTCTCTAAGGTGCCACAAGTCCTCCTTTTCTTTTTGCGAATACAGACTAACACGGCTGTTACTCTGAAACCTTTTAGATAAGAGTGGTCTTTTGAAGGATTTATTTAAAAAACTGTATGTCTGAAGATCCAAGCATTTAAGGCTAACGATGAATACTCGGATTGTGCATCTAAAAATCCGTGCAAGGATTTTTTAGAGATGTGATTTTATAATCTTCAGCAACACACTAATGAAATATTTTTACAGGAAATTTTAAAACTAAGGTCCTGTAGAATAGACTAACATGTTCTGAGTAACTATTACAGTAATGCACAACTGTTTTTGTCAGTAAATTCAGAAACTGACAGTATATACCTGGGGGTTGGCAAATGCCTGTTAAATGGCTTCATTACCACTTGAATGGCTCTTTAACAGTTTCAGTGTTGTGCTGATAGGTCTGGCAGCTGGAAGCCTTTTTCACTTTTAAGTACTAGATACCCTCTGGAGGAAGACTCACCAGGCTGCAGCAGCCAGCTGTGGTGGGAGCCTTCAGGAAGGGTCAGAACAGGGATAGGAAGATGCAGGAGGGTAGACACTAAGACCCAGGGGTGCCCCAAATTTCCGGGTGCCCTATACAGCCGCGTATGCTGCGTATGCCTAAGGACGGCCATGGAGAAGGGTTTGTAATACAACACACAGGTGTTGTTCATGTTTTCTGCCCTCTTTAGGAAAAGATGCCATGGCCTTTCAAAGAGGACAGTCAAGGCTGCAACCCTTCTGTCCTATGCTCCCCACTACAGGCAACATTCAAAAATAAGCAAGGACTGAAAACTTAAGAGCTGAGCTGGGGCAATCAGTGTAGCTTTGCACAAGGTGATCATATTGTCTGGCATCTTGATCAGACAGCTACCTTCCCTTGCTCCTAGGAAACCTCTGACAGCTTCTTCTCATGGGACTCCCTCCTCCTCGTGGCTCCTTCCAGTACCTCTCCTTGCACAGAAGCTTAATAGCTGCTAGACCTCCTTTTCTCCTCTCTAGCTTTGCCGCTAGAGCTGTATACCCTGAGGATCTCCACAGTGGGAGGTATGCTTGTCGCTAGCTATGATGGACCCTGCCCTGGGTGAAGCTATGCAGGTGCATAGGGCTGAAACGCTTCACAAATGTCTCACTTCTCTTGTCGGGTAGGCAGAAAAAGAGTGTTGTAACTGTGTACATGGATGCTGCGTGTGACGTGTGTCCAGCAAGGAGAAATATGGAGCCAGAAGTGCTGCAAAAGGAAGAAATGTGAGCGTGTCCACAGCAGAGCTGCATATGCTCAGCAGAGACACACCAAGAATATTCATACCCATTTGGAGAGCACAGGTGGGTGCCTACGTTATATTCAGTTTGACCCAGCCGTAGGCAGCAGCAGAACATGTGTTAGCTTTTACAAGTGAGGATTCAAATCTGGTATTATGTCTATTCCCTGCTTTTTCTATGCTTTTGCTTACTTATGCTCACCAAGGAAGGATGGTCCTGTGAAGTTTTAGGCACAGGCCTGCAAGCTGGAAGAGCTGCGCTCTTCCCCTGGCTTTGCCATGGGCTAGTTGTGTGACCTGGAGTAAGTCACTTTCCCCCTCTCTGCTCCTTGGTGCAGAGACTGACCATCTTTTGCTTCTGTGTTTGTCCAACACCGAGCAAAATGCAATCCCAGTCCATGACCAGGGCTCCTAAGCAGAGTTGCTCAGCATTTTCCAATGAAAATTTTTTTCTTCAGAAAATGATCATTTGTCAAAACTGAACTCTTTGTGGAAACATGTCCATTTTGACTAAATTTTTGTCAGGAAGACATCTTAAGCACAGACTAGAGCTGACAGCCCAGTGGTTGGGGCCCTCCCCAGGGATTTAAGGAACCCAGGTTTAAATCCCTGCTCTGTGTGGTTTGGAGCAGGTACTTGAAGCTGGGTCTCCCACATGTTAGGTAAGTGCCTTAGCTGCTGGGGCAGGGCTTGCTCCCTCAGGTTTATTTTGAAAAGGTCTAAAGGGCTCACTTTCATTTCAATGTGTAACACAGACAGATTGCCAAACCTCTGAACTTTTCAAAAAACAGAATTCTTGTTTTCCAGCCTCCTCTACTCATAAGGGCTAGCACAATGCAAATACTAAATCAATACGAATAGTAACAATACAACTAAGCCAGATTTTGCCCTGGATCACTCCTCATGTAGCGACATAGATTATACTGCCTTAATGTATGCATGCCTCATCTGACCATAACGGCTGCATCTCATTTGCTGGGAATAATGCTTGAGCTGATCAGGTCAAATATTATGGTCAGGGTCAATTTACTGTGTGTTGGGTTGCCACAAGCTACAAATGCAGGTTCTTTTTCTGTAGTTAGATTAACATAGCATCTTCCTTAGCTGGTCTAGTCCCCAGTTCAGTAGAGCTTCATGCATCTGTCATGGCAGAGTCTGGTGTGTAAACAAGAGAAAGGTTTGTCCTGGGGTTAGAGCACTAGCTTGAGACTTGAACAGCGTGGGTTCAGGCCTCTATGTGATCTTAGATAAGTCACTTAAACTCAGTTACTCATACTTAAAGTAGGGATAATATTTCCCTACCTCATGCAGGTATTGTGAAGATAAACACATTAAAAGATTGTTAGGTCATCAGGGGAACAGGTAAGTATCCTAGATAAAATGTTTGGGGTTCTTGAATTTTTCTTTATTTTCACATGTGGTGAGCGCTGTGATGCTTCCCAGGGATACCCAGGGTTGTCCGGCACTTCACTGACATCTGCCCTTAGTGTGCAGAAGCCTTGTCTGTGCCTACCAGAGGTCAGCTCCCTGACTCTCCCAGCCACAGACAACACAAGCTCTCCCCTCTCAGCCTGTTGAGGCTCCACTGTCACTCTACAGGTTAGTAATAGGTGCACACCAGTCCCTGAGATTCATGGGTTCGCTGATCCCAAAGAAGGAATATCAGTTACACCTCAGATCACCACTCTGCTTAACACACAGCACTTAGGAAAGTTGATAGTGAAAACAAGTAAAAGTTTGTTTAACAAAGAATGGAGATTCAAGTGATAGCAAGCAGACGTGTTGGAAACAAAAGGTTACATATAAAATAAAATCATAACATGCATTCTACAACCTAGACTTAATTAACTAGATTCTTTCATGTCCTATACAGCAATGCTTCCCTAAAGTCCTTCCATCATTTTGAAGCCAGGCTTGGCTGTGATCTTAAGAACATAAGAATGGCCATGCTGGGTCAAACCAAAGGTCCATCTAGCCCAGTATCCTGTCTTCTGACAGTGGCCAATGCCAGGTGCCCCAGAGGGAATGACCAGAGCAGGTAATCATCAAGTGATCCATCCCCTGTCGCCCATTCCAGCTTCTGGCAAACAGAGGCTGGGGACACTATACCTCCCCATCCTGGCTAATATCCATTGATGGACCTATCCTCCATGAATGTATCTAGTTCTTTTTTGAACCCTGTTATAGTCTTGGCCTTCACAACATCCTCTGACAAAGAGTTCCACAGGTTGATCGTGCACTGTGTAAAGAAATACTTCCTTTTGTTTGTTTTAAACCTGATGCCTATTTAATTTCATTTGGTGACCCCTAGTTCTTGTGTTACGAAAAGGAGTAAATAACACTTCCTTATTTACTGTCTCCACACCAGTCACAATTTTATAGACTTCTATCATATCCCCCCTTAGTCATCTCTTTTCCAAGCTGAAAAGTCTCAATCTTATTCATCTCTCCTCATACGGAAGCTGTTCTATACCCCTCATCATTTTTGTTGCCCTTTTCTGAACCTTTTCCAATTCCAATATTTTTTTTTTGAGATGGGGCGACCACATCTGCATGAAGTATTCAAGATGTGGGTGTACTATGGATTTATATAGAGGTAATATGATATTTTCTGTCCTATTATCTGTCCCTTTCTTAATGATTCCCATCATTCTGTTCTGTTTTTTGACTGCCACTGCACACTGAGTGGCTGTTTTCAGAGAATGATCCACAATGACTCCAAGATTTATCTCTTGAGTGGTAACAGCTAATTTAGATCCCATAATTTTATATGTATAGTTGGCATTATATTTTCCAATGTACATTACTTTGCATTTATCAACACTGAATTTCATCTGCCATTTTCCTACCTGCCTACTGTATTTTCCACTCCATGCATCTGATGAAGAGGGTTATAGCCCACAAAAGTTTATGCCCAAATAAATTTGTTAATCTCTAAGGTGCCACAAAGACTCCTCATTGTTTTTGCTGATACAGACTAACACGGCTACCCCTCTGAAATCTGCCATTTTGTTGCCCAGTGACCCGGTTTTGTGAGATCCCTTTGTAGCTCTTCACAGTCTGCTTTGGACTTAACTATCTTGAGTAGTTTTGTATCACCTGCAAATTTTGCCACCTCACTGTTTACCCCTTTTTCCATATCATTTATGAATATGTTGAACAGTAGTTGCCACAGTACAAACCCCGGGGGGACACCACTATTTACCTCTCTCCATTCTGAAATCTGATCATTTATGCCTACCCTTTGTTTCCTATCTTTTAACCAGTTACCAATCCATGAGAGGACCTTCCCTCTTATCCCATGACAGCTTACTTAGCTTAAGAACCTTTGGTGAGGGACCTTGTCAAAGGCTTTCTGAAAATTTAAGAACAGTCTATCCATTGGATCCCCATTGTCCACATGTTTGTTGACCCCCTCAAAGAATTCTAGTAGATTGGTGAGGCATGATTTCCCTTTACAAAAATTACGTTGACTTTTCCCCAACAAATTATAAGCATCTATGTGTCTGACAATTCTGTTCTTTACTTTAGTTTCCAGTTTGCCCGGTACTGAAGTAAGGCTTACTGGCCTGTAATTGCCAGGATCACCTCTGGAGACAATTATAAAAATCGGCATCACATTAGCTATCCTCCAGTCATTTGGTACAGAAGCTGAATCTTCCATTCATGAGACAAGTTGTGCAGTCAGCTTTCCTTCTTAGTGAAAGATTGAGGGTGCCTGTTTGCACCCCCAACAATTCATTGTCTTCACTAGGAAACAGGAGTTCCTCCTGCTGTTTATTTATGCCTGTAAATTTCCTCTCTTGAAGATTTTGCAATCTCTTGATTAGCATTTGGCTCAGAGTGCAAACAAGCATCCATTGTGAGACACACAACGCCCAGTACACACATGACCAGACAGAGAGATAAGCGTGTTACCTCTTGCTTGAAAGGAACATTCCTGAGGTCAATCAATTCCTAGTGACCTGCCCTAATCCCAGAGCCTTAAGAACATAATTTTTAGTACAGATAGATAACTTCTGTTTATTATCCATATGTACATTTCACGATGAGAATGATAACCAGTGGTTTACTGGCTCTTGGTAGAGACCTTATGTGCCACCCTTTCATGAATTATTAAGCATATATTTGACCCAGGGGATCCCTGTAAAACTTTATGGACTCCCTGTGCCCTCTGACAGTTGGCACCAAGAGGATGCTGGGTCACAAATATTAGTTAGATGCAAACAGTTAATTTATCAATGACTAATTTAGAGAGATCAGGATGCCTGCACAAACAGAAGTGAACAGGGAAGCCAGAGCCTTTCCCCTTTGTTATTGCTATACTATCATTTATTACTTAGCTTACTGTAGCACCTACAAGGTGCTAAGCAATTACCAAACACATAAGAAGAGACAGTGCCTGCCCCCAACAGCTTATATTATTTAAAAAAAAAGTGAACAAGGCGAGGGGGAAAGTGATGCAATCATTAAGTGAAATGATCGGATGCCCAGGTCATTAGTGCTTTTTTACCTATATAGTAAGATTCCAGGGATGCCACTTTGTGTCACCCTGAACTTAAAATGTCTGTACTGTCAGTGTGAAGCGATTGAAGCAGCTACAGACCTCTTTTTATTCAGAACATCATCAGGTTGAATCATCACTGGGTTTTGCAGTTTGTTGCTATTTAGTTTTTAAGTTCTCAGCCATTTCAATGTTATGAATTACACCCATGAGTTGTATGGTTACAGTAAGGAAGATATTTATGTAATGCCTAGACCTTTGTGATATCAGAAGTAACTCAACCAATCACCACCCTTACTCTACAGCTAATCTGCATGCAATGATTTCATTGGTTGTATGAGGAAGGCTGCCAAGATGATCGATTACTTGGCCCAACTCTCAAAAATCAACACAACAACCCACGCAACATAGTCAGCCTACGCAGTAACCCCAAACACATATAGCGTCTTACTGCAGCACAAACTCCTCATTTGCCACCCACACTAATCCACACAACTCTCCCAGTGCAACCCAACCCACAGGCGAGATCACAGCCAACCCACATCAAAACCCCAAATACACAAAGTTCTTCATGGCAGCATCCCTCTTTCGCCACTCATACAAATCCACACAACTCTCCCAGTACAGCACAACCCACACACAACAGCACAACCACCACAAACAGTAACCCCAAACATCACTCCGAGGCCTATGATGTCTGTTGAGACAGTGTGAAGCGATGGAGCTACAAGCATGGGTGAGAACTCTTTCTGTTTAGAATATCAACAGGCTCAATCATCAATGGGATTCATGGTCTGTTGCCATCCAGTTTGTAAGTTCTTAGCCATTTTTGGCTTTATTACACATAGGACTTTATGAATTACACCCATGTGACAGCATGGACTTTCACCTACAAGTTATTATTAATTATTATTATTATTATTATTCCAGGTTTTGGCATCTGCAAGCTGGGGTGAGCTGCAGAGATTCAAAAAACCCCGGGGGAAAAAAACCAACTGGTTTGCGAGGAGAGTTATAAATATGACAAACTGGAAAGTTGGGCTAAAGCCCAGACTAACGGTTTTCCTTTACAAATGTGTTTAGATCTCCTACGGCGAACTGAAACGGTGTGTGGATGTTTAGAAATATGGGCACTTTTTTTTGGTAAATGGGGACTGAAATTTAAACAGACCGTGCAAGCATGCTCTACTGAACCTAAATATTCGCTAGCTCTGGTATATATACCATGTGCAATAACGACAATAGTTCATTGCTCTGGTTATTATTATTTTGGTGCCAACTTTCTTGATTTCTTGTTGCAACAAATGCTGAGCTACACAACAGAAGCCAATGAAACCCAGCATACATATGGCATTTGGTGAAAATTCAGCGAGGGCTTTATCTGTCTGCTTTACCTGCCAGTTTTCAAATGCTACCCGAAGAAACCAAACTGGACTGTAAATACTCTCAGGCTTTTTTTCTGTCTCTTTTAGAGGTTAATTTCTTCAGCTTTTCAGAGTGTGTTGCTGTAAAGGAGAAGAAACTGTGTGAGTTTATATTTCCTTGAGCATTTTTCACTGGCGATGTGCTGAGCACGTTTCGGGCACACAGAAATGCCTCGTCCCGGGGCAGAACACAAATAGAGGGCAGCTACTTTGCTGGAAGAGAGTGCGTCAGAGTTTACCTAGTTTGCATCAAACATGGTGACACAAACAGAGGGGCCCTTGTGCTTCTGTTACGGCGCCCTGTGGCCAGGGACAGAAACACAGGCATTTCAAAATTAAAAGAACATTTCTGTATTAATATATCACTTTGGTACACACAGAACTAGCTATTTTCCAAAGGCCAAATACTGTATGTTGTATCGTTGACGGAGTTTAAGATTTTATGAAAGAAACACAGTTGCTTTCTTGATGCCATGTAGCTAGCCTTATGAAAGAGCATTTTGTATCTGAATGGTGCATAGAAATTTCAGAAAGTGCATATGTACACAGATACGATCCCTGGGGGAAAGCACACAGATCTGGGCAGAGAAAGTGGAATAAATCATAAGGCTTAATGTGCAGTTCATAAATCCAGTGTTTGTATTGACTTTTGATAAGGTAGAATACTGCTGCAAACTGAGTTTTACTTCACATACCATAATATGCAGTATTTGCATAAACATAACGGAGACTGTGTACTATAGTTAGGCTCTGCTGGCACATGTATTACATTTATTTGTGGTCCACAGTGTAAATGGGCCAGATGCTGATCTCAGGTACACCAGTGTGAATCAGACTAATGCTGTTCGCTTCACTGTAATTACTCCAGACTGGGAGCATGGATCCAGCATTCATGTCACACTCCCTGTCAGTACCCGGTCCAAGCTGGGGAAGCTAATGATCCAACCATCGGATCAAATTCAGTGATGAATCCTGGTCACATGCATGTTGGCATGTTGCGTATATGCTAAGAAGAAGACTCCAGATTTACACTGGCGTACCTGAGATCCAAATCTGATCCACTGATCTAAATTGTGCTCATTGACATGATAGACACTAATGTGCGCCCGCAAGTTTAATAAGTCAAAAATTTTAAGTTGCTTCTCCCAATTTTTTGTATATATACATGTACATATTAAAAATAACCTACATCTTTCAGAAGCAAAGCTCAAAGTGTAGATAACCTGCCTGTCTGAATCCATCCTAGGTTGGTGGTGATTTAAAGTTGTTACTATCCGATGGCTGTTTGCGGGCCTATCTCAGATGAGTTCGATTGTCTCTGAGTCTTAGTAACAAAATAAACCTACATGTTAATGGTTACTATGTTTTATTTTCTAGTGCAGTCAGTGGAGGGTGGACATTTTCCTCTCATTTCTTTAGACGTGTATGGAATTCAGCTTAAAGAATCCTCCCAGTTATCCTGCCTCCTCCAGAGACTAAATATCCAGTCAAATAGAGCGGAAGGGGGCGCGAAGGGCAGGATCATCAATTTGGGAGAACTTTACATGAAACACTTGTGGTGATTTACAGCAGTAGAACTCACTTAAAAGAAAGGTGCGGGCGGCGGGGGGACTACAGAAAACAAGTTTTTTCCTGGATCCCATCATCAGGGATGCGGACTCCAGTAATTTTATCCAAAATCTTGCAATATTTATTGTTTTTTCTTAAAGGCCCACTGCAAGAAGGTGGGCTGGGCCTTTAAGGGATTTGGGCTCAGCCCCACTTGCACCTTGTCATTCAATCCTAGGAGTTGGATTTGTGCTGGTGGTTGTGTCTGGTGACTGGGCCTCATGTGATCATAGTCTAGGGGCAGGGCTTCCTATAAGAGGGAGTCTGCTTCAGTAAACAGAGGCAGATCAGAGGCTAGGAAAGACTGTGGGGCAGGGAGGTTCAGAGAAGCTCAAAGTAGGTTTGGAGCAGCTCCCTTGCTCTGAAGGAGCTGAGAGCAAGCAAGTCAAGGCCTTGGGCCCTGATAATAAGGGTAAAGGGGAGAGAGACCTGCAGGGGACCTAGAGGAAACCCAGGGTCAGAGAGTACCAGGGTGTCCACACTAGCCACATGAAAATGCTGGTTGGAGCAACCGGCAGTGAAAGGCAGAAGGCCTAAGAATAAGAGGCTGAGGAAATACCAGGCAACAGAACCTGGGTTTGGGGAAAGTACTATTGAACCCCGCCAGGGACTGAAGAAATCATGGGGTGGGAGAAAACTTGTTTTGGATAAGCTGGTATTTGCACTCTGATGTTGTTTTAATGAACGAGACTCCAAGAAGGGGTGTTGTTTGACTCCCTGGTGGCTGGGTGCAGGTCTTAAGAAGCCCAGGAAGTAGAAACTGAGGCAGCAGAAGGGCCCAATGCCAGATTGGGTAAAACCTTGTTATACCCAACACCTGGGTTTCGAGACCTCATGATTGTAGACCCTCCCTCCCACCGCCACCTGAAAATGACCCCAGAACCTCCAACACTGAAGGGAAATAACAAGAACCCAAAATTTACTATATTTAAAATCTCACAATTCTGGGGGGCCTGGCTCATGATATTGGAATGAGCAGAGGGGAACTGAGGTGCTGCTGCGAATGAGGGGTCTTTTCAGAGCCTTTTTCTAACCAGGTATAGCCAGAGTTGAGATTAAGAAAGCAGGGGGCTTTCAGAAGGCTTCATTCTGCCTGGGGTCACCTGACTTGATTATTCTAGTGAGCTGTGAAATTGTACTCTACATAAATGATACTGGAGTCAGATTTAAAAGGGAAGCAAAAGCAGAGGTAAATGTGTTCTCTGAATCCATATACCGGAATTGGAATAATCCTTTTTAGTGAACAAACCCTACCTCTGTATGTGAGGAAATGTTCCTGCTGTGAAAAGTTTCTAGCCAAATATAAAGTTAAAATTTAGCAATTCAAGTTGTATTTTAGCACCATGGTCCATAAACTAACTGTAGCAATAGGACTGATTCACCAGATGAAAGAATCTTGGATGTGATTCCCTATGTGTGCAGATAGGCACCTATCTTCACTGATTTACTACATCCTTCAAATGAACTCTGAAAGTGAGAGCATTTAGTATTGGAGCAGAACAAGTGGTAGCATTCAAAAGTGTGAAATAATTCCTGTTTTAAGTACCAGTACTTACTTCTACAATGCCACTCAGCCAGTAGCTATAGATGTAGGTAACTATGGATGGGACATATATTTGCCAGACTACAATGGCCAGATGCTGCCAATTGCCTACTACTTCACTACACTGACCAATGGTGAGATTGATTAGGCTAGAGTCTGACCTCAGCGGTATTATAAATCTAGAATAAGTTCATAGTCACAATGTAACAGAGATCAAGATTTTCACTGGTGTAATTAAATTCAGGGTCTGTGCTCAGATTAAGATGATGTGGTACAATCATGCAAAATAAATCTCTGTAAAATACAATATGGATTAAATTCCTGTAAACTGTTGACAGACCACCTGCTACTTGTACCCCTGACAAATAGCAAGCACTTAGTTTGCATGCCAATGAGATGTAAGAGACTACGCCTATGCATGATGAACTTCAATCATGTGTCTCCCAATGCCCTGGTTGTTATGGTCTCCTTATCTAAACACCCTGTGAACATGATTGAGGCAGAAACATTGCAAGTAGTTGAAGGAAACTGAAGCTTATGAAAGAGATCATCAGTCCTCAACTCTGACGTCCAGTTCAATGTGCCAACAAATCAGTCCAACTGAGTGAAAGAGATACATATTCCACTTGGACGGTAGGAATGCTGCAATCATATCACCTGAGCAATATACTGCTGCTTGATCGCTGTGAGAATAAAATTGGATCTGCTAGGCAAGATCTGCCATTGTGCAAAATGAACACAAGAGCTCTAGGGCCAAATTCATCTCTGGAGTAACTCCATTGAAGTAAAAGGAAATTGGTTTTAAATCCTACGGTGTTAAGCTCAAGACATCTCTATGCAAGAAGAAGAGGAGATACTGATAGTTCATCCCACAACTAAAAGATACTCAATATCTTTCACCCAGATTCAGTGCACAAAATCTAAGAGATGGTATTAATCATCCCAGATTCAGTGCTGTAAGCGATGGGGCTGGGTCAAAGCACAGCAATAATAATTGAAAGCTGTATAGTTGGGAGTCACTGCTGTAGAGGAGCGTGAATCTGTAAGTGCTCCGTGCCTGGATGTATAAATCTGGATGCAATATTTATACTGTGCTCATTTCAGTGGCATTTGAAGCCAGTGGGAATCTACATGCAGTGTGTGTAAATTACAGAATTGGATTCAAAGGCTGCAGTAGTTTTAATTGGGGGTAGTCGGACACCAAGCAGCACGCTCATCGGATAAATCTTAAGACGTATTTCTGTGACAAAAATACATTAAATGCTTTCTTTAATTACTTTCCTGACTCAAAGTCCCATATGGGATATTAAGGTGTAAAAGTAGGAAAAATCTCAACCTATCTTTAGTCCACTACACTCTTGTACTCTCCCACTCATAGGTACAGTGTGCTCTTGCCAATAATGCTTCAAATGCAGGAAAGGAAAAACCAAAGTACATAGGCTGGATTCTGATCTTAGTTGTAAATCAGGAGTAAGTCCACTGAGTTAAACAGACCTATTCTTCACTTACATCATTGTAGCTCAGTAGAATCTGGCCCCATGGATTGGACAATAAGCTACGTCACAATGACTAGATTATACCTGGCATGGTGCAAGCTAAACCAATCATATATCCTAACCCCACTGTAATTTCTTCCTGCTCATGAATTATTGTAGTTATTAAAAATCCTTCTAAATTAAATTTCTCCTTCTCTTTGTAAAGCAAAAATGGGTATCTTTGCTTCCTGGACAGCTAAAATAGTGGTTATAAAGCTAATTCACTTTCCTTATCCGGTTTAACATATTAACCACAGAAGACAGTAGATGTTCTTTTCTTTTCCTACACAATTAGCTGGAGTCCATGCTTGCTGCATAGTAATTTATTCTAATGGAGAAAAAAGACATTTCCCTAATGATGTACACTTATGAAAAATGAAGAGGCTTCTCCTTAGCAGGCACAGGCTGAAGGATGAGAAATAATTGTTTTCTTTAATCTACACTGAAACAGACCCCCCCAAAGTTACTAAAATTGGATTTAGGCCTCTTAGTTCTCAATAAGCACAATAACCTTTTCCTAGTGTAACGTACCCAGTACTCAGCACATTTGGTGGTAGTAAGTGATAGAGTACGTTAGTGTAGTAGAAATCTTGTCTATTTCTTGGCCATTATAAGACTGTTTTTCCCCACATGTAAAGGATTGTGATTTTGAAAAAGAATTAGCCATTGTTTAAACTGAGGCACTCCCACAAACCCGTGGTTCAAGTTGCCATACTGTATTACCAGATCTGGGCGAGAAATGGTTTTCCAATCCCACAAAAATTTAGAGAAATCAAAAATATTTCTCATCCCAAAGGAGGATGTAAAAGTCAATCAAAACTTTGTGATCTGAAAATCCAAAAATTCAGTTTTGGGTCAATTCGTTTAGATTTTGAGCATTTTAATTTTAATTTTTGCTTTTACTATCATTAGCTGACATTTCTGAACCAAAAATCCTTTTCAGCTGGGAAACTAGACATCATGGTCATTTCAAAAATGTCAAAACAAACCACTAATAATTTCAGTAGGAGTGGGTGGGCTCAGCATCAGTCCTGACCAGGCCAGTGCAGAGGGTAGTGTGGGGGTCAGGCCAGTGAGAGGATTGCAGAATCTATGACAGTGTGAACCAGTTGCTCTAAAACCCCGTGCAAGTAAATGTGGGGATCTGCCTCTACTTCTGCATCACATAGACTAACACAAGGGATCCGTGGTGCACTGCACCCCTGCCCCTGAGCTGGGTGGTTCACTTTGATCCTCCAATCCCCATCCACTTCTGTCTGGCTAAAACACAATTTCTACGGCTTTGTGAGGGAAGTGAATTTCACCCAGTGTGAACAGCAATTGTCAGAAAATATCGCAATTTGGAAGAAAAAGGAGATGTGAAAATAGCAAGTTTCTGTATCTGGAACTACATCCTACACTCCTTGTATTCCTCTGCTGAAGTTTTGGGTGCATGAATTATGTAGCATCAGACTTTTAACAAGTTGCTTATTTTCAAAATTTTCCCTCTCTGCACCTGACCCTTCCAGAAGTGCTAAATACCAAAGTAAGAATGGGCAGGAAGGCGGGAATCAGATCTTGGCATTTCTTAGTGAAAGTTCCTCAGAGATTTAATAAACTGCCATTTGAAGAATGACCCTGCTAACAGTGATAATACTGAATCATTAAGGTTTCATATAGCCTAGCCTGACTGCTTTAACCTTCACACTCCACAAGTAAAAACATAAGTCCTCAGCCAAATTCATCCCTGGTGTAACTCCATTTGACACCACTGGAGGTTGCATTAGGAATGAATTTGCCCCCGTACTTTTGACTCCTTACTAACACCAACTCATGATGGGTTAGTCTGAACCTCAGTGCCTGATATATGACTCCCAATAGGGTTAATTACTCAGCTTTGTAGTAATCCACAGCCCAGTCAATCCACAATATATTTCATCACAGTAGCAGCCTGAATGCTCGGTTAGGAGACCAATTAATCAACCAGGCATTTTAAAAATATAAATTCACATTTTATAATAATGTCAAACAGCAAGGTATTAATTTTTAGATAGTGTGTAGCAAATGCACTCCCACCATCCCCTGAATCTCTACAGCTTGATTTATTACCTTTAAAATTGAATGACTTTGGAACTCAGTTTTATTAGCTTTCATTATTTTAAAGCATACAATAAAGTGAAAACATTAGCTAATAACTGCTTTCGATTCAAAATAAAGATTCCTAAAGAGTACATATAGAAGCCTAGAGGCACTGTATGTTATCCAGTCTTCTCAAGGATCAGCTTAATGATTTGGAGACAGAATTGCATAATTTAAAAAAGGTACGTGTAAGTGGACCACATTTGTAATATAAGACTACCCAGGTGACTTTTGTGCTGTTTAAATAAAGAAAAAAGAAATTATGAGTTGTATTTTAAGAGACGTGAAAATTCCTTTCTTTACTCTGCAAACATGTTCTGAACCAGAGTTGTGAAGTGGGGGTGGGTTGGGGGAGGAAAGGTGGATTAGAAGCTGATGAAACAAAGAGAAGATGTATAGAAAAATGTTTCCATCGGCATGTAACATGCCCTTTATTCTCTACCAATACCTGTTCAAAAAGAAAAAGTAGACCACAGAGGAATATCTCGGGGACGAGCAGTGGGATATGGAGCCTTTCCCATCTAGGTGACTGAGGGCTCGTCGACAGCAACATTTAGTTAGCAACAGGCTGGGGTGTGAATCTACCCCAGGTTCGCCTGCTGTGAACCAACTGCCCATATGGACCCTGTTGACGTGCACTAACAATTCCTTAATGCACTTTGGTCTACCCTGCTTTGAAACGGGAGTAGATTGAAGTGCACTAACAAACTGTTCGTGAACATCAACGGGGTCTTCTGGGATAGTTACTGCGTGGCAGGCTAGTGTGGGGTAGATTTACACCACAGCTTGCCACTAACTAAATGTTCCATAGACAAGCCCTTATTAAAGTACAGGCTGGGTTGGTAGTGAACACAAGTCATCACTTTCTGATGACTGCCCCCTTGTCCACGTGAAATGAATATGGCAGGCTCAGGACAATGCCCAATAATGGACATTAATTGGCACCCTTGTTGGGAGCTTTGCTGGAGAGGAAGGGTGGCCTTGTAGACTGGAACCTCAGAAGAGCTAGGTTCACTTGCTCAGTGCGGGGCATGGCTCAGGCTGGATAGAGTGGTTAGCAAAAACACAGGAGCTACCGAGCTGAATGTTGATGCACCGGCAACAGGTTTATAAGGTTGGAAAGGAGAAAATCAAAGGGTGATAATTGCTTTATAGGCTTGGAAAAAGTGAAAATCAAAGGATGACTATTGCTTTATAGCTCTGTTCAAATGCAGTTAACTAGCATGAACCAGGGTTGTTTTTGGCCCTTACCTGCCTCAGCACATAACCACTGCATGTGCAATGAGAGGGTGAAAAGGGAAGTAAAGCCACATTTTTAATGTGAGCCTCTGGGTTCTTTTGCACCAGCATTCATAGGGATTCCTTTAGGTTCTATCTACATTCTTTTACTTGCTAGGACTTGCAAGCAGGCCAAACGACTCTGGTTTATATTAGTTAACTGCATTTTAAGACAACTGTAAAACAATAATCACCCCTTGATTTTTGCCTCTCCAGACCTGTAAAACTTGCCTGATCCCATGAGCATCTCCACCCTCTGCTGTCAATATTTCTCTTCTCTCCAACATCTTTATCTAGCTGAGACGCTATGCAGAGGAATGCATCCGATGAAGTGAGCTGTAGCTCACGAAAGCTTATGCTCAAATAAATTTGTTAGTCTCTAAGGTGCCACAAGTCCTCCTTTTCTTTTTGCGAATACAGACTAACACGGCTGCTACTCTGAAACCTGTCATTATGCAGAGGAAGCAATCCTGCTGCAGTTTAAATAGAATCATAGAATCATAGGGCTGGAAGGGACCTCGAGAGGTCAATACATCCAAATAAACTACATCCAAGGAGGCTGGATATCTGCAGTAAGGTCTTCTTCCCTTACTAGTATATTGATGAGAAACAAGCAAACTTCAGTGGGGTCAGAGCTCATGTTCTGTTTGAATGCACACCACACCTTTGGGATGCTTATTCAAACCACCCAAACTGCATGCATCTCCAGTATCAAGCTTGATGGAACAGGCTCTCCCATAAGACTCTCATACCCTCTGCTTCCAGTCCTGGCCTGGGATACAACGAAAGTGGCCCTTCTGATCATAATTTTGTTAAATTATGTATCCAAGTGAGACCAGCTCTACCTGGGCTAGCAGTGGGATCTGAACCCGATTCCTTTAGCATGAACCTCTCCTACGTGCCTAAAGGAGGTAGATGTCCAAATCCAACGGGCTCTGAAAATTCTAGCCCTAGCCTCTTACATGGCAGCTGTAGCAGACTCATTTAACCCCTTCTGTCATGTGGCCCCTGGAGAGGGACAAAGCACCACACTACCTTAGTGTGGCTTACACATACATTTGAGGGTCCATTTTAAGTGTGACTTGTAAAACAGAAGAGTTATTTTGTACCAATCTGTTCTCCCATCTCTAATCATAACTCTCCTCCCACAGCTCAGGTTGCTCTCAACCAGTCCAGGTTCACTTTGCATTTAAAACTCAAACATGACCGAGTCTGTGGTGAGCTGGAGAGCTTCTCTGAGCCTCTTCACTCCTTCCCAGTTTGGATCAGTCCCATCAAGTTTCCAGTCAATATGAACTGGAGTAAAAAGGGGTGGTTCTAGGGCATACCTGTCCACCCTAAGGATGCCTCTCTTCCCTTTTTAAACACAGATCCAACGTAGGTTCTTATAAACTGTTTTCTCGACAGGCCCCCCCGCCCTCCCCAACCTGAAGAGCTATTGTGGTGATCAGCCATTGTTCATACCCTCAAGTTTTGGAGCTAAGCCAGATCCTGCTCATATGAATAGAGGCAGGCAGGCAGGATTTGGCAGCACATCTGGTCAGAGTGTCCTTGTTCTTTATCTCACCTGCTCACCATCTTGGCAAGCATTAAAAAAAATACAAAACAACCCCCCTCCAAAAAACCCCCAAACATTAATAAAACACAGATCTTAACCCTTCCTGGATTTTCTGCTTTGCAAACTGAAGCACTGTAATTCTCTTATGAAGAAAAGCTATAGCTACATGAGCAGGTCCCAGGTGCAGGAGTAGCTGTGTGTGCACAGAGGCTTTTAGGTAGTCTTGTCTCTCTCATATGGCCCCCAATACTGGGGTATCTAAGCACCTCTGTGTTTGATGGATTTAGCCACACAATGCCCCTGTGATATCACCTTTGTCCGGCTTGTCCTCATCTGTCCCTCCACGAACACAAGTCAACACCACACCACTCTATTTTGTTGCAAGCACGTTCTTTCCATTTCTGGCCAAAGAGTGCTGTCATGGGATTGACCTAGCGTGTTTTCGGCCTGCCCAGCGGTTGCTTGTCTCTGGGGATTCAGTCACTGATGCGGGTTGTCCACCTATTGTCTTCCCTATGGATTACATGACCTCGCTCATCTCCACTTTGCATCATACATTGCCTGCATTACATAGGTCAACTCTGAACGCCTTCTGATCTCCTCATTCGGTATATGATTGCAGAGCAATATCTTACACATTCGCCTTTCCATTGCTCTCTTGGTGACAGCAAATTTTTCTTCCTCCACTTTCATCGTTGACCAGCTTTCTGCTCCGTATATCATTGCTGGCAGAACAGTGGAGTTAAACAGTTCTTTCCTTTTCTTCATGGGCAGTTCATCATCCGTTAGAGACGTCTTTATTTAAAGACCTCGCCTTTCACCTCCTACTACATTCCTCTTCGAATGAGTTGTCTCTGCTCAGCTGCTGACCCAGGTAAATATATTTGTCGAGCTCCTCGATTTCTTTCTGATTTACCGTGATGATTCTTTCTGCACAATGCTCATTCCACATCCACTTAGTCTTCAACGTGTTCACTTCCAACCCGGTATCATAAGGAAGTGTTTGCAGTTGCGATTTGTTCTCCAGTTCTGCTGTGTCCATTGCCAGTATTACACAGTCATCTGTGAAGAGAAGATGTGTTAACGGTTCTATGTCAATTCTGATTCCTTCTTCCCAGTCAATTTCTTGAACAGGGACTCCAATACTGCTGCAAGCAGCTTTGGTGAGATTGTGTCACCTTGTCTGACTCCTCTGTGTATAGTAATAATGCAGGGGACATGGAATAATGTTATCTCTGTCGAGCAATTGCGGTTAATTTCTTCCCTATGAGGTAGGAAGTGCTATTATCCCCATTTTATAGATGGGGAATTGAGGCACAGAGTCTGACAGATTTACACCATCACACAGGAAATCTGTGGTGGAGCAGGAAATGGAAGTTGGACCTCCTAAATCTCAGGCACGGGTCCTTACTACTGAACCATTCTTCTTTCCCCCATACAATGTCTGGTGGGGCTGCTTAATCTGATACATTGTTCCTGTTATCTGACATGATCCAAAGTCACCTCAGCCTCTCCAAAACACCTGTAACAGTTTCATAATGCATTACCTTGGTATTGCCTTCTTTCATCCTCCTTTTCTTCCTTCTCTTTTTTACCCTTTCTTCTTTACCCTTTTCATGGTTTGCAGAATACCCACCTCTCATATGAAGTTCTTTAGAATCCATCTTTTGAAAGTCAGCACTGAATTATGTCCTTTTATGGACCCTTAATACTCTTTATTCATCTTTCTTGATCTCCAAGAAACTGAATCTTTGTAAATTTCTTCCCCATTTTGTTAAAGTGTATTTAAGTGTATTCATTACACTTTATTCCACAAGTGCTACAGTTAAGGTTGCAACTCAGTTTTCATTTTAACCATTTGCTTTCACTCGCTCCTAACTTTCTCAGAAATTTGACCTTTACATTATAATTTTCCATCCTTGGTCCCAACATTAATTCCATGCTTGAACAAAAGGTGAATTATTTTAAGATAATTAATCTGCTTGGCCCTTTTTGAGTGAGGCAAGGAAAATATATTTCTATTAAAGAAACAGATGGATTTTAATATATTTTTTAATTTATTTTGCACATGGCTAACTCAAGAGCAGATGAACTTTAAGATTTCACACTTTGCAAATGTTTAGATCTTGCAGTACCTTTACCCTTTGCACATCTCTGAGTTATCTTACCACCTTACAGAATTCCTGATGAGTGAGTGACATTGGTACCTTACATTCACTTTTTACTACCCCTTTCCACAAGCAGGAAGGCATTATAAAATTACTATCTTATCATTTTATTCATGCTGCAAAGGCATGGCAGAGGTAGGTCTTGCATTTCACCCTGAGGGCAGAAGACAAGTGGTCATTCCTAATGACATCCTTAAAGTTGCAGTGACTTTAGACAACCTGAACAAATGGTGGTGGTGAACTGGCACCTTGATAGGACTAGTCCCATGGGGCAATATGCCTCACAATTCCTCTCCTGCTTTCAGGGGAGTGAAATTTGGAATTTCCGTCCTGTGGGAAATTGAGACCCTTTCAATGTTTTTATCTCAAAATGGGATAAAAAAACTGAATTATTCTACAGAATAGAAATTCCAAAAACTGTTAATTCTGAAGGGTCAAAAGATTTCTTTTCAACCTTTTCCTTGTAAATGACACATTTTGGGACATTCTCCAAATCATTCTGACAGACATCTCTACTTAATATCTTTTGAAAATCTCACTCCAAACTCTTACATATTTACATTTTAAGCACAGTATAGTGGAGCCTGATGACAAAGAACTCAGTTAAAGTGAAACTAAGCCTGGGGAGAAATGAAAATCCCAAACTTTTTCAGGACACTTCAGCGAGATATCACTCCTGTTGTATTATCTAATCCGGCTTGCCTTACTAATGCAAGAAAGCCTACTGACTACTTAGCACATTGATCAGGATTTGACCCATTGTGAAGGCTCCAATCTGCTTAGTGTCAAAATGCTACTTAACGTGCTGATCTATACTTCCCTTTGCAAAGAATTGGAGCCAGATTTTCTAAAGTGCTCAGCCCCCAACTTGCCCTCAGTCTGCTGAGCTTCTCTGAAAATCTGGCCACTTGCACAGATGCCTCAATGGAAGCAGAGCAGTTTTGAAAATCTCACCCCAGACTAAGAGTGCTGACTCTTTTGAAAACTCTGATTGTAGAATCTAAAATGATGACCAAGTTATCCTGTTAATTCTCCGTGGAATTACTTCAGATTTATGCCAGGGTAACAGAGCAGGATTGTGGAGGATGGAAAAGGAAAACAACAGTTCCAGTATAGCAGAGCCTGTGCTTAAATTGGCATCAAACATGATAGGTTTCCCTATTAAACAGCTTCCTAGTATATCAGTCATGTTGTGTTGAATTTTATTTCAGTGACTCCTCTATCTAGTTGCTTTATCTCACGTAGGGCTGCTTCCTTTTTCTGTATGTTAAAATTCTTATGATGTGGATTTTGGGGGTTTCTCCCCTCCTCGCCCTTACAAGATTCCTCTTTTGTTATTCTTTTGGGAGAAGGCATAATCTCAGGACCGCATCTGAACTCTTTTGTGCCAAGATGTTAATCTGCATTGTGTAGTGTTTCAGAGCAAACAGTTCAGGAGCGAATGTAAACTCCTTCCCCTTTCTTCCCCTCCTATGTATTTTATTCACTTCCCTCATCTGAGCAAACAGGGGATGACCCTTTTTTGTACACAATAGGCCAATACAAGAAATAGAGGGGTGCATCCTGGTGAATTTTTTTAACTTCAACTTTTTTAAAAAATGAAGACAATGCCAGCCCACCTCAAATACACGCTGCCATGCCAAGAGGTACCTTAGCTGATGGGCAGTGAGGGGCCCTGCTGGGAGAGGATCGGAGAATGGAAAGAAATTGATTTGGGAAATCAATGGGAACTACTAGAGTTTTCAACTAGGATTTATAAAACTAGGCCCTCCGCTTGTTTAATCTTTGGGTTTAATTGCCAGCCCAGCCTTAACCAGGTCTCCTACAATAATGTGCAACACCTAAATACTGTGATGATCGGTGCTACGTCAATATGCAAGCTAAACCTCATTTGCACTTGCAGTGGCGGGTAGGTTACATGTAGTTACACACCTCAGTGAGAGGCAGGCTGGGTCCACATCTGTCGCAGCAGTGTGTAGCTACATGGGGCAGTGAAAGGCATTCCAGCGGTGGGGAGGGAGGTGGAGAGAGGCAGTGGGGAAATGCTCTAGCAGCTCCCCCATGGCCCAGCCTTTTCCTGCTGCTGGAGCCTTTTACGGAGGCCGGGGAAGGTTCCGACATTGGTGAAGCGGACAGAGACTACATTGATAAAAACAGCAGCAGACCTGGGAGGCACTACTTGGGTGTGTAGAGAGAGATACAGGGAATATACAGGTTCCGGCATGGAAGGCCCTCTGCTCTACTCGGCTAAGCCTCGGCATCTACACTGCTGTTTATATCCGTGCTAGCTGAGCATGCCGTGTCTGTACTCTACAAGCCACCCAAAGTGTAGACCTAACGACAGACAGAAGTTATTCTCAGGTATAATTTGTGGGCCAGATAGTGCCACCCTCGCTTGCGTTGAGTGGTACTGTAGCCTACAATCAGTCCTATAGAAATCAATGATGGATCAGTGGGACAGCTTGCAGAACAAGGTCCAACCCCGTGAGAGTAAGGCTGGCAGAGTCTGGCCATTGACATTTAGATGACTGAGTACATGATTGGGAGTACAGCCAGCCACCTAGCCATACTCTGCTCCTGCAAACAACGGACCATGGAAAGGAGTGCCTGGAGTTACTGGCAGCATCTGCGAATTGAGAGGCCAGATTTTCTAAAAATCCCTTAGTCTTCTAGTATGGAAAAGTGCACGACCACTATCTACTTATATGGCCCCGATTACCACAGTATCTGAGCACCTCACCATCTTTAATGTATTAATCCTCCCTACATCCCTGTGCGGTGGGGAAATACTCTTATTCTGTAGATGGGAAACTGAGGCACATAGCAACTAAATGACTTACCCAGAGTCACATAAGAAATATGTAGCAGAGCTAGTAACTAAACAGAAGTTTCCTGACCTCGCACTCTAGCCATGGCCCATCCTGACACAAATCTCCTTTTATGGATAAAAGCTCCTGCCAAGTAGTTTCACTGGAAGAATCATGGTCTTGTTTGCAGCACAGAGCTCTGTTAGCTTAAGGTCTCTCTTGTGAACCCCCAGAGTTCAGTTACACAGGTAGTAAAGTAGTTCAGGGAGCCTCTTAAGAAAAATATGAAGATGGCTATGAAGCACCTTGTTTTTCAGGAGTGAATGGCACCTACTGATGTGCATGGTACTTCTTGACTCTGCTTTCACCACTCTCATGTTATATTATTAATTATTGTATGTTTATTTATGCAGCACCTTAAACACTTTATAGAAAATAGAAGGCAGGTCTCTTCCCAGCTGAGTTTTGAAATCTACGGGCCACACCACCGGCATTCCCTGCCTGGATGTGCTAGGGTGAGAAAGGGAACAGGATCGCTCTTCCCTGTTTGGTGCTCCCAAGCAGGAGGCATCTGCTAGGGCACCCTGAGTGCCAGCTGGGGAGGCTAGTGCTGCTGGGAATGCTACACTCCTCAGGGAGGGTTTGCCTCAGTCTGGGCAGATTGGAAGCAGGGCCAGGGCTGCACCCACACTGGGCATCATGGGCAGATGGTACTCAGGGACGTGCACATTACACTAGTCAAGAGGTGTAGCAACTGAGTGCTCTTCCCCCAGGGTCCCCAGCCACCACCCCTTGGGCACCCACTACACAAGCACAATGCCCCTGGCTACCATGCCTCAGGCCCGACAGCTCCACCACCAGCACGCCACAGGCTCCAAGAGACGGAACCCACCTTCCTGTATTGAGGGAAGTCCAAATAGATAGGATGAGCTGAAATCAGATGGGCTCCAGCTGTAAAGCTCAGCCTCCCATCTGCACTGTCCCAAAGTTCAGGAATGGTGGATTCAGCTCTGGGAATTTGGTTCAACCTGTTACTAAGCTAGGGAGAAAGCTGATTCCAGTCCGAACTTTCCCAAAGTTCAAGAGGGTCTGGGCTCCGGGGCTTTGGTTCAGGCCTGCTTCCAGCTGAAAATATTTAACAGTCTTAACTTGGACTGTCTGTGTCTCGCTTTAAATAAAGGGTAAAGCGGCCCTTCTTAAACAGACCAATGTCTTGATCAAAATGTTGCTTTGTCATATCTGTTTCATACAAATTTGCCCCCTCTGGGCCACTCCTGCTTGATGTCAATGGTTAACGCCAACCTCAGCCTTGTCCCAGCGAGTATTCCACAAAGCCTTAATTTCACAGCCTTCAAACAACAGTGAAAAATCACCAGGAACTTTCTCTTAGGCTCCTCGATCTCCCTAGCAACCACAGGCCAAGCATACTGTAATTCAATTTATGCCTTGAACTCCTTCAGGAGCCTCTTCTTTAAAATCTGTCACAGTCAACATGCCTTGGGAAACTATTATAAGTGCCTGAACCTTTGACCAGCCAGAGAAAGTAAGCTTTAGTATAAATCTAGTAAGCATGTTTGGTCTGTTTTTATGTTTAGTGTATGGTACATTTAGCATTCAGTCCATGGTCCCTATCTCCATTCTGCTTGAGAAAACCACTATGCATCTGTCATACTGTCTGTGTTTAAACTGTGCTACTAGGCCCGAATGGGGTGTGTGTGGGGGGAGAACCGCCTCCATTCAGCTAGAAGAATTGCTTTATGTGGAAATGCACTGACATGGCCCTAGGCTGATTGGGAGACAGAGTGTCATGGGAAAGATAAGCAGGAATGACCTGGCAGGTTTGTGAATGTCTCAATCTGGGACTGAAGTGGATTTACAAAAGAGTAAAAGCTTAGCCGAGAAACACAAATGATAATGAACTGCGGGCTATGTTTAAATAGCAATCCCCAAATCGTTCAGCAGTGAACATCATCAAGTTACTTTAGTCAAAGCAAGGTTTATAGGCCTGTAATTTTCAGGGCTATTTGCTTAGGCACCCTGTGTGAGCATCTTGAAAAAATTATTGCTTTCGCTGACAAATACCATTTTCAAATTAGGCGCATGACACAATAGCTTATAAATAGGATCCCCCTCTGTGTGTTACTTTATGCCTCCAGTGTGGTCAGAAAGAGAAGACATTTTAATGACTCATGTTTGAATGGAAACTTGTCTGTGTTGCAGATTTAGTGGCAGATCCTCAGCTGGTGTAAATCAGTGGAGCTACGCCAATTTACACCAGCCGAGGGTCTGACCCATAGTGCCAAATCCACAGGATGCTGAGAACCTGCAACTCCCATTGACTTCGGTGCTCAGAATATTTCAGGAGCTGGTCCTTCAGGTAATTACGAACTGGCTTTGTTCCAATCTGAATCTTCAGCCCGCCACAACATGTCAGCTAGGAAAAGCAGCCTGTGAACTGACAAGGGATTTTCCAGTTGAATCGAAAATAGATGTCACAGTTTACACTCGGTTCTGTTGCTTAGATATGTGACAGGTCCTATATAAAGTTGGACTGTGTAATGCTATGATGCCCCTAAATGATGGTTATTGCTTATGGCTTATATAAACTGCTGCCTTTCATGCTACAATGAAAGAAGATCCCCTTCTCATTCCATGCACATGGACTTCTCAGGCTGAAATTGCATTAGCAACCCACGAACTAGCACCAGGCAGATGTAGGGCCATCGTGTAGCATCGGTACACTATCTGATATGTCCCATAACTGGAAGAGTATCGGGCCCTGTCAGGAGATGGACTTGACCTAATCAGCCTGTCTTATCTCATAGTACTGTGATCCTATTTATACCTTCAACCCTCCATTCACATTGACACCAGTGGGAGTTCCTGGTGCAGCTGAGTGTGGTATTTGGCCCTGTGGTACCTAGATCTGTAGTGGGAGAACAACAGCGGGAGTAGGATCAATGATAAATATTTGCCAATGCATTAATTAGCTAGACATGCCAACCTCACACTAATGCCATTTTAACTTAATTATAGAATCATAGAATATCAGGGTTGGAAGGGACCTTAGGAGGTCATCTAGTCCAACCCCCTGCTCAAAGCAGGACCAATCCCCAACTAAATCATCCCAGCCAGGGCTTTGTCAAGCCTGACCTTAAAAATATCTAAGGAAGGAGATTCCACCACCTCCCTAGGTAACCCATTCCAGTGTCTCACCACCCTCCTAGTGAAAAAGTTTTTCCTAATATCCAAAACTTCTGTGTGTCCACAATGCAATGAAGGCGCATTGGCTCACGGAGTATTAATATAAAATACCATTGAGACAGATTTTGCTCCCGAAAGCACCCGTATAAATCGGGTTGATTTCAATGTTCCATTCCCAGTTATCTTAACATAAATAATGAAAGGTAGCACAGGCAATTGGTAGCATATAACAAACTATCTGGAGCTGGAAAGGAGGAGAATCTGATATTTTTCAGGGTAAAGTAAAGCAGCTTTCTTCATTCATCAAAACATCTAGAAACGTTTATTTCAGCGGTTAGTCAGACCCATTGCTGTCTGAGCAGCCATGATGGCCGACAGCATACTTCAGATTGAAAACCGAGAAACGCACAAAGCGTGGAATCATAATAGCTGCCCTTTGCAACGTGGGAGCTCTGTTGGCTCTACATCAAGTGAAAAAAAATTAAATATCATTTATCTTTCCCTGAAAAGTTTGTGTGCCAAATTTTGAGGGAATTATCTTTTTCACATCAACTGTTTGCTTGACTGTATAAATACAATACCTGCTTGATAAAGGAACAACAATGCTCCTTTCAGCCATGTAGAATTGCAATTTGCAGTGAGTTTATCTGACATCTTGGATGATTAGCTGTTAAGTTATCTGAAGCAAGACACACACACACACACACACACACACACACACAGACACAGACACACACAGACACACACACGGAGGAAGATAAGCACTGAACAAAGGATCAGAGTCTTTCTCTCTCTCTCTCTCTGGTAGCTGCTTTAAACAAGCCCAGACAATCAGATACTGAAATACGAAGTAGTATATACAATTCTACAGCAGGAGCCTAGTGTAAACCATGATACGTACACCCATTTCAGACATCAAATACTTCTTTTAATGATGTGCTTTCCTTGACAAATGGTATGGCTAATTCCACGCAGTTAAAGACAATACCACGGGCTCTTCCCAATCACCATGCAAGGGCTTGATCTAAAGTGCACTAAGGCCACGTCTGCACTGGAGAGTTTACAGTGGCACCGTTGTACTTTTGCAGCTGTGACACTTTAAGATCTCCCACGTAGCCGCTCTATGCCAACGGGAGAGAGCTCTCCTGCTGACATAATTAAACCACCGCCAGCGAGCAGGGGTAGCTATGTCGAGGGGAGAGCATCTCTCGCTGACCTAGCGTTGTCCACACCGGCGCTTCTGTCGGTGTAACTTATGTCGCTCAGGGGTATATTTTTTCACACCCCTGAGCACCATAAGTTATACCAACAAAAGTGCTAGTGCAGACATAGCCTAAGTCAATGGAAACATTCCCATCGACTTCAAGGAGCTTTGGATCAGGAACTAAGAGCTTGCAGCTGAACCCTGAAGCTTTTATTCCTGCGAATTCCCGTTGATTTCAACGAAGCTGTTCCCCATAAGGGCTTCAGGAAGAGACACTTGGGTTGTAACCATCTTTTGGGGCTTGATCCTGTTGCCTTTGAAGTTAATGGGAAAGCGCTAGTTGATTTCAGTAGTTTGGGATCAGGGACACAGTGCGTATTTCTGGCAGGCAAAGAAAGGCTTTGCAAAATTACTCAAGACTGGCTTTTAAGGCATATGATCGTTTTGGTTTTAAAACGAAATGGAACACAGTTGTGACTATTAAAAAGTTGGCCTTTGACAAGAGTCACCCCATAGTGATATTTGACATTACCATCGCTTCTCCCCCAGAGCCTCCGCAATGCACAGAACAGGAGTTATCTGGGGTAACTGTTGGCATATATTGACTTTCTGTTTGCTGATGCGCTAATGGTTAATAACACTTTGTTTACATAGGGCTTTTAATGTGAGTGTCTGAAATTGCTTTGTGAGATCGCAGTGGAGTAAACAGTACTAATTCCATTGCGCAGAGGGGGAAACTGAGGCACAAAGAAGTTAACGCCAGATTTTCAAAAGTGACTAGCGGTTTGGGGTGGTGCCAAACTTGGGATGCCTTAAAGGAGCCTGATGTTCAGGAATTGCTGAGCCACCGAGCTTCTGAAAACCAGGACCCTTTAAGGTGTCTCAGGTTGGGTACCCCAAAATGGAGGCACCCCAAATCACTAGTTATGTCTGAAAATCTTGGCCTTTGAGACTTGCTGAATGTCACATAGCTATTGCTATTAATATTTATATTGTGGTAGTCTGAGAGGTTGGTGTCCCATTGTGCTCGGTGCTGTACAAACATACAGAAAGGGACAGTCCCTGCCAAAAGAGCTTACACTCTAAAAGATAAGCCATAATAGGTGGAAGAGACAAACAAAGGGGTTAGAGTGGAGGATGGGGGAGATTGAAATAATAGGATTATGCAATTTTTAGCCAATTGGACGTAGTAATCACAATTTGCCACCTGCCTGGCCATCAACTGTTTGCTGTTTCCTGTATGTTACAGAAAAGGAGGGACTTGAAGGAGGACAGGGTGGTGGTTTTACAGATTTTGACTCAGAGCTTTTCCCCACTCAGAAGGGCCAGCATGGGATTAAGCATGAAACTGGGTGTTGGAAATACAGAAACCGGTGATTGAGGATGGCATCATTGTGGTTGGCTAGTAAGTCAGTGGCAGATCCAGAAAATAACACAAAGCATATATATTTTTTAAATTACAGCTATTTCCCTCCCCCACCCCAAAACCTCAGAACTGTGAGCTTGCCACACAGGGGTTGAATTCTGACTCAACCATACTTGTGTTAAACTTGGCATAGTCTGTATTTATATAATTGTGAGATCAGGATTTGGTCCCGTATCTTCAAATAGGATGATGGGTATACTGAGGTTATGATTATAACAGGACAAAACATGAGTGGAAGTTAATAACAAATAGCCTCTTGTGGCATTTTCATCTTTGACTCATTCACAGTTGCAATAAAGTCCTGTTTCTATCTCAACATCAACAGTCACAATTCTCCAAAAGAAAATGGAAGATAACATAAATAGGAATTACCGTAGCAGATCCCCTAGAAGATTTTTCCTTTATTAGATTCCAACAAATGGCTGCAAACACATCTCAAACTGACCATATTTTCAGGAATGTAAATACACCAAAGTACAGATTACAGAGTCACAGTTTTTGGGTAGGCATGTCGGATGTGCCAAAGAAGAGGAATAATAATGCTCCTCTTTATTCTCCATGGCTGAATATTCTCTATATGGTCAGACTGACCTATACTTCAGTCATTTCAGTTTTTTTTATTGGTTTTAGACAACCTTTCCTGAATCAGAACAGAATATATGCTAGAGATTTGCAAAGAAATTAGTAATTTTTTTAAATCATTGCTACTACAGAATTTACTGTTTTTTCCTTGTGCTGAAATTCTCTGTTCAAATGTAAATTTCAGCATGATCAGAAAAGCAATAGCTTGTACCAAGGAACTACTGCAATTACAAGAGAAAAAGAAAAACATCCCAAGCAAAACTGTATTGATCACTGCTGTTGAGGGAGCTTGTCACAACACAGTAGTCCCTCGCCAGGGTTTAAACATGATTCAGTCTGCATCTTAGGTTGGACTAAGTCACATTCCTGAACTATGTTACTGTTTTAGACTTTTCCATACATAGTTACGTATTTATTTATTTTGATTTTACAAAAATAAAAAGGAGAACCAAGCCAAAGCCCAAGGCACAGGTTACATGTAGTATTTTTCTTGCAGCTATGGGTATATTGCATTGCTACATGGGGGACTAACATCAACACTTCAGTATATCTACATGCAACATAGTATTATGATTGCCGTGGGCATGCTAGTTTAATTCAGGCTAGAAATAAGGCTCAGGTTTTCAAACAATGAGGGTAATTAACCACTGGGACAATTTATCAAGGGACGTGTTAGATTCTCCCTCGTGTGTGGTCTTAAATCAAGGTTGGGTGTCCTTCCAAAAGTAATGCTCAAGCTCAATCACAAGATAGATGCGGGAATTACTGTGAGTGCTTTAGCCTGCATTATGCAGGAGGTCAGACTAGATGAACATGGTCTCTTCTGGCCTTAAAATCTATGAATCTGTACCATCACTTTGAATTTTCTGATATTTTTCCTATTAAAATTTCTACCTTAACTTTGCATTAAATATTCTAATTTCAATGTCTTTGGAGCTCTTTTTAAAAAAGGGAAATGTATATTTACTGGTTTCACATTCAAGTTGTTACAGCTCAATATGCACGGCTGTATTTATTTAAATGTCTGACCTGAGCACCAGAGCTGCGCATTTAAATAAATCCACTGCGTGGAAAGGATACAGTTTTATGCCTCAATCTAGCAAGGACTTTAGCATGTGTAAATGTCATTGGGACTACTCACCTATGCAAAGTTATCCATGTACTTAAATTTCTGCAGGCCTAAGACATACATTTTTAAAAGTCAGTTTAATTATCATGAAGGGGATCATACTGACAACTGTGTAGAGAAAGGTTTTCCATCAATAGTTTCCCACTCACAAGTGCATCTCAGTTCCTATCTGGAAAGATCAAGAGTGGGAGAGTAGTTCATTCATTTTCACAGCCTCTCTTCTGGGACTACCAAAAAGTTTTCCAGTTGGTGCTAGTTATCATGGTAGATTTTGAGTCACGGGAACTGGTCTGACATAACCAACTTATTTTACATAAACCACTAAGCAGGTGTGACTTTTGGCAACGGAGAACTTGAACTCAAATTCAAAGATGTAGCTGTAAAAAAGGATTCATTACCAATCCCCCCAACCTTCCAGTCTTTTGAGCTTCTGGAACATGTATGGCAGGGGGCAAATTACTTCAGAGATCCCCAGCCTCTCTGGATTTTCTGGACCATCTCTTCTGTGGCCCACTCAATTCTTCCCATCTGAGGTGTGAATGTGAAGGAATCTTCACTTAGTATCCTGGGCCCTTTGTCCTAGTTCTGTAGGTTTATCCTGGGCCCTTTGACCTATTTATTCTGTGAGTCTGATATGGCTCTTAATTTTTAAAAGGCAATTCAAATCCATTGTATGGTAAATCTGTCCCTAAAGAGAAAGAGAGAGAGTGTGTATGAATACACTGTATAGCTATGTAGTGTATGAATCCCAGTTGGTCTGCAATAAACAGTTCTTTTTTCTATAAAGAGACTATATTGATCTGACCTTTTAACAATATTAGAACCCACAACAAAGGGAGTATTTTCCACTGAGTGTTGTTTCCCACTCTTGCAGTGGCAGGGTGATAATGAGCCAAAATCTGCTCTCTGTTACACCCATGTGGCCCCAATGAAGTGTCCTATCCAGTGGGATGTAATTACCAACAGAATTTTCCTTGAAGGTCTCTTGATCATCAAGTTTCTTTGCTAAATTGTCTGATGTTAGTAATATGAAAATAATATAATGACACCAGCCCAGATCTGAAAGGGAAAAAATGCTTGCACCCCTTAAGTGTTTAAAGACTACGGCTTTGGGCCAAATTCTGTTCTGGCTTACATCAAATGCAAGGAGGGTGACGTAATTCAAGGCAGGATTCAGCCCCATGCTGTAGACAGAATACAAAAACAGCAAGAGTAAAGAAAAGCTTATGTGGGCTTCCAAATGCCTTAATAAGGACTTTTTTTTAATAGGAAGGTTTAGTCTAAAGTAACTACACTTGTAGTAACAGTTATGAATAGGCAACTGTATGTGTTTAAAGGGGGATTTTCTATTCAAGAGCCTGCTAAAGGCCAAGACTTTTAATTGCGCAAGCTACTTGCCTAGACCTACTTGCTAGTATCGTTTGTTAGGGAGAGGAAGATTTAAAGCGGAGAAAACATGTATAAAATGGCATTAGTCATAAAAAAACAGGCTGGACAATTCACGATTTTTTAAACTTGAAACCATAAATTACTAAACCACAGCTAAACTTGCAATACAAATAGAACCTTTAATTCAGTGGGGCCTTTGAAAAGTCACGGTTCCTATACTCCTTTAGGTAACTTTACGTACACACACATTCTCCCGCTCTTTCAAAATTCTGAAAGTGATGAGTTATTCAAACTGATGTACCATCACGAAAGCTGTGGAGTTCTTTAGAGAAGGGGTTTAGAAAAGCTTTTTCCACTCTGTGCTCCTTCCCATTTACAGCTCTAAAACTCAGGCAATATAATGCAGCTCTGATCTAATGAGAATTTAACTGACCTCCGCTCTTAGTTCGTAAGTCCATGACAAAGGTCAAGACTTCAGAGGAGGCCTGAGACATGAAAGGCAGGGAAGAATCTCTCTTGGTGGGTTATGCCAAAATTAGCACTTCAGTCAAACCTGGTCTCTGCAGCTTTTCCCTGTGGCCTCCCAAAACTTTTGTTCAGTGTTTGTCACAACAAGTCTAGATCTAGCTGGTACTTCCATGTAATAATCATTTCCATATATATATACGGTGGCAAACTAGGAATATCTAGCACTTATGAGCCATAGAAGAATGAAAAAGTCTGCTAATTCCAATGAGCTGTAGGCAAAGGTATATTTCAATAAAACTAAACATTTCCAGCCCACTTCTGATTTGTTTCACTGATGTAAATTAAAAAAATAGCGGCATTGATTTCAGTGGTTTTACTCAAGCTTTACACCAGTGTAGCGGAGAGCAGAGTTTGCCCCTACCGCAGTTTGTCACTATCTCATAGCCACCATCATGAATAGCACATTTCGCCTTTTAAACACTTCACAAATATTAATCAAGCCTCAGCATAGGCGCTCATAAAGCAGATGGGGAAAACTGAGAGCTTGAATAATTTTCCCAAGATCACAAAGGGTATCAGTGTTGGAGCCAGGATTAAAACCAGCAATTCCTGGCTCCCAGTCCTGTGCTCACACCATTAGCCCACACCTTTCTCTGTGAGTAATCATTTGCTAATATTTTTCCAATATTTCAAAGTCACCGCTGTCGATCACAATAGTCAAATAAATTAACATGTGAGACAATGTAATGATTATTCTGAAATTCTTCCAGCCTGGTCCATGTATCTGATTGCAGAAGTTATTATGTCAACATTTAAGAACATAAGAATGGCCAAACTGGGTCAGACCAAAGGTCCATCTAGCCCATGATCCTGTCTTCCAACAGTGGCCAATGCCAGGTGCCCCAGAGGGAATGACCAGAGCAGGTAATCGTCAAGTGATCCATTCCTTGTTGTCCATTTCCAACTTCTGAACATTTTAAAAAGTGGCTACTGATTTTGGAAGTTAGGTTGTTGAGCTTGAGACACCCATGGATGTCTCAAGCTGGGCACATAAAATCAGTGATCAGGTTAAAAAATTTGGTCTCATAGCCTTATAGAGATGTACCAATGCTAAAGCTAGGATCTTGTAGTCTGACCTCTTGTTTAACGTAGGCCAGAGAATTTAATGAGGTGATTCCTACACTTGAGGGAATTATTCTTCCCTGATATGTAACCGAGCACTAACTACCCCAGTGTAACTTGCAGTTGAATTATAGGATCTTTCAGGAGACATACAATTTTGACTGATGCCCCAATTTAGCAAAGTACTGAAGCATGTGCCTAACTTTAAGCATGTGAGTAGTCCCACGTGTTTAAGATTAGGCACATATTACTGTCAGTACCTTGGTAAGCTGGGGTCCTAAGAGTGCAAGGGATGTTGAATTTATCATCAAGCTTAGCAATCTGTTTCATTGATTAACTACCCTCACAGTTAAAAAAGGGTTAATCTTCTTTTCAATATGACTTTTTCTAACTTCATCTTCCAGCCACTGGATCTCATTATGCCTTTGTCTGACAAGTTAAAGAGCCCCGTAAAATCCATTATCATTACCTCACTCTGTAGGCACTTCTAGACCAGGAGCATGTCCCCTCTTACCTTGCAAAAGACATTTCCTCCTGTTTACCCTTATTTTCTTGTCACAGGGTTGGCTCCCTCACCCTGGATTTCCTCTTGCAAGCAGGCCTCACACACTCTTAGAATCATAGAATATCAGGGTTGGAAGGGACCTCAGGAGGTCATCTAGTCCAACCCCCTGCTCAAAGCAGGACCAATCCCCAACTAAATCATCCCAGCCAGGGCTTTGTCAAGCCTGACCTTAAAAACTTCTAAGGAAGGAGATTCCACCACCTCCCTAGGTAACGCATTCCAGTGTTTCACCACCCTCCTAGTGAAAAAGTTTTTCCTAATATCCAACCTAAACCTCCCCCACTGCAACTTGAGACCATTACTCCTTGTTCTGTCATCTGCTACCACTGAGAACAGTCTAGAGCCATCCTCTTTGGAACCCCCTTTCAGGTAGTTGAAAGCAGCTATCAAATCCCCCCTCATTCTTCTCTTCCACAGACTAAAGAATCCTCTGGACGCTTTCCAGTTTTTCCACATCCGTCTTGTAGTGTGGAGCCCAAAACTGGACACAGTACTCCAGATGAGGCCTTGCCAATGTCGAATAGAGGGGAACGATCACGTCCCCCGATCTGCTGGCAATGCCCGTACTTATACATCCCAAAATGCCATTGGCCTTCTTGGCAACAAGGGCACACTGTTGACTCATATCCAGCTTCTCGTCCACTGTAACTCCTACGTCCTTTTCTGCAGAACTGCTGCTGAGCTATTTGGTCCCTAGTCTGTAGCGGTGCATGGGATTACGTCCGTCCTAAGTGCAGGGCTCTGCACTTGTCCTTGTTGAACCTCATCAGATTTCTTTTGGCCCAATCCTCTAATTTGTCTAGGTCCCACTGGATCCTATCCCTACCTTCCAGCGTATCTACCTCTCCTCCCAGTTTAGTGTCATCTGCAAACTTGCTGAGGGTGCAATCCACACCTTCCTCCAGACCATTTATGAAGATATTGAACAAAACCGGCCCCAGGACCGACCCTTGGGGCACTCCACTTGATACCAGCTGCCAACTAGACATGGAGCCATTGATCACTGCCTGTTGAGCCTGACAATCTAGCCAACTTTCTATCCACCTTATAGTCCATTCATCCAGCCCATACTTCTTTAACTTGCTGGCAAGAATACTGTGGGAGACCGTGTCAGAAGCTTTGCTAAAGTCAACTCTTATGTAAGTTCACCACAGTGTACTTTACTTACAATGTTTTATGACGCTTTATGTCCCATCACCATAAGGCTTCTCCCAAGCTGCAGGTACCCCCTAGATGCTGAGGTGGGGGTGGAGAGAGACATCTCACCTCTCTAAGGGCTCATCTACACTTAAAACACTACAGTGGCACAACTGCACCACCACAGCACCTCAGTGTAGACATTACCTATGCCGACAGGAGGGATTCTCACCACTGGCATAGGTAATCTACTTCTCCAAGAGGCAGCAGCTAGGTCTACAGAAGAATTCTTTTATCAATCTAGTGCTGTCTACACAGAGATCTAGGTTGGCTTAACCACACCACTCGGGGTATGTGTGTATTTTTCACACCCCTGAATGATGTAGTTATACTGACCTAATTTTCTAGCGTAGACCAGGCCTAAGATCCTGAGCTTCTTTGTCCTTGCTTCCAGCCTCCTTTCTCTCCTGACCTGTCTGTTGCTCGTTTAACAGTCCCTAGATGATGAGCTGGATCCCCTCAGCCAGTCCTAATCAATTATCTCCCAATTTGGCCCAGGCAGGGATGCTCACAAAGTGCACAGAATGTTGAGCCAGCCCTAGGCTACTGCCACTCCATCACATCTTCTGTGTAATGTTCATGCTGATTGAGAAAATATCAGCAGACAATTAGAAATAGAATGTCAGAATAACAGTGATGATTTTTATCCTCTAGCCTCTCTGGTGGTGGAAGAAAATAAAAAAGGAGATTATACAAAAATTCAGTTTCAAAAATAACAGTTGATCTCTTATTTGATCTGAAAAAGGAATCTGTTGTTTTCAGAGATATGATCTTTATATGCCCAAATCCCATAATTTTATACTTTGTTTAATGAGTTTTCCCTAGTTAATAGACTGGAGTTTGTCATCAGACATAGTCTCTCTCTCACATACATATATATATATATATATATATATAGACTGCAATCCAGCGCTATAGAAATCACTAGATCAGGCCTGTACTGTTGTCAAACACAATGCAAACATGGGCTGATTAGAACATTGCCTTTTCTTTTTAAGCCAATTTATATTATATACAGCTACACTGACACTGTATAAAAACTTTAGCCGTTAGCTCTGTGTCATACACTGAGGTATAGGTGGTGCAACCCACTGGTCAGAGCAGAATTGGAGGGCAGAATCAGTGGCATAGTCAGGAGACAAGCCAATGGTCAGAGCCAGGAGTCAAAACAGAACCAAAAGGCAGAGCAGGAGGGAGACAAGCCAGTGTTCAGAGCCAAAAATTAGGAATCAGGAGTTCAGAGGTTGGCAGGGACGAGGGCTGGAGTGGTCCAGGCAAAGGCTAGATAGGAAGCAGGTCTAACACAGCTGCAAGCATAGACTACATTGAGTAGCTATTGGGGTGTTCTTGCTGCAGGGTTTAAATGGGATCTGTTGGCTCTTCTGACCAACCAGGGAGCATAATCCCTGGTTGGTGAGGGTTTATTGGGCCCAGCCAATCTCATTGGGTTGCTGGGCAATCAAACCCAGAGGCAGCTGAGTTCCTGACACACAACATATGGGCCTTGTTTCAGAAAAGCATTTAACTTCAATGGGATTTAATGATGTGCTTAGAGTTAAGCATGTTCTTAAATGCTTAGCTGAATTGGATCTTCTCAGTCTTTACATTTGATCTCACTCAGCAGATTGCTAACTGGTCGGATGGTTCAGGAAATATTTTGGCTTAAAATACATTCCTAAAAGTACTTTCACTTTAGTAATTGTATTTCCCTGGGGATGTCTGGTCAGTGCAAAAGGGAGGGAGATGCTATGCATGACTATTGAAATGGAAAATGCTCCATGAGATAGCAAATTGGACTGGAGATGTCCATAAGACATCCCCTCCATTATGATATGACCCACACTGTCAAAAACACTGAGAACCTGTGATCTGGGAAATTGTTGGCTTCCTTCAGGAGATTTAATAATCTTTCTGTCCCTTTCTCTTTTTCTCACTGATTCTTCCTGAAAATCTATCCATTTGAGTTAAAAGCAGGAGATACAGAGGCCTGGAGATGTTTGAGGCTGGGTTTTTTTCAGATGCCACATTGCTTGGCACACTGCATCCTTGAGTTCCAGACCTAGCAGAAAGTGATAACAACAACCAAATAAACTGTCAGCAGCTACATTGAAAAGAAAAAAAGGGCCCAGTGTTCCTTCTTTCAGGCATGCAGGGAACTAGCACTGCATGTAGCTATCACAAATACCTGGAAAATACTGTGCTTGCTGCCAGAATGTTGCTGAGGTTTTTTTTAATGGTTACATTCTGAATGGACTAGTTGTTAGGATCTTTGTACACCATGGGAATGAGGTGTATTTTATATAGTACTGGCATTCTTTATTTATTTATAAGGGACAGAGCCAGCACCCTTGGTTATTCGGAGCCTTTCTACTGTTCCCCTCATACACAAATCAAGGCATCCCACTGAAGAGATGAGGAACTTTTGTTATGGACATATGTGTTTCACAGCGTGATTCAAATTAAGTTCTTTGTGTCAATGTAACAGTTACAGTAAAAATAAGTGTAGCGATTAACACTCCAAGTAAAAGGCAAGATGCAAAGATAGTAAGATGCAAGCAGAACATGTCAGCACTGTCTTCTATCTCCATAATGAATTGGAGTTCAGAAGAGATAAAGTGACATGGACTTTCAGAAAACAATATTGCTGCTGGATCTAAATATCAGTGATTCTAGGACATTCCTTCTCTTGCTGAAAAACCTTCCGCCTCCTAACACCCAAGCTGGAGAACCACACAATGCAATCTGTGCTCTGGGCAATGGAATCCAAACAACCACGTTTGACAAAATAATGATTTTTCAATATTAAACCTAAACAGGTTAAAAGAAGCTGTACAATCCAGTTGGGAAGTGAGCACCGTAGGTAGCAGACCTGAATTTCACAGGTTTTACAAAGCACCCACAACTCCAGCTGAAGTCAGTTGGAACCACAATCACTCAGCGCTGGTGGAAATGTCTATGTGGAAAGTAAATGTTATTGAGTTAAGGTAAATCTCCCCCAGCTTTGGTTCCCCCTTACACATTCCTAAATAATAGAATGGATTGCATTGGCCTAACCATTTGTGCCACAATAGAGTACAATATAGTTGTATAGAGGGTCTCTGCTTGCAAATTAGTGGACATGAGTTACACATTGGTGGAGATAAATATTGTCAAACAGTAGAAAAGCTGCAGCTCTGCTGAGCAGGGGACCAAGCAGGGAGGGGTTTCCACTCTCTGATGCGTCATGCCCTCTGCAGTGCCCCTTCCCTGTGGAATACAAAGGAGAACTGGGCATGTTGGAACATGAAGAGGTCATGGCCAGTGCAGACCCTCTAAGCCAACCCTTGCATGAAAGGGAACCTCAGTCCATATGCTGGAAGTAGAGACTCCAGGTTAACTGCCTGATTCATCCCCAGCCTGCTCCTTTTGAGCCTACTTTACTTTGTGAAAAGTCCATGTATTAAGGCTTTAGGCCGTTTCTCAGGATTTGACCCAAATAGACTAGCCATTTGTGATTACAATTCTCAAAAGTGGCCTCTGATTTTGGGTGACCAACTTGAGATACAACTGCTCTGCCCGTTTGCTCCTGGGGAAAATATCTGGGGCGCTGCCTCAAGGTCTCCTGTACACCAGGCTACAGTTGTTGGTAGCCCTTATGGGGGCTGCAGAAGTGTGTGTGTGTCAAGGGCCGTGGTTGTTAGTCTTTATTCCCTATACCCCTGCATAGCTGCATGAGGCAAAGGCAGAATGTAGCCCTAACTTATTTCTTGAGGGTATTGTGGCAGAAGTGAGGCATCTAAATGAATCTCATCAGTGAGGAAATCTTCAGTGGGATAAATCACAAAAGTAAATACTCACTGTGAGTAAGTGTTGAGAATCAGACTTTAAATAATTAAATTAAAGTCCAAGCGAACTCCCTCCTCCATGATTCTCAGCACATTCTGCCTTCTCCGTGCCTGTTATTTAGACTGCAAGTCCTTTGAGACAGCACTGTCTTCATTTGTGTGTCTTGTACAGTGCTAAGCATGCTGTCAGCATTTAAATCATAAAAAATATCTATAATTACTCCTGCAGCACTGCCATATCCCTTAGCAGATATGGATTTAATCACAGTGAACACTATTCTTCACAGCCAGTAGGCCAACGGATGGTTGTATTTTATAGACTTAGAACTGTTATGGATCTATAATCTCAGAGACACAAATAATTACATTTTATATTTATGAATTGCTTTGGTCTCAGAGCACATTATAAATTATTTCATGGTGACTGGTTAGTCTCCACATAGTTAAGCCTTCTCTTTAAGCTTGATGATCTTCACAATGAACCCATAGAGTTAAAGGATTAAAAAAGTATCCATTTTTCATTAGACTACTTTTTCAGAAGGGTTTTGATATACAAAGCCACTATTTGACCCTTGGAAAACAATCTTTTGAGTTCCAATAGTAGTTCCCAGAAATAATCCCAAATTTATGCCCCAATTTGACTATTAACTTAAGTCTGGTCAGAAAATGGTCTTTTTTCCCTATGGAAAAGTTCAGTGAAAATGAAAAAAACAACAAAAAGTAAGCAGAAAAGTTCAGATTTTGGCAGTAACTGCAAAATATTTTTTTTAAATTGAATGTGCTACTGTGGGGTGCCTCAGGGAAGTTGGAGTTCAGGTGCCCCCATGTTCATGTTCTCTTCTATAGCCTGGACTCCCAGTCAAACTACAAGTCCCATGATGGGCCATGGACTCCGCTCATGTTGAGGAGAGGCAGTTGCAACATGGGAGTCCTTGGTCATGGCGCATCAAGGGACAGGAGAATGGTGGAGGACCCCAGCCCATAAAGGAGAATGAGGACATGAAGAAACCAAGCTGCAGCTCTCATGAGGCACTGTGGAAGGAGATATGAATAGAAATATTTCAGTTTTCTGGCATTTGTTTTTTTGATTAAAAATAGTTTTCTGCCAAAAGCAGACACTTTTCACAAAAACGTTCATTTAATTGAAAACTCAGTTTTCAATTGAAAAACAGTTTGGATGGAAAATTTTCAGTGATCTCTATAGTCATGTTACACGTATACTAAAGTGCTTTTCTGGATCAGAGCCTCAGCTTTGCATGTTACAGAACTTATACATTTGTTCCGAGCAAAACAATACCTATTAAAAAGTTTGCTCATTATTTTTAATATTAAAGCAACTGGCTAACAAGACATCCGTGGTTCTGTACATATATTGATGCTCTTTACGGGATGTATGATGCTGTGATGTGGCAACTGAGGTCACTTGAGTGCACTAAATCGGATCTTTCTAGCCCTGTTCTGCTTGAAAGAAATTTTAAAGTGAAAAGGATTTGGCACTCAGAGTTCCATGGTTTGGAAGTGCATCCAGAATCAGAGGCTTAAAGTTCATACAGTTTTCTCTGAATAAGGAAAAAAACTAACCCAAAACAACCCATCAAAGAAACTTAAAAAAAAATAGATACTGCCAAAAACACATTGAAAGAGCTAGGCATGCAGGAGAAAGCTGTTCCTTGTGAACATGTAAACGCATCTCATTCAGAATATGTTGTTTTATCCATGCAATGTGACCTAGTCTGTCAGATAAAGAGAACCAGTCAAACAGAGAGGATGTGGTTGCTGTTTCAGAACTTGGAAAACAAAATCAATACGGTTAGAGTTCCCACCCCCCAAAAAATTAAAAACAGTGTTCACTTTAGCTTTTTAAGCTCCATCCAAGGAAAACAGAATTCTGAAGGATACTTCAGATGAGCCTGCACTGACAATAGGCAGAGCAGATTTGGGGAGAGAGGGAATTGGGGGAAAGTAAGTTAACTTTATGCCCTTCTGTTCCCACCACCAAAATGGGAAACTTATGCATATGAGTTCCGAGCAGTGGAGCCAAGTCTGGAAGTGAGTCTCTACACCTTTTTTTGAGTATCTTAATTGGTACAAGTAACAAAATTCCCCTTTTCCCTACCTGATCCAAGCATTCAGTTTATTCTTTGGCAAGCATATAACATACAGACTCAGACCTCTTCATTCCCCCATGACTCCTTCAGGATCATTCTGTGACATTAGCATGCACACCCTAAACTGGGGGAGAGGAGGTGACTCAAATCCCCTACCCCTTGTTTAAAAAAGAATCGGTTTGTTCTATACAGTGTAAATGTACCATTCAAGCTCTGGGGGCTTGACCATGGCTAATACTAGTCTTTCAAACTCACCACAATGTCACCTTTTAATTTGGTTCCCTCGGTGTCAGTTATGCATGGTAATATCTGGGTCAACTTGGCCTTTGATTAGCCAAGGTTTAACCCCCAATGTGCTCTATAGACATCAGCCCATGAACTGGGGAAAGTGTGGAAATCTCTCTGCTCTTTGAAGAGTTACCCCCCTGGAGTTGTGAGACTAGAACCCCTCCGCCCCATTTCTGAGTTCCAGAAACTCTCTCCACTATCACACAACCATAAAACCCTGATGTGGGGACTGACACCAACCTACAGTCCCCAAGTCTAGGCACCATCAAGCTGGTTCTAAATTTCCTCTCCTCTAATGTAAAAGCTTTTCATTAGATGGATGAAAATAAATCTTGGTGAACCTGGGTTTTGTGGTGTCATTCTAGCATGGACCAGCAAACAAGATTCTCTGGAGTTTGAGCATAATAGTCATCAATCACAGCAGCAGAACCTGCACTCAGAGTTTACACTGAATGTACAGTATATTAGACTAAAAAACCAGTGTCAGCCTGGAAAACTGAAATCTCCCATGCTGTCACTCTCTCACTTGGTTTTCTATAAACCTTAATTTTCACCATTGGAAATAGACCTGGCAAAAGTGTCTGAACAGCTTTAAATTATACTGAATTTCCAGAATTAAAGCAGTGACTCTATATTCCAGCTTCTGATTCCCACCCCAAAAACAAATAAAAGCCTTGCTCCACTAGGTGCAGCATTAGCCTACGTTGAGGAGTGGGTTCTGTTGGGTGACTTCACTGCAGATTTGACTCTTACTCAGGTGTTGCCCCAGCCTGTCTCCTGTCCACACACAAAACCCTTTCATCTGAGTTTAGTGGTGCTTTAAACCCAACCAGGTGCAGCTTTCATGTGGGCTGGTAATCCTCTCACTTTGCCTGAGGACACAGGTTAAATCATTGGAGTGATAGTCCTTCAGTGCCTTCCCACAATTCCTCCCGCGTGCCCAGAAGGAGAGACAAGTTCTCCCACAATTCACTAGGAAAGAATCATAGAGTGGCTCAGCTTACTGCAGCACGGAGAACATGGGGCATGCCCCCAGAAGTCCTACCAACACACATGGATGAATGCAGCACCAGTGAGGGCACAGTGATTTGGGCAGGGCTTTACAGTGTGGCTGCTCATGCCTGGACTAGACTAACCTGGGTTCCAGTCACCTGCATTAACTCTGAAGTGAAGACAGACCCTCAGTCAGGATGGTTTTGTCATTATCTGTGGTGTTGTCTGTTCACTTGTGAGTGTATGTAAACAATGGATGCTCACCCTGCTACTGAGAACAATTCAGGGTACCGTGTAGCTTACACAAAAGCTCTAAGAAGTCAATGGACCGATCACATATGTAGCGAGGGTAAGTATATACTTTTTTCTAAAAATAGATCTATATAGACACACACAAATGTATCTATGTATTATGATTTTCAACTGTTGGAATGGTTCCTGTTACTGAAAGGGACAAACTTAATTACAAAACTGGAACAAATCTCATTCCCAAAACAAAAGGTGGGGTGCAAAAACACTTAAATGATATCCAAGTTCTTTCATTATGTATGAATCATTTGTTAGAAAGAGAGGGCCAGATCCTCAGCTGGTATAGATGGGCTTCCAATTTTGATAGAGGAATCACACCAGTAAAAGCCAGTAGTGCTACACTGATTTGCACCAGCTGAGGATCTGGTACTGCGTATTTTATTCTATTCACAAAGAGGATTTTCAAACTTTAATTACGGAATGATGGTGATCTCTACAGACACACACATGCACCCATGTAATTCGATATAGACACAGTGAGGAGGACACTGGCCTGGGCCTCAGGACACCTAAACTCCTGGGTGATCTTGGTTAAATCACTTCCCTTCTGAGTCTCTCTTTTGCCTCCCATCCTTTGTCTGTCTTCTCCACTTAGACTGTAAGCTCTGCGCTGGGCGGGAACTATCTCTCACTATGTGTTTGTACAGTGGGGCCCCTGTCAGTGTTGGGACCTCTAGATGCTATTATAATACAAATAACAAATAATAACACAGGAAGGGGGATTAGATGTCATAGAGGAGCATGAGTCATCATTTGGCTCACACAAGCTTTTAGGTAAACTGCAAAGTTTGTGTAAACATGAGAAAATGTTTTTAAAAAATCCTGTCAAACCCAGTGTCTTGCTCCAGTGATAGCAAAATGTGTAACTCGAGGTTGTTGTTTTAACACTGTGCAGTCTTTTCAGATGTTGTTTTTGTTTGCTTGCAATGAACAGGACTTTGTTGGCTCGTTGCTGAACTCACACATAAAGTCTTTCATCAGTGCAGGCTTCAGTAATAGGCCCCTGGATATCAGTAACATTGACACATTCCATACAATATCCCCCTCAATGATTTGCAGTGCTCCTACAACTCAGTCCTATTAATGTATGAGTGACTCTTTTCATTACTTTGCCATAGATCAAGTGTTGGCCTCTAATTTTGACAGATGATTCAAATACATCTGGTTCTCTTAGCTTGAGTCCATTCAGCTCCTCCAGCTTGTGCTAAATGATGTTGTTGCCAGAGAAGAATAAACTGTTTTGGAGGGCAGCACAAAAGGCACTTTGATGGCTGAGCTGCAGTCCCAGCCGAGAGGTAAAATGGCTGCCATTGAGACAGGGATGTCAATGAAAAAAAATCTATTTGGGTGAATTTTACTCATTACTCCCTGGCACAGCTTATGTTTTGCCCAGTAGCAGACAACCATGTGTGAACAAGTCAGCAGCAGCCTCATTTCATAGGTTAAGGTGACTTTGAGAGGTTCATTTTCAAAGTACAGCGGAAGACTTCCCTACTATTGCAAGACTAGTATTGACTGAGATGCTCCATGCCGTTATGTGAAGAAGACATATGCACTGGAAATCCTCATCGAGAGGTCACTAGCATACCATGGCTGTTTACACATGGATCTCATCATATATTATTGGTTTGGTATGGTTTGGCAGTATTATTTTATGCCCAAGAAGTTCAACCCACGAGAAGAGAAATGAATGCAAAGGAGAACATTGTAGCTAATATATTTTTACATACTGATCAGTGCCAGGTACATTGTAATTTATTTTTAGACTATGTATTGTCAACTTTTTCTTGACTGATTTAGGACCAGGTTCTGCCACATTTGCACTGACTAGAACCTTACTCCATGAATAACACCACTGATTTCAATAGGACTACTCATGGGAGTAAAGTACTAATCTGCTATGTGTGGCAGCACCTGATCCTTAGTTAATTTTAAAATACTGAATGGCTTTAGCTTGGCTTTCCCACTCCCTCCCTCCAAATACGAGACAATATTAATATTATGTATTGTTTCAGGTGGCACCACAGTGTGCTAGGTGCTGTACAAAGATAGAGGAAGGCCCAGTCTCTGAGTCCCAGGAGCTGAAAGACGCAGTGGAGGGAAAGGTGCACAATACAAAAGGAAAGGGGCCAAGGTGAGGATCAGGCAAATCTTAACAATACTTCAAATGTTTTGAGAATACAAAGCATTTTAATTAGGTTTGTATGCTCTCCCAAATTTCCCTTCAGCCTTGCAATTATTAATGTTTCAAGGTACTAATAAGGCTCCATCGCTGTATTATTGGTGTACCTCAGACACACAAATGAATGGATCTTTACTACTCCCTGTAGGCTAAAGAAGTGTAGTCATCCCCATTTTGTAGAAGAGGATAAGAAAAAATTAATCATTATGGTGATGATCCTGCAGCCAAGCTCTGTGCAAGCAAGCCTGGGTGCTCTGTTGGAGTCAGCAGAGCTCCAAGCAGGGGTGTGCTCACACTGAGCTCACTGCATGACTGATAGGCTCTCAGATACCCAGGTGACAGAATAAAAGAATCTGAATAGAACAGATCAGGATACAGTGAGTCTTCAAGAGAGATTTGAAAGCTGAAAAGGTGTCGCCCCCTTTTATATACATAGGTATAGGTATACACACGTGTACCTACATACAATCTTGTTATAAAGGATGCACTCACTGACAAGTGAAACCTTATAGAAACATGAAAGGACAGGTGAATTAGAAATGTGGGGAATTGGGATCCATCATCTGGCTGGCAACACCTGGAGCGAAATCCTGCCCCTGTCATCCACTACAATCAATGGGAGTTTTATGACTGACTTTAATGGGGCCAGGATTTCACCCCTGCGTAGAGTGCATAGACTGTTGGTCCTTCATTATTTGAGACTGAGCCAATCGCAACACGTCTTCCAATCTTCTCTCGCTCTGGCCATCCTTCGCCATGCTTGTCCATATCTCCTTGTTAGGAAATCATCCCACCTCTTTGGAGGCTGACCGTGTGGCTGTGGCTGTTCTTGCGGATACCACTCAGATATAGCTGCAGTCCATCTGTTGTCTCTGAGTTGGGCCACATGTCCTGCCCACCGCATTTTGCTGAGCCTGCTTTCAACAACAACATCTCGCACTCCAGACTGCTGCCTAATTATTTCATTGGGGATGTGATTGCGGAGCGAAATGCCCAAAAATGTTCGTTCCATCGCCCTCTGTGTGACAGATAGTTGATGTTCTTCAATCTTTGTCAGCGACCATGTTTCGCTGCCATATAACATCACTGGAAGCACGGTCAAGTTAAAAAGATTTGCATGAGTTGTTTTGCTGATCTTTCCTTGGAGGATGTCCTTGATGTCATTGAATGCGCACCATCCAGCTTTTTTTCTGCACGACAGTTCACCTTTCTGATTGTGGCACATGTTGACTTCCTGGCCCAAATAAATGTATTTATCAACCTCTTGGATATGCTCTCCTCCAAGAATTATTTGGGTTCTTCGCAGAACATCTGATCTCATGTATTTCATTTTCAACCAGTTCATTTTTAATCCGACTTGACTACTTTTCGCGTTTAGTTCTTTAAGCATTCTGTCAAGCTGGGCTGTATTTTCGGCTATCAGCACTATATCATCTGTGAACCTGAGATGGTTTAGTCATTTGCCATTGATATTAATCCTGCCTTGCAAGTCTGCTTGTCGAAAAACCAATTCAAGACAGGCTGTGAATAGTTTTGGCAAAACTGTATCTCCTTGTTTCACACCTTTCTCGATGGGGATTCAGAGGGGAGTATTCAACAGCGATATGTCCATGCTGCAGCCAGAGTTCGCTTCCTTTAGTAATATTTCACGCTGATGTCCTGTTCTGAAAGAGCTTCAAGAATGTCGTTAGTCTCTACACTGTTGAACGCCTTCTCATAGTCCACAAAGGCAATGCACAAAGGGAACTTGTATTCCCTTGAACGCTCTAGTAGTTGGTTTAGAGTGAAGATGTGGTCCATCTACTCAAATGATCTAATGCTTCACAAATAATAGAAACTGTTAAACTAACTCCTTAAGATTTTTCTAAAAAACACCATCTCAGGTATTGGTTTACAGACATGCAGAGGAAAAGGCACCTACAGGCATTGTAATTAGTGCATGGTTGTCCATGGTATCACAGCCCACAGCTGTTCAGAATTTCATGGATACCTGGGACTTCACAAGTGACCGTGGCTGGTGATAGAACCTAAGCCCTTCTCTTCCTAAGACACATTCTCTACCACAGGAACTACAGGACTAGTTGTACTTTTCTTGGCATCATGATGTACCATTTAGGTAAGAGCAGCCATAGTTAGAATAGATAGTTGGAGGATAGGTCCATCAGTTGGAGGACATGTCTATCAATGGCTGTTAGCTCAGATGGTCAGGGATGCAACATCATGCTCCGGTTGTCCCTAAACCTCCAACTGCCAGAAGCTGGGACTAGACAACAGGGGATGGATCACTTGATGATTACCTGTTCTGTTCATTCCCTCTGAAGCACCTGGCATTGGCCGCTGTTGGAAGACAGGATACTAGACCATTGGTCTGACCCAGTATGGCCGTTCTTATGTTCTTATTTATGTTAGCGGGGATTAAAAAACAATAATAAGTAAAATACTTGTATTGCGGGGCATAAATCAGCCACCATGGGCATGTCTACGCTGGAGCTGGAAGGTGTAAATGCCAGCTCAAGGAGACGTACCTGTGCTACTTCTGAACGAGCTGGCATCTTAAAAATGGAGTTTAGCTGTTGTGGCACAAGCATCAGAAGGAGCTAGCTACCTTGAGTACAATTCCCGTCTGAGTTCATAGGGCTGTAGTCAGGACAGCTACGCTGTCCCACTGCTCACGCCACCACAGCTACACTTCTATCGTTCGCATGTTAGCTCAGTCAGCTCCAGTGTGACATACCTTTTTGACTAGGAAGAAACTTCCCCTCAGACAAGGTTATTCCATAATCATGCACTAGGGGGTTTCTTGCACTATTCTTTGAATCCTCCAGTACAGGCCACTGAACGAGATGGGATAGGGGACTAGACAGATCACCGCTCTGATGGACTGTTACAATCCCTATGCAAAAGCATATATATGTGTTGTGGGCCAACCCCCAGTTAAGTTTATAGTCATAAACACAGGTGAGAGTCGGACTTTCTGTATCATTAGCAGGCAGCGGTACTCATCTATGTGTGAGCACACATGCACACACACTCACACACCTATTCGCCATCACGATTACATGCCTATTCCTGAAATGCTGCTTTCCAAGCAGAAGACTTTGGGGACAGCTTCTGTCCTGAAGTCACTGTTGCAAGTGGTTCTGTATTTACCTGAGTCCGCTGCAAACCCCAGCAGCTTTCCAGGGGAGCACAGCAAGGCTCACAAACAACCCCACAGGGGTTACATCTGCTGCAATTTCATGGCCTTGCAGTGCTAGCAATGAGAACTTTATACCATTGGGAACGAGGAGATTCTTGTCTCCAGCTGCCCATTGGGACCCAGGTGTTAGCTCTGAGACAACGGATTGTAAAACGGTGACATTTTTATGCATAAAAATATCTATATTAGGACATTTATGAAGGAATTTTACATTTATGAATATTAATTTATCTGTATGGTTGGACTCCTGGTAACAAAGGGACTTGGCTTTACAGAGAAATACAATAAATAATTATTTTTAAAACATTCCTGAAATAGTTCCCCCCCTTCCATGTGTAATATATACAGAATACATGCTGGAGTGGTGTGACATAAAAAGCTTTGTCAGCTCTTGTCTGGGATGGTCTGACTATCTCAGCTGGCTTCCACAGTTGTGAATAGTGCTCCCATCATGATAAAACCTGTATCTGACTCAACACAGGCCTATACTCCCATTAGATATAATCATAACTCGCTCCTGTCGAGCATTTCCATCTGTAGATGTCAAAGTGCATTACAAAGGACCTTAGTGTCACTATCTCCTTTTACATATGGGGAAACTGAGGCACGGGCAGGTGAAGTGACTTGCTCAGGGTCACGCAGCAATCCAGTGGCAGCAGTGGGACTAGAACCCAGGTTCTCCTGAGCCCCGCAACAGGCCTGTATCCAAAAGGCAACGTTGCCTCCAACCCCTCATAACACCAGGACTACTATAACACCATTTTGCTGCTGTTCTCCATTCCTTTCCTGCATAATCATCGATGTCATAGGCCTAAGGCCCCAGCATCAAAGAATTTACAGTCTAAATAGATTAGATTTGTAGTCTGTGGATCTAACTGTTCTCTCAGGCCAGGTCTACACTAGAGACTTCGTTCTGCCAGCATAGCTATATTGATCAGGAGTGTGATGAGGTGTGGTCTGTGTCTGACATAGCTGTGCCAGCACAAGACCCTACCTAGTATAGATGTAATTATACCGGCAAAATTGTGCTTCACTTGCTTTGGGGAGTTGGGAGGAATAAGCTATACCATTAAAAGCCCAGTTTTGCTGGTATAGCGACAGCCACACTAGGATTGCTTTGCTGGAATAGTATATCAGCATAACTGTACCAGCAAAGTTTCAGAGTAGCAGCCGTGTTAGTCTGTATCCGCAAAAAGAACAGGAGGACGTGTGGCACCTTAGAGACTAACAAATCTATTTGAGCACAAGCTTTCATGAGCTACAGCTCACTTTCATCTGAATGCATCCGATGAAGTGAGCTGTAGCTCACGAAAGCTTATGCTCAAATAAATTTGTTAGTCTCTAAGGTGCCCCAAGTCCTCCTGTTCTTTGTACCAGCAAAGGTTTTCCTAGTGTAAACAAGGTCTCAGTTACGCAGCTCCAATTTCTACTGCCCCTCTGTAACTGAGTTCAGAATTAGGCCCACTATTTTTCTACTTGTCTGTGAAGTGTCTAACTCATTTGCACACCAGTGACAGATTTTCAAAAGCACACAGCACCCTTAGTTGGAGCCAGAGTGTTGGAAAAGCTCCATTCCCATTTAAGCTTCTGAATGAAGTGGCCAGATTGTCTCACCGAACTGGGGAAAACAAGAGCTGGTGCGTGCTGGTTTTGGTTTTGAAAATCTTCCCCTATATAAATAGTAATCAATGAAAGATGATATACTGGATGAGTTTGCAAATATTTAAGGTTTCAAAGCACTAATTTTGTTAATTAAATAGTGATGCTTGTGCAACGTTGATCTAACCTGAAGGTTAATGCAAAAATCCCCGTCTTTGGTAGGAATTTAATGTCTCACAAATTCCCTGGGAGAAGTTTAAAAAAAAAAAAAAAAAAACAAGGAGTACTCGTGGCACCTTAGAAACTAACAAATTTATCTGGGCTCTGAGCTGCCACAAGTACTCCTCGGGTTTTTTTGCTGATACAGACTAACACAGCTACCACTCTGAAACCTGGGATAAGTGACATTTCCCTCATTTCCCCTGTATTTTAAAGCTGAACTGATTGTCTTTAAACTTCTCTGATAGATTCACTTGTCATTTCAGTGTGCCCCAAGATGAATCTATTGCTAGAATAGAATAATACAGCCCTTATCAGATTAGTAACCTTTTTAATAACCCAAAACATGTGTGACATATTAGAATGATTTCTTAATGGCTTTGATTACATGTTCTCTTGTCCAAAGGATTATTGTTTTTATTGTTACCTATTGAGAAATGCAGTTATGATCATCATCAATGAGTACACATTTCAAGATATTAGATAACTGTACTAGCAGCATTCAGAGTCACTGGTGCAGAGAAAAGAAACAAAAGGAGCAGTCTCTCAATGGGGTGTCACTGGCACATAACGTAAGAAATTTCAGGCACCAGTATTCTATCCATCCAGTCTACCATACCTGATGTGTTTTGCTTGTGTTCAAGTCTCTCTGCTTTTGCACCAATGTTCTTAATGCCCCTTCTGTATCCACATGTTCTGGGGTGTAGCCAATGGTAAGATATAAGTATTGATTAAGGCTATAACACAAGGCCTACAGGCCTCAGGGCTGTGAGATATTCAGCTTAGCCAAACATGTGAAGGCCTATGGATAGATTGACATGAGCAATTAACCAATAAGTGATCCTCTGTCATAAGACAAAGTGTTACAGTGAACAAGTTTGCAATTTGCTGATGCTTAGGAAATGTAATACCACAATAAAACAGTTAATCCTGCAAGATGCCTGTTAATGATGGTTACTAAAATTTTGGGGAATTCTTAAGAAATGTGTGAAAGCAGAAATTTAAACAGTAAGTTGCTATTAGCATTTAGGTCAGTTAATTGTTATAAGTATAGGAGGAACCAATAGGTTAGCCTATGAGAAGAAGTGTGCCCCAAGATGAATGGGGTATGGAAGTTTGGATAAGGAAAGGGGTTGAGAACCTTATACATACATGTGCACCCCACTGGGCATCAGTGTAACTCATTATAAAAGGTGTTGCCCAGCCAGCATGCTGTGGCAAATGCCAGACTGATGACTACTCGCTGATCAAATTACCTAGTCCGGGGTTCCCCACAAAGGATCAATGAGTAATGACGGTGCAGACATCTTGAATTCGTTCCATGTCCTTCGTTATAGTGCAGTGAATGTCTGATTGTTTTGCTGGCTGATAGGAGCATTGATGGAGGAACATGTGATTTGCTTGAGTTGTTTCTCTTATTTCTCGTGTGCCCATCGCTGAGTCTCTCATTCTGATAACGATTCTGATGCTGTAGCGAAGAGGAGGCCGAACACACTCAAACACCACTCGGCAAATTACTTAGATTACAAATCAAATCTAAATCAATTGTAACAGATAATTAAGGCGACGGGGGATAGAGACTCTGGCGATTGATGCTCCAGAGAAATCTCAGATGTATTAGATAGAAATCTCCCTATTAGTCTGATTAGCTTCTTCAGTGGGTTGGGAAATATTTTCAAGGTTGTGACTTTTCCCCATCCTTCATAACCCCTAGCTTGTATGAGCCTATCTTAGGTGTGAATAGTCCTGAGTTCAAATTCCAAAGAAGCCCTTATAGGGTATGTCTACACGACAGTTAGAGAGCCGGGGGTGGCCCATGCCAACTGATTTGGGCTCATGGGGCTTGGGCTAATGGGCTGTTTAACTGTGATGTAGACGTTTGAGCTCAGGCTGGAGCCCTAGTTCTGGTTTCCCAGAGATCCCAGAACTCAGGCTACAGCCTGAGCTCCAACATCTTCACTTCAATTAAACAGCCCCTCAGTTTGAGCCTCACGAGCCTGAGTCAGCTGGCATGGGCCAGCTGCGGGTGTCTAACTGCAATGTAGACATATCCATAGAGGCCAGGAATAGTGCTGTACCTTTAGAGAGAGACTTGGGAGACCAAATCCCTGCTTTGCCACAGGCTTTCTTTATGGCCTTGGGAAAATCACTTAGTCTTTCAACTGCTAGAAGAGAGCCTCATCCTCCCTGATTGAACTAACCTCGTTATCCCTAGCCTTGCTTGCATATTTAAACCTGCCTCTGGAAATTTCCACTACATGCATCCGATGAAGTGGGTATTCACCCACGAAAGCTTATGCTCCAATATGTCTGTTAGTCTGTAAGGTGCCACAAGACTCTTTGCTGTTTTTACAGATCCAGACTAACACTGCTACCCCTTTGATATTACTCTCTCTGTGTCTCAGTTCCCCATCTGTAAAATGGGAATAATAGCACTGCCCTACCTCAGAGGGGTGTTGAGAGGACAAATACATTAAAGATTGTAAAGTGCTCAGATACTATAGTCATGGGGGCCATATAAGCTTCCAGAGAGAGATACCCAATTGTCCCATCCTGGAACTACTCAACTACTCAGCTATTACCAACAGGAGAGTGGGTTTGTGGCAGGGGGGTGGGGAGGGGAAGAAAACCTGGATTTGTGCTGGAAATGGCCCAACTTGATTATCATACACATTGTAAGGAGAATGATCACTTTAGATAAGCTATTACCAGCAGGAGAGTGGGGTGGGGGAGGTATTTTTTCATGCTTTATGTGTATAAAAAGATCTTCTACACTTTCCACAGTATGCATCCGATGAAGTGAGCTGTAGCTCACGAAAGCTTATGCTCAAATAAATTGGTTAGTCTCTAAGGTGCCACAAGTACTCCTTTTCTTTCAACTCACACCGTAGCATAAGGGGCTGTGCTGGGGCAGGAGGGATATCTGAGCCAGGGATGCAGCACACAGAGATCGTGGGCAGTGCTGGAGCCCACTGGGCAGCCCAGAGATGCTGCTGTAACTTAGGCAGGCCCTCAGGATTCTCCTCGTTACACTGATGGCCTCTCCAGCCCTGAGCAGCCAAGGACTGGGAGGATGCAAAGGTGGTTTAAAGGCACTGAAGCCCCATTTACCTGGGCTGCGAGTTCTGCAGCCCAGAATCTCACCCATTATATTTCCCTAGGAAAAACCCCTCCTTAGCATTGGCCCAGTCCTGTTTGTGGGGTTTCCAAGAATGCTCAGTCTTAACCTCAGCGTAGGAAGACATAGTGGACAGAGCATTGATCTGTCACCTGGGTTCAATTCCCAGCTCAGAAACAGACTTTCTGTGGCAAGTGACTAAATCACCATGTGCCTGTGGGTGAATGGGGATATTTCCCTGCCCGACCAGAGTGTTATGAGGGGAAAATCCATCAATCATTGTGAGGAGCTCAGATACTACAGTGATGAGGGGGCACACATGTATCTAGATAGATAGTGCTGGCCTAACTCTGCTCCCACTGAAGTCATGGGAATTTTACCATTGGCTTCGGTGGGAGCTGTGATAGGCTAATTCAGGGGTGCGGGAACAATTTGTACAGTGGAGGTGCTGAGAGCCATTCAACCAAACTGTAAACCCTGTCTATGATGGACCCTACCTCAAGCCAGGGGGTGCTTCCGCACCCCCAGCGCCCTTTGTTCCAGCACCTATGGGCTGATTCTGAGTGCTTTGGGAAATCCCAGTGTTCTCGAGTTCTGAAGCTACAAACTTTGTCAGAGAATCAATCCCATGCAACAGATTCACTGCTGACCGGTTTAGCTTCGGTGTGTCAATTTAGGCACCCCAAAATGGAGGCATTCAAAACGAGAAGCTGCTTTTAAACATTTGGGCCGTAATCTTATCCGTCACTCTTCTGTAAATTCACTCCAGTTTTTCTGCATTACTTTGCATTTGCAGGGCCCAGAACTGCCTACTAGATTACAACACAAGTTTGATACCACAGTGCTGTATAGAAATCTGAGCCAGCCTAATTACAGCCTTGATTCAACCACTAAATGGTGTTCTGTGGAGTCAGAGACTGTCATCCCCAAAAAACACTGAGGTTTTGCCAGAAGGGGAAAATGTTAGGAACAAACAATATTGGAAAAAAAACAAGGCAAGATCTGGAGGAGATATTTTCCCACTAGACACCCTATAATTTGCTGTGAATGCGGTAATTTAGCCAAAATAACATTATTGCATGTGCTTCCAACGTATTTCTGTTTAGCTCATCGGAGCGCATGGACCTTGGGACTGGTAATGTAATATTGAACCTTTCATCTTGTGTTCACTGGTCCAAATCCAAACCAGATCAGTATTGAATTAAAGTTGTTCCCATATGATGGCTATTTGGTGGCATCTATGAGATAAACTGGTGTATTATGCCCAAATTCTTGGTGGGAATGTGTCCACATCCAAGAACGCCATACTAACTGGTAGTCTCAACAAACTTAAAATTGTCTAAAACCCATAGGCAGCTCTGAAAATCTTAGTCAAAATATACTGAACTCCATCCATACATTGCAGGGGCATATTTAATGGCTGGCGCACTGCTGGAGATACAGAAGTTCCCTGATCAAATGGGAAACAACGACCTGGGCCAGATTCCTATTTGCTCTACACCTTGTGCAGTCATTTACACCAGTGCAAAGGGGGCATTAATGGCTATCGTTTTGATGTAGTAGCATTTTACATCCACTTTACACTGGTGTAAATGACTCTATAAGGTGCAGCACAATGGAGAATCTGGCCCCTTGTGTTTCAGGGGTTATGCTGATCAGCTGTATAGGTAAAGTTTTTCTCTCCTATGTGTAGGAACTGAACCATAGGTATGGTCTAGTATAGTTGTTTGAGCAGCAAACTCAGACAGGAAGTCTCCGTTCTCTCCCAGGCTCTTCCATGACTTGCATGTGACCTCAAGCAAGTCACGTCACCTGCTTGTGCAGCAGTTTACCCATATGTAAAATGGGGGCATTCATAGTATTTTTCCACCTTTGAAATATTTCAAAATTCCATAAACCCTGGATTTGTGCTGGAAATGGCCCAACTTGATTATCATACACATTGTAAGGAGAGTGATCACTTTAGATAAGCTATTACCAGCAGGAGAGTGGGGTGGGGGGAGGTATTTTTTCATGCTTTGTGTGTATAAAAAGATCTTCTACACTTTCTACAGTATGCATCCGATGAAGTGAGCTGTAGCTCACGAAAGCTCATGCTCAAATAAATTGGTTAGCCTCTAAGATGCCACAAGTACTCCTTTTCTTTTTGCGAATACAGACTAACCCGGCTGTTACTCTGAAACCTGATCAATCCCTGAAAATAAAAAGTGGGAGTGAGTCGGGTTGAGAAAGTATCTATATGTATGGCCCCCAGCACTGGAGAATCTGAGAGCCTCCTAGATATGTAAAATGAGAAATAGATGTCACCGATAAGCTGGTAAAGACTAGGTCTAACTCTACTCTCACTTCCAAAACTTTTTTCCTGTAACCCTATTTAACTCCAGTGATTTACTCCACAGTGAGAGAAGAATCAGACCCAAACAACTCTGCCCTCTCTGTACATCAACAATGTTATCTGAATTCTTCTTGTCTTTATTTGCATAACCAAATAAAGAAGAGTTCAACATGTGCTGCAAGCCCACCATGATTGCATTGTTCTCTGAACTGAGATGTGCTGGTTGTATAAATAAAGAAAATGTTTATCTACATCATCTTACTCTGTAGCCCACTGATAACTCTGAATTGCAATTAGGCCATACTGTCCCTGCAAGCACTTTGCTCCTGCTGAGACATCTTTTCCTGTGTTTACCCATGTCCTTGAAGAAATACTTGGAACAAGGGGTCCATGCTGTGAGAAAAACACATCTTCTAATTGTTTAGCTTCTGTAATGCTAGAAGCATTCACAAGCCGGGAGAGGGATTTGGAATCTACAGTGGTATGTCTGTAAATCCTATTCTTATACAGGGAACAGGGGTAAAATTTCAGCAAGGATCATCGCCTAGAGATCTCCCCTCCCCCACACACCTTTGTTCTCTTGGAAGCTGTGGAGTTCACTCCCTACAAAAAAAAAAAGCTATAGGGTCAATCCCTAGGAAGGCAGGGACATCTGCCCAGATGATCATAGAATATCAGGGTTGGAAGGGACCTCAGGAGGTCACCTAGTCCAACCCCCTGCTCAAAGCAGGACCAATCCCCAATTTTTCCCCAGATCCCTAAATGGCCCCCTCAATGGCCCCCTCACAACCCTGGCTTTAGCAGGCCAATGCTCAAACCACTGAGCTATCCCTCCCCCCGTGATCTGTGTGCACAGTGGAGCACCAGTCTGGTTGATACCTCTCAGCCCTATCACAATATAAATGTTGAATAATAAGAACGTTGAAGTCCTTTCAGGGGAGGGTGCTGTGGGAGTGCAAAGTATTTTATTATTTACAGACCCACTTTCTGAATTCCTGCTCTAGGGGCTAAGAGATAGCCATAGGCCAAGATTTTCAAAACTGAGCAGTGATTTTTGGGGCCTCCATTTTTGGGGGCCCAACTTGAGATGCCTGGTCATCAAAAAGTAGGTGTTCAGCACTTTCTGAAAATCAGGCCCCTTTAAGATGGGCCATGCTGGGTACCCAACAGCTGAGGTGTCCGAAACTCTTGACTATCATTTTTAACTACCTCTTGCTGATATGGCCCAACTGAAGACGTGTGAACTCGACTAGCCCAGCGCACAAAAGCAGATAATGTTCTGTACACAAAAGTTAATCTAATGCAATGTGCATATATGGCAGACACAGGGTACATAACATGCAGAAATAGGACTGATGCTGAATTTGGGGTGAAATCCTGGCCCCACTGAAGTCAGAGGAAGTTTTGCCATTGACTTCAATGGGGGCCATCATTTCATCCCTGTTTTTTTTTTTTTTTGGTTAATGCATGGAAACTTTTAAACATACAGCCACTGCACTCACCAATCCCATGCAGATGAGAACTGCAGGCAGTGATGGATTAATGCATGGGCCCATAGGGCCCATGCCAAGGGGCTCTGACCAATTGGGGGCCCCTGGATGAGCACTGAAATCTGTGAAGAAGGGGGGGGTGGGGCTACTGGCATCAGAATGTGGCCCTGCCCCTGCTCCTCCTCTTCCCCCGAGTCCCTGCCCCCTGGCCAGGCAAGAAGCCAGAGCCAGGCTGTGGTAGGGTGACCATATCCCGCCCCCCACCCCACCCCATGTGGAGCTGTCCAAAGCCGCTTGCCCTCTCCCCTCCCCTCCACGTGGAGCTGGCCTGAGCCGCTTACCCTCCTTCTTTCCCTCCCTCTCCCCCCCACATGTGGAGCTGACCCGAGGGCCCCCCGCCATGCGGAGCTGACCTGAGCCCCTCTCTGCACAGAGCTGGCCTGAGCCACTCACCCTCCCACCTGTGCAGAGCTGGCCCAAGCCGCTCGCCCTCTCCTCTCCTGCACGGAGCTGACCTGAGTCCCCCTCTCCACTTCCCTCCTGCCTGGAGCTGGCCCAAGCTTCCCTCTACTACCCCCACCCAGAGCTGGCCTGAGCTGCTCTCTCCACACCCTCTGTGCCCAGAGCTGGCCCAACCCCCCACCCCAGTGCAGCTAACCCTCTCCCATTCCCCCCACCCATGGAGCTGGCCCAAGCCACATGCCTGAGCCCCCACTCTTCCCCCGCATGGGGCTGGATGGAGCCCTGCCATGCAGGATTGGCCCTAGACCCACCGCTCACCCCCGTAGCAAGAGCTAAAAGGACAGATACCCAGTTTTGCCAAAAAAGTCAGTACATCCAGGGCAGGGCTTAAAAAGGGGACTGTCCCAGCCAAAATGGGACATATGGTCACCCTACGCTGTGGTAAAGGTCATCCAGGGAGCCCAGGCCACTCTGGGGAGCCCTGGAGAGCAGCCCCTGGCCCATGTCCCTGCCCCCCAGGGTGCACAGCGCAGGGCAGGTGGATGGTCCAGGGCTCCTCACAGTGGCCCAGGACTCCCTGGGCAGCTCTTACCACTGCCTGGCTTCTGGCCTGGCCCGGGGGAAGGGGAGAAGCAGGGTACCGAGCCCTGTGTCAAGGAGGAGTGTGGGGGGCCAATGTTCTTTGTGCCCAGGACCCCAATAAATCTTAATCCTCATCTGACTGCAGTGCAAGTTTTTAACATTTGACCTTGCATTGCATTTACTGACACACAACCACTCTGATACTCATTCATCCGCTTCTGAGATTACAAATGAAATCATCATCAAACATTCTGGTTTTCTTTTCTCCTGCTTAAAAATAAGTTCAAAGGATGTCATTCTTCAAGCCATACGGTACTTTTCTTTCACATTTTACTAGAACTCACAGATGAAGGTACTTAAAAATGGGGAGCAACTGATACCGTTTGCTGCGTCCCTTAGCCCCAGTTTGGATGCCTGCAGGAATGGAATGCTCAATAAAACATGCCAAAGATGGAACTTAATGTGACATGGATCTTCCTGTAAAACAGCAACTCAGGGAATGTAATTTTCTCTCTTCTTTTAATGACACTGTATAACATTTAGGCTGCAGCATAATTTATTCCTTTACAGGAAAAGGAGGGAACCACTGACTGTACAATGGTGAGACTAAATCGTATTGGCCCATGACTTTGTGTCAAGTGCTTTTGTTAATGACTTGACATGAATGGAACCATATGACAGTTGCTACTGTTTTTATAGCCTAAAAAGGCAGACGGAGAGAATTGTTTTTTACACATCACTATCATGGATGATAAGTCATCCTGCTGTAAACTCCTAAAGGGACTTGCTTTTTCACTACACTTTCTTCCTTTCCAGAATCTTCTTGTTTTTTTCCACATCACAATTTCAGCAACTCCATTCTGATCTTGGCTCCCTATCAGCGATGCTAAGGCCTCCAGGCTTGAGTAGTTGTGAAGTAACTTTATATCCTCTGAGGCATCAGACGGGAAATATTCACAGATTTATTGGGCTTTTGGGGGGCTTGGAGGAAAGCCAGGTGAAGGCATCCTGCATCCTGGCTTACATTCAGAGGCAAGTCAATATGGATTTATTCCACAGTAAAGGCTTCTCATACAAAAGTTGTTTTGGAGTAAAAGTAGAATATAGAGACTTGTAAAAAAAATAAATGATAACATTTGTTTTTAAGCAGGGAATCCAGCGTACAATTTATATCCATCAGTGAATTGTTTTCAATGTGTTTTTTATTCTTCTGACCACTAAACTGTAGCACAGGTGCAGTTATTATAAAACCATATTCTGGACAAATACAGAGGCTTATATTTATTAACTTTTAAGGCCACATCTTTCTCCATATGCAAATCAAGAAGAGGACAACCCTAAATTTGTGAGTATTAATGCCCCTCTATTGTCTTACAAGTGTAATCATGAAATAACTGCCCATTGCCTGTCATTTTGATCCATACCATCATTGATCAATAACATATTGACAGTGTTGGAAATGATGAAGAAACTCAACACTGGTCAGTAGATACTTTGCACAGTTCTCTTGTGCAAGTCAATGTCCAAAAACTCTCAGGACGGAGAGGTACTCCCCTTGTTTATAGGTTGGTTGGTTGGGGAAGGAATCCTGTGACAAGTTTGTGGGGCTGCCGGTTAGGGAAAAAAAACTTGTAAACTGAGCACATTTGCAACAAAATGTATTGTGAGACAATCATGGAGCCCCCACAATTACAAGTATATAGTCACTTTTCAGTGGAGAATCCCACTTTAGACTAGTAAAGTGTCCTGCCATGGTTTGGTTCATTTGGAGAAATCGAACACAAAAAGTAAAGAGTTCTACAACATGCTTGCAAAGATGTTAAGCCACCTAATTGTCCTCCTTCAAATCCTTCCTTTCACTCTCCTTTGCTGTGATGCCTACAAAATTTTTTAAAAATTTGGCAACTCGTTTGCTGAGACCACTGCTTATCAGGCTAGGCAACTGTTCCCTGGTGGTCCTGTCTATCTGTATCCATCTGTTGTCTCTTGTCTCATACTGGGACTGTGAGATCTTTGGGGCAGGGATGGTCTTTGTGTTCTGGGTTTGTAACACACCTAGCACAACGGGACCAATTCTATCTCCTGTAGCTTAAACATGCCTTATTTGGTAGATTCAAGGAGCTCAACCTATTTAGCTTAACAGAGAGAACTTTAAAGAATGACTTGATTATAGTCTATAAGTATCTACATGGGGAACACATATTTGATAATGGGCTCTTCAGTCTAGCATGGAAAGATAAATTATGAGCCAATGGCTGGAAGCTGAAGCTAGACAAATTCAAACCGGACAGAAGGTGTACATTTTTAACAGTGAGAGTAATTAACCAAGGGTCACAGTGTATTCTCTATCACTGACATTTTTTAAATCAAGATTGGATGTTTTTCTAAAATATATGCTCTAGGAATTATTCTGGGGAAGTTCTGTGTCCTATGTTATATAGGAGGTCAAACTAGATGATCACAATGGTCCCTTCTGGCTTTGGAATCTATGACGCTCCTCAGGGCAGGTCTTATTTGCCTGAACAGTCATAGGAGTTGAGATAGTTGTGGAACCTCATTATTCCACTGATCCTCATTACAAGAGCTCAGAAAAATTAAATGGAATTCACCTTCAGGATGCATGTAATTTTAAGGGCTCCAGGGTTGAATAAGCAACAGCATCAGTGTCCAATACAGCAGCTACTTGACAATAATATGAAATTTGGAAGGTTAGACACTCAGACATAAGGCTTTAGTTCCCTAAAAATTTGAACCACTGTTTGCCCACATATATGACTTCTGATAAAAAGGTATTGGAACTTCCTTGCAGTTGTTTCTGCATTCGTGCCAGTATAAGGTTTGTGTAAAACCAGACAATCACTGTGCTCTCAAATGAACTCACACAGAAAAAAGACACAAGACAAGAACACCCTACCACCCGTGGGCGAACACGTTTCACAAAATGATCGCTCCATAGCTGACCTCTCAGTACTCATCCTTAAAGGAACCATGCACAACACCTTCAAAAGACAAGCCTGGGAGCTTAAATTCATAATTTTGATAGATACTAAAATCATGGCCTTAATAAAGGCACTGGGTTTATGGCTTATTACAAGAGTCTGTAATCCTGAGATATAGTGCTAGTCAACAGCAAACAGTAGTCCCAGCTTCTGCTGCAATCAGAGTCCCAGATGGTAACAGGGCAAGGCGAACGGCTGAGCTGAGGAGGGGAAACAGTCCCAGAGTGGTGTTCGAGGTGGTGGCGGTGAGGGAGTGCATGGACTAGGGGGAGGACTCCACGCTGCTTCCCCTGCAGCAACAACCACCACTACTCGAGCAGAGATGATACAGTTACTCAGTCCAGCAACAGCAGCACCCTCTCCACAGAGTCCAGCAGTGGCAGCTTCAGCTCCACACACTCCAGCAGGGCACTCAGTCAGCCCCAGAGGCAACCAGCCAGCCAGAAGAGACCCCAAGGATGGAGGTGGGGTCACTCACTCCCCTCTGCGAGGAAGTCCAGCAGCCCCCTCCACTCCCCAGCAGCAGCCACTAGCAGGAAGGGTCTGGCCGGGGTGGAAGCTGGGCAACAGCAGCTGTACCAGCACTGTGATCACTAGCTTACCAATTCAATGGCCCTGGAGTAAACCCGAGGGGCAAAGCTGGGCCTAATTGGGTACATCTATCTCAAGATAAAAGACCCACAGAACAGCTGCAGCTGGCCTGGCTCAGCTGACTCAGGCTTGTGGAGATAAAAATTGCTGTGTAGACATTAGAGTCCAATCTCTTGGACCCTCCTTCCTGACAGAGTCCCAGAGCTCAGGCTCCAGCCCAAGCCTGAACGTTCCCCCCAAATTTTTCAGCCTAGGAGCCTGAGACCTGTGAGCCCGAGTCAGCCAACCTGGGGCAGCCGCAGATTTTTTAATCCCCATGTAGATATACTCATTGAAAGATTGGGATGGGCTGACGAGAGCCCAAAAGGCTAATAAGCCCATTGGCCCAACAAGTAGAAGAGGTACAGGAAGGAAGTGCTTAATGGGAGAAGGGAGAGACAGGGAAGCTTTTGAGAGCCAGGGCCATTGGAGATCTCTCAATTATATGTTTGTAAAGGTGATATTGCGAACACTAAATAAATTGCACAAAGTATTTGAACAGGAGAAGGTCTCTGAGCAGTTTGTATCTAGAAAAGAGGCCTGAGCAGGATGACGACCTGTCAGAAACCCACTTACCCCCCTTTTTTGTCCTAGGACTGCAGTGATGTTAATGGAACACTTCACTGTGAATGGCCCCTCACAATATGTGCTAAATACTTATACTAAACAATCTGTTCCACCTTATATTTAGCTGTGACACTGAGTGTAACTTTCTCAGACCTGAAGAAGAACTCGAAAGCTTGTGTTGAATAAAAGAAGTTGGTCCAATAGAAGATATTGCCTTACCCATGTTGTCTCTCTAATATCCTGAGACCGACATGGCTCCAACAACACTGCATACAACCAGTTTCCATGTATTCATGAACTTGGAGTTTTTCATGACTTCCCCTGAGAGATTTATGGTTGTATGTGATATTTTTTTGTAGCTGAACTATTACTATACAATGCATAGTGAGACTTGCCCGGGATGCAATTAGTTTTTTATGCCATTTATATCTGCATGGATTAATTAAAATTATTCTGTAACAAAAATCAATATGGAACAAGAATATTCTAGCTTCTAATACATGGGAAAATATTTGAGTGCAGAATAATCATTTGGATCATTCACTTCCCATGAACAGGGTTCTGGGATGAGGAGGCCGGGGGCTAGGAATCAAAAACTCAGGGATGATCACTTTGTGGGGTTTTCATGGGATCATTCCACTGGGCAGTCCCTCAAAGCCTCTGTTCTCAGAGCCCACAGATCCTGGGACAACATCAAAGCATCTGCACAGAAGACCTGTTCCTCCACACTAGCTCTGGGACCACCTGACCCCTTGGTTTTCTCCACCCATCACTTTCCACAATTCAAACAGGGTAGCCCTAGTGAATAATTATTGGTCTCTCACACCTTCTCCACCCCACACATACATATGTGCAGGAAGGGAGCAGCTTTGCTTGAAGGAGATCCTCCAGTAGCACTTATATAACACAGATTCTAAAAGTGAAATCCTGACTCCTTTTAAGTCAAAGGTCAAACTCCCATTGTCTTCAGTGTGGCCTGGATTTCAACCAAACAGCCTGACCCGACACCCACTGAAGTCAATGGAAAGACTCTGATGACGTCAGTGGACATTGGATTAGACCCTGTTCTATTTAGGGTAATGGAGAGGGATAGAATCAAAGTATATACATTACAATATATTAAAGTCCCAATCCAGATCAGAGCCCCATTGTCCACACCTGACTGCCTATCATATTGTCCATTGTTAGTTATCTGATTTCTTGCAGGCATCTTGGAATATTACATCTTGAGAAGACTGTGGCTTTATGTATCAGGGTATTCCAAAAATAAGGGGTGGTGTGGGTGAAAGTACAGAGAAGGTTCTGGGGGAGTGAACACATGACTGTCATTTAACACTTATTTTTGCATCTCTTTGTTGCTTGTGTTTTTTAAAGGGCAATAATGAAGCCTTCAAAAAGTATGCCTTTCCAGTTAAGACCTAAGCAGAAACTTAGCTTGCTGACATAAAACGTTTGTGCATCACAAGCGAGAGGACACACAAATCTCACAGCAAACAGTGCCCTTTGTGGTTATGCTCATAAAAGGCATCTTCCTTTCTCAACCTCCATACTTTCTTGCACGATTCCCTCCATTCTGCTTTCATTCCATTATATACCTGTCACCAGCCCATGATTTAGATGAAAAAAATAAATATTTCTGGAGATCTGTCAGTGCTGCTAAAAGAGCAGATTGTCATAGAAGCACTATAGTGAGCAGCCAAGCTGAAGCTGTCCTCTGGAAAAATTAGTTTCCCATGAAAAATAAGCATTAGCTTTTTGCAAAGTATACAAACTTGGGACAAAATACTTCTTGGTTCAGACTTGTTTAGGCTTGAAGTTATGGTACTATGTAACTTACTTAGAAATCAACTTGGATTATTATTATTATTATTTTAAAACAAGGTTCATTTTGCTTTTTGGGGGAGGGGGACTTTTCTCCATTAACCCTTTATTTAGCTGCATCTGCAAATTCTGACCTTGGATGCACAAAAGGAACACCTATTAAAAATCAGTGGAAGCTACTTGTGTGCATGCAGGGGCAGAATTCACTGCTTAGGATTTATGGACCAATCAAACTACTTTCATTTGCATCCCACAGAAATAGTCATTGATCACAGTCAGCTCAGGCTCATCTAGGCTACCTAGGGGCAACTCCTTCCTCCCATCCCTAGGTATGGAAGGATCCTGCACACAATGCATTTCCACAACATTGGGGTAAGGTTGAGCAGGATGAATGGGGGTCTATGGAGGCATTCCACCAAGTCCTCCATGACACAGATCACAGCTTTGTAGGGGCTCTCTGTGCCCCCAAAATAAGGGTGTGGGGGAGTTTTGGAGAAGTGTGAGAGTGGGTTGGGAAAGTGACAAAGACCTGGCTGAAGTATCCATAACTACAGGGCTCCAATCAACCATTCCACCCATGAAGTTCATGTCCAGCTCTAGGTCCAAAATTCAATGGGGTGGTAGGATCTGGGAGTTTTGCCGAGACCCTTTCTTCCTTCTCCTGTGTAACACTGATGGTCAGTGAGAATCTGGTGGTCTACATAGGACAATGTGTGAGGTGGCACCAACATAGACATTCAGGATACTGCTCTCACAGACAACTAGCCCTTTGCTGGCCTGAGCTAACATTTGGCCTGGTAGATATGGGGAAATAATCAAGCAGGTGTAAGGGCAGCAAATGAAAGAAAACTCCATAAGCATTCCACCTCCTGTGAATGTCTGTGGAATTCGACAACGTGTGGGAAACAAACTATCTGTGGCCCTGCTCTTTTAGAAGGAAAACACCATAGGCTGCTTTCTGTGCATTCTCACACCAGCCTGGGCCTTCTATTTTGGTGGGAGTATTAGAACACTGTAAATAAATGTCCCAGAGCCATAGAGTGTCCATAGCTCAAGAAAGTGCCCTGTCCCTTAACATGCCTTCTGCAGTGAATTCTGTGATGAAAACCTTTAGACAACATCTACACTAAACATCACTGGTGGCAGCATGTAGCATACATGTAGCTACATGCCACAGTGAAAAGCAGCCTGTGTCCAAACTGTGATATGTAGCTACATGTGTCAGTGAAAGGCTTTGGCAGAGGGGAGGCAGCAGGGAAAGGTTCAGCAGCTCCCCACTGCTGGAGCCTTTCACTTTCCCTGCTGTCTCCCGCTGCCAGAGTCTTTCCCTGCTGCTGGAGTCTCTCCGTGCAGAGGAGAAAGGCTCTGTGATGTTGCACTTCATTTGTTTTATGGAAATATGCTTATGAATATGATGTCACTGGAATATGGTTTATGCAAAAGGTCTCTTTTAAGGTATCATAACAAAGGTTATAATCTAATGAATATATTCCTCCTATTTGTATGCCTGTATCATTCTTGTATCTGAAGCTAGAAATATGAAGTATAACTCTGAGGTCCTATAATAATTATGCAAAGTCTGGGCCATTAATGGTGGTTTAGAATCTTGATGGCTCCCATTGACAAGAACAATGGGTCGTAAATGGTTTATTTACCTGCTCGCCTTCCTGTGTACGTGTGGGCCTACCCAGGAAGAATGGAGACTAGGGGTCTTACAGTGACATGTGACCATGTCACCTGATAATGAAATCCATCTTAAATCTGGTACTTTTCCATGTAGAAGGAGGGGTGGGGACCCAGAGAGACAAAAGATTCCCGCCTTGTGCCAAAGCTATAAAAGGGGATGGAGCAGGACAAAGGGGGCTGCCAGTCATTAGAAAACCCCTGCTTACTACCTGAGATGTCTTCTGGAACTAACAAGAACTGTACCGGGGAAAGGATTGGGCCCAGACTAGGAAGGAGTCTAGTCTGTGAAAGAAGCTTATTGGAACATTTCTGAGGATGAGATATTACCTGTAATCAGTTTCTTAATGTATTAGGCTTAGACTTGCATGTTTTACTTTATTTTGCTTGATGACTTACTTTGTTTTGTCTGTTATTACTTGAAACCACTTAAATCCTACTTTTTATACTTAATAAAATCACTTTTGATTATTGATAAACTCAGAGTAGGTGATTAATACCTGGGGGAGCAAACAGCTGTGCATATCTCTCTATCAGTGTTATAGAGGGCAAACAATTTATGAATTTACCCTATATAAGCTTTATACATAGTAAAACTGATTTATTTGGGGTTTGGATCCCATTGGGAACTGGGTGTCTGGGTGCTGGAGACAGGTAAGCTGCTGAGTTGTTTTCAGTTAAGTCTGCAACTTTTGGGGCCTGGACCAGACCCTGAGTCTGTGTTGCAACAGGCTAGCGTGTCTGGCTCAACAAGGCAGGGTTCTGGAAGTCCCAAGCTGGCAGGAAAAATGGGCTCACAAGTAATTTCAGCACATCAGGTGACAGTCCCAAGGGGATCTCTGTGACTGAACCCATCACAGGCTCTAGCAAAGTGTAGGTAGTGGGACACTACATGGCTGAAAATAGCAGTATAGACAGGGAGGCCTGGCTTGGGCAAGTAGAGAGCCAACTAGGGTACGTATTCATGTATGTACCCACACCCTTCAGGCATATCTTCACTCACTGGAGGAGATGCCTTAGGTGGGAGGAGAGGCAGTGTGGTCTAGTGGAAAGAACAGTGGACCGGGACTCAGGGCTTGTCTCACCTAAGGCAGGGGGTGAAGAGTAGCAAGCATGGGGGAGAGAGCAGAGAAGAATGAGAGGCAGGCAGGGCCTCAGGGCAGAGCACGAGGGAGTGAGGCCATGGTGTGGGCACCAGGGCTTCTTCTGAGTGTGGGACCAGCGCCACGGCACCATTGACACCATTGTAAACCTGGTTCTGCCTCTGAAAGAGCTGTGCAGTGTAGATATACCCTCCTAGAGAAGATAAGTGCAGACCAAATGCAGAACCCCTGGAAGTCACTATAAACAGTGTTCTTCGGAAAATCATAGGGGCTTTCATGGAGCACAGAGTGATTCTCCTGTGAACCCCTTCCTTTCTGTGCCATCCACCTCAAAATAAAAAGTAAAGCAGAGATTATAGTAATGGCAGTGGATAGGAATTTTTTTGATTTTTAAAGCAAGCTGCCCAATAAATAAGCGGGCTAGATTCATTGCTTGGGTTCTGCCAATGCAAGCTGGCAGAATCTAGGTTGCAGCTTCTCATTGGAGACAAGTCTAGGAGAAGCAAAGAAGCAATGGCTCAACTGACCTTCACCCCCATTTCAGGTCCTGATACAAAAGACTCATACCTACCATCCTGTTCCTCTGCTAATACCACCGGTCTCCCCAAGACGGAGGCTAGGACAGTTATTTTAAATGTTTGACACAACACCTTAACACTGATCAGAAAATACAGTAGCTACATTCTCTTCCTCTGGGCCCTCTTCTGCTAACACCTCCTGGCCTCTTATCTCCATGGTGAGCAAAAAGCTGTATATGGTGGGGCGGGGAAGTAGGGCTTTGGCAACCTCTTAGATATTTGAAGAAACACAGGAGTCAAAGTGCAGACTAACTACACATGTCACAGAAGGATCCATCCATGCAACAGCAATTGGGTCATACTTGTTGGTTTAGCCCACATGTTAGCAATACTATAGCATCCCTGCTATATCCCATGCAATGAACTCTTCTTTGAATAAATTACTAGGTCATGGTTAGGCGAGTCATTGAGTTTGATTTGGTGGCTAGAGTGCAGACTGTTCAAATGAGTCTGGATTTTCAGTGGACCTGTTTGGCCTGTCACAGAAACAGCTGCAGATTATTTCTCACCCTAAAATCCACCTCCCACTCCCACAACTACAGTCTCAAAATCCAGCTACTGGCTCACTACCCAGATCAAACATCTGGGTACCAGATACAGACAGCTCTCTGCTGGACTACATTACTGATACACTGCAGGAAGTGCCTTAGATGTGTGGAGAGGCAGTGTGGCCTACTGGAAAGAACACTGGACTGGGACTCAGGGCTTGTCTACACAGGGAACTCAGAAAAATTAATCCAAATTAACTAAAGGTGTGAATTTGAAGTGGATTGGTTAATCCACATCAAATCCCTGTGCGGATGCTCTTATTCAGAATTTCAGTGGTCTTAATTTAGTTTAGTTTAATTCACTTTGGAGTTCATACCTTTAGTTAATTCATATTAACTTTCCTAGATGTTCCCGTGCAAACAAGCCCTCAGCAAACCTGAGCACTATTCTTGGCTCTGCCACTGGCCTGCTAGGTGACCTTTGGCAAGTCACGCCACTGCTCTGTGCCTCAGTTTCCCCATCTGAAAATTGGGGATAATGGACTTCCTTTGTAAAGTGCTTTGAGATCTACTGTTGATAGCAGCTAGGTATTATTATTATTATTATGCCATTAGTTCGACCGATTTGATCTTTCTATACCTACACATATCTATATAACATGCAATAGGGTTTCACTTCAGTTCCTGACCTCTGGCTGTAGTAGAACAAAAGAGAAAGCAACAAAGTGTGATGATTTCATTGAAACAGGAATCTATATTTAAAAAAAAAAGTGAGAATTCAGTAACACTGTTTCAGCCACAACAAAGATAATTCAAACAAAAATATCCATTAGGGCTTGCAATTGGTTGGCACAATTTCAAAACCCATAAAGTTGAACATGACCTACTATCAAATTTATAAAGGTATTGAACTCATTGAACTGGTTTTGGAAAAACATTTTCTCAATTAAATTTCAACCAAAATAATTTTCACTTGGTTGAACATTTTCTGTTTTTTCATGAACACTAGAAACTAAAAAAAAAAAAATTCCAGTGACATTTTAAGGGTTTTGTTAAAACGTTGAGTGTTTTAAAATCAAATTTTTACTGAAATCTGAACAACTAATTGTAAAACTGAAAAATTTTAAATTCATGGGAAATTTAAAAATACTCTCAAAAGTTCTCCTGAAAAATACAGGGCATTCTACAAGCAGCTCTATTTTAACCCCTATCCACACTAGAACTTACAAATCTAATTTTTTAAAGAGTGTTAGCTAACACGTTTTCAAACGTCGCCTAGTTTCTTGATCTAGACAGGGCTACAGGCATAATGTGGGTCTGAGAATTGCTTCAAAGTAAATCAGCTTGATGGGGCAATTGTTTAGTCTAGAATAAATTGTATAGTGAGATTTATTTAATATATGCAAAATTCTCTATTGGGTGCCTTAATCTGGCACAGATCCATCCAGGCTGTAGCTCCACCCTGGGCTTCACCAAAACAGCAATGACTTCCATGGAACTAACTGTACCCCAGTAGTCAGACCAAAGGACAATAAAAAGATATTTGTGGAAGAAGAGGAAGAGATTCATCTTCTCCTAAAACAGACTGCAAAACCGCTCCAGATATACAAACCCACCAGCTTATACTGTACAGGTTATGTCATGCTTACAGAACAGCTGTAAAAGATCATTAGAGTGAAAAAAAAAACCTCAAAACCTTCCACCTGTAATAGTTAAGGGTAACTTAATTAAGGTTACCCTAGATTATCAGTCCTCATTAATTTGTAAATATCACACTGGAGAATTAATTCTTAAAAGTAAACATAAACCCAGCCACTGAAAGCCACTACAAACAAAGGGCCATCTCTTAGCTGACTTCAAGTGCGTGGAGCTATGCCAACTGACACCAGCTGAGGATCACAGAGTCCTGTTCTCCTTTCACTGTCAACAGTACTATACCAGAATAACTCCACTAGGCTTGCTTCTGAACTCACACTGGATTTATGCTACTGTAGCTTCTACAGCTTCAGTGGAGTCAGAGGAGAATCAGGACTACATACTCTTCCGCACCTCCTTCCTGTATGTTTCCTCTTCAGCACCACGATGAGGCTGTGCCACCCTGGGAATGAGAGACAGGGACAATCAGAAGCATAAATAATAGGAGCTAAAATACATTCCAAAAACAAGACAAGAAGAGGCACCCTGCAGCAGCCAGGTGTAAAACAGCCATCTTACACCAGCAGCCGCTTGTCTTTCCCAGATTTAAAAGGCCAGCTACCAGAAGAAAAAGCTGAGAAAGGTCCTTTTAAGGGAATTATCACACAGTGATCAGTCACTCCTACAGGCTGAATTCCTAAATTCTTGAGGGGTAAGAACATGAGTGGAAAATATCCTGAGGCTTTCACACTTGGGACCTGATGTATTTGAAACCATCATTTCATTTGACATGAATGGCCAGGTTCGCTGGCCATTCCACTGCACAGATCCATCCCTCTCTCCCCGTGCTGGGGAAGACTCCAGCCTTGGGGAATGCTCACTGAGAGTAGAAACGGAGGTAGGGATGGACTAGGGGAAGGTGTGGCTGGAGTACATAGCACTCTGGCCATGCTAAGCGGACAGTCAGACTCTTAGGGCCAGTTGCCAGCTGATGTACCTGAGAGCAGCCTGTTAGAGCTGTTCTAATATGTGCCAAGGCCATGTCTGGGACAGAAAATCAGGGGATGTAACAAGCTCCGTAATGGGCCCCATTGCTGTGCTCTCTAAAAACTACAGGCTGAGATTTGGAAAGGATATGGCTGCCCCGTTCAGCGGCATCTGTCCAATGTTGGTCCAGATCCCCAAGACAGCTTTGAAAATTTCAGCCATAGATTTCTCTTTTAAATATCAGCTCCTTCCTGTGCTTGTAAATTTGCAAGCACTGCAGCAAACTGCCTAAGAACCAGAATAGAATAGAATAGAATAGAACAGAATAGGCAATTAGAATTCAGACAGATTGTGTAAAATAAAAGTGTGTGTATTGTGCACTCAGGAAAATCTAATTACAGGGCAGTTATTTTTTAATGTACAGTGAAACTGCAATCTAAATACAGTAGTAGTTAATGTGTAAGATTTTGTGGTAAGTGTCTTAATGTATAACTGCAGAATGGAAGCCTAATAATTAGATCCAACTGAGAAATGCCAATCATTTTGGGCAGGAATTTGTTAAAAAAATTAATTCAATAAAAAACCAAAACGGAAAAATAAAAATCTTTAGTTTTTTGAAAAATGTTTTCTTTAAAAACTTTGGAGTTTGAAAAACAAAACACCTTATCAAAATTCAAAGTAATACCTCCAAAATTGCACCAAAAACTGTAAAATGTGACTGAAAAAAATTCTGATTTCATTTTTTTAATTGAAAAATGGGACAATGTCTATCAAAATGAAATTGTTCAGAAAAAAATCATTTTGGTTGAAAAGCCATTTTTCATCACACAGTGTACAGACGAAAAAATATTAACCAGCTCCACTGATAATGCCCAGGCTTGTGTCTGAGACTTGAACTCACGCAGTCAAGTGGGTTAAAAATTAGACAAAATGGGCTTGCCTCCCTACAATCTATGAAGATCCTTGATATGAAACATAGTGGAGGTGGTTTTAGTGAGATTACAGAACAGACTGGAATAAAGTACAAGCCGAGATACTAACATTTAAACAAACATATGCACGGCCAAAACAAATGGTACCTCAAGAATAATTTCTCATCGTAGCTATCTGGTGCTGACATGATGGATGAAATGTCCCTGGGCTGCAAATGTGCACCATTGATGTGTGTCTTTTAAATTAATAAGCTGCACACTCGAACTTGGTAAGGTAAAGACAGGAAAAGCTGCCTAATTTAAGACAAGAGAGTCATTTTTAAATATACCTAACCAGCGGTGACTTGATCCTATGTCAATAGAAATAAATGTGATTCCTCAGGAACCAGGCTGAAGAATTGCCATGAATACCTGCTGGCTGCTGTAGAAGAGACAGGGCCTGATACTCCATTGCCCTGCAGGTTGGGTAGTCAGTTACATGGGGACAAAGTGAGCACAGTTAGTGTGATGTGCTACCCAGTCAGAACTGAAGTGCCTTGCCCTGGTGTCAGAGATTAGAGAAAGGGCAGGGCAATGAAGGATCAGGCTCACAGTCTCTAGCAATAACCTACTGCCCCCTCCGTGATGCAGATGACTCTGCTGCAGTGGGCTTTCCTAGGGGAATCCTCTGTCACGCTTTAACAGCAAAGCAGCTCATGGGGTAAAACTAAAAGACCATTCAGTATCTAATGGTCTGGATCCTGATCTCACTTACACCAGTGTAGCTCCTCTTTCTTCGCTGAATTGCACCAATGGACATAAAAGGAGAACCAAACCCATTAACTTCCCATACGGTAGACTCTTTTTACAAAGCTGATGTTAATGTTCATTTAGAACCAAGTGTCCCCCTTCTGCCTCCCGTGCCCTGGACACAAACAGTCCCAAACGCTGGGAAAGTTCATTTTTAGCTCCAGACATTGAAGCTCAAGTTCATCTTGAGTGGCAAGACAAACCTCACAGCAGCCTTCCTCATCACATAGTCTCACTCAACGCTACTATACAAATAAATCACACTAATCCAATTAGAATTGAATTTATATTTGTAATGTTTTTAGAATAGATCTAGTTTCATGCCATACATTTTTGGGTTTATGAAATCAAGCCAGTTTGTATATTAAACTTTATACTAGAAGTGGCTAATGCAAACTCTTCTTTGGCTCATGTAGCAGACTCATGCATTTTGAGCAGAGGAGTTAATTTCTTTCCCCGGTATTGCCATGAAAATTTGAATTAGCCATGGTATGTGGCATAGTGACAACTGTGGAGACCTAGGTAGCCAGTAGAGCTGTGTGAGAAGCAGAGTTCCCGTCCCTTGAATATTTCTGAGAGTTTGAGATTTTTTCCTGTTTGAAATCCAGATGAAAAGTCAAAATCTAGAATATTTTTGGAAACTGAAACAAATGTTTTTTTTCAGTTCAGGTCAATCAAAATGTGTTGTTTTTTTTAAACTTAGAAACATTTTATTTTGATTTCAACCTTTATTCTTTAACTTTATAAAATCTAATTCGCTCAAAGGCTGACACAGAAAGTTGTTTTGAATGGGAAACTTGGAATTTTTCATTTCAGAAATGTCAAAACAAAAAATTTTGACAATGATGGCCCTTTTTTCTACATTTTTGCGAGTCACCGTTTCTGTTTCAATGAATCAGCATTTTTTTCCCCAAGATAAAAAACAGTTTGTCAAAAACTTCTTGACCGGCTCTAATTGCCAGGGGGTTATCACAGTGTGGTTCTCATTTTCACTGTGTGCATGTTTATGTGCATATAACTACAGGGAGAAGAAAAGAATAGCCACAAGTTACAGAGCAGGACAGGATCTCAGGAAGGTTGGATTCCATTCTTACTTCGCCATCCATTTCCTGTATAAATTTTGGTAAATCGTTTAACCTTTCTATGCATCAGTATTCCCATCTATAAATGAGGATAACAATACCTACATACCTCACGGGGACATTGTGATGCCTAATTCCCTAATTCATTAATATGTGTAAAAAGAAATCATCGGATGCTGTAGCTCACGAAAGCTTATGCTCAAATAAATTGGTTAGTCTGTAAGGTGCCACAAGTACACCTTTTCTTTTTGCGAATACAGACTAACACGGCTGTTACTCTGAAACCTATTAATATGTGTAACGTGCTTTGAGATCCATAGCTGAGAAGTACTGGTAATACTATCATCACTACATAAATCTAAGTTACATTCTGCACACACTAACACCCATTGTGTTATTAATTTTTTGTTTTGTTTTGGGGGGAAGCAGCTGATATACAATGACGAATTTATACCTCAAAATTTGAAGAAATAATTACTAAACAATTACCGAATCTGTCTCTGAAAAACTCAAGGGTTACATAAGGTGAAATCTTGTCCCCATTGAACTGCCCATGGAAGTTTTGCCATTGACTTCAATGTTGTCAGGATTTCACCCAAAGTATTTGTTCAAAGAGAAACTGTTTTTCCGGATAGTTAAATAAACAATCTGAGTTGTTTGGTCTAGGTCATTGTGATGCACCCAGTATGAAAACCTTACTTAAATAGTGCCATGTATTGTTTGCATCCCATGGACCGCTAGACCCTGACCAAGTATAAATCGACATGCTCCATTAAAGTCAACAGAGTTACACCGATTTACATCAGCTGAATAGCACATCCCACATTTCCATCCTGGCAGCAACACACACACAAAGAGCCATTTACCGCAAGGCTGCAATGTCAGAGCAAGAATTAAAACCTGGTGAAAAAGGAACCAAAATTGATACAGGCAGCATGACCAAGGTGGTGGGAGCTCCATTAAAGTCCATTTAAAGGATCCTTACCACATACTGGGGTTTTTTCAGGGTTTATTTCTTTAAAATGATTCTTGAATAATGACAATAGATGGGATGGATGACCCTGAAAACTGGAATCTCTCTGCATATTCTAGCTTAGTGACTTGGCTGGTACAAACAGTCAGTGCCAAACTGATAGAGATCTATTCCAAACTAGCATTGATTGTGACATGATTCACCGAGGTCAGAGTTTATCTTTATACAAGGACAGTCATTTTCCACATGTTTTGTTCCTGGATTTTGCACTCCAGAATAGTGTTTTCCAATAAATTTCTCTGAAGTGCTTTAGCGGGAGAATGGAATCTCATGTAACACAGGAGACCCTGACCAGACAAAAGGAGCTAACTGTGCTGGGAAAAGATCACACCACTTGACGGAAGAAGAGTTAGGGATTTGGGGAAATAAAAAACTGGAGCACAGGACTGGATGTTTTTCTTCAAACTTTTTCCCCCCCGAAGTTTCTGAAACTTGAGGAGATTTTAAAAGCACTTCAAGGATTTAAGACCATAGACCCTATTGATTTTCAATGGGACTTGCACTTTTTCTTAGGGCATGGCTACACTTGCAGATGTTGAACGCTGTGAGTTAAACCAGCCTTCGGAGAGCGCAGTAGGGAAGGCGCTGCAGTCTCTCCACACTGACAGCTGCAAGCACACTGGCGTGGCCTGTCCCAACACCCCGTGATGCATCAGTTCGCATCCCAGCATTCCCTGTGCTTCCATCCACATTTGGCACCATCTTTCAACGTTCTTTGTACTGCATGCTGTCTTCTCTTTCGGTCTGTGGGAATGGAGCCCGAACTGCTGAGGAGTATGCTGACGAGTCTCTCCAGCGTGTCACGTTTGGCAGTCGAGTTATTCCTTAAGATCCAAACTGACAGCGAGGACTCCGACGATATTGACTCGAGTAACGCAAACTACACGAGTTTGCTTGTGGCATTCACGGACACGCTCACCACCGTGGAACGCCGCTTTTGGGCTCGGGAAACAAGCACTAAATGGTGGGATCACATTGTCATGCATGTCTGGGATGATGAGCATTGGCTGCAGAACTTTCAGATAAGAAAAGCCACTTTCATGGGACTGTGTTAGCAGCTCGCCCCCACCCTGAGGCGCAAGGACACGAGATTAAGAGCTGCCCTGATGGTGGAGAAGTGGGTGGCTATTGCTATCTGGAAGCTGGCAACTCCAGACAGCTACCAATCGGTCGCTAACCAGTTTGGCGTGGGGAAGTTGACCATTGGAACCGTGTTGATGCAAGTTTGCAGGGCCATTAATCGCATCCTGCTCAGATGCAACCGTGACTCCGGGTAACGTGCATGACATTGTGGCTGGCTTTGCACAAATGGGTTTCCCTGACTGCAGAGGGGCGATAGATGGGACGCATATTCCAATTCTGGCACCAGCCCACCTAGCCTCCGAGTACATTAATCGGAAGGGGTATTTCTCGATGGTTCTCCAGCCGCTTGTGGATCACCGTGGGCATTTCATTGACATTAACACAGGCTGGCCCAGAAAGGTGCATGACGCACACATCTTTTGGAACACTGACCTGTTCAGGAAGCTGCAAGCCAGGACTTCTTTCCCAGACCAGAAGATCACCGTAGGGGAAGTCAAAATGCCTATTGTGATCCTTGGAGACCCCGCTTACCCTTTCATGCCGTGGCTCATGACACCCTACACAGGGAGCCTTGACAGCAGCAAGGAGCGGTTCAACAACAGGCTGAGCAAGTGAAGAATGACTGTGGAGTGTGCTTTTCGTCGTTTAAAGGGTTGCTGGAGCTCTCTGTATGGGAAGCTGGACCTGGCCGATGACAGCATCCCCGCGGTTATATCCACGTGCTGTACCCTCCATAACATTTGTGAAGGGAAGGGTGAAAGATTCACTCAGGAATGAAAGTCGGAGGTTCAACACCTGGAGGCTGAATTTGAACAGCCAGAGAGCAGGACTATTAGAGGGGCCCAGCGGGGGCTGCAAGGATTAGGGATGCCTTGAGGGAGCAATTTGAGGCTGAAAGCCACCAGTAATGTCTGGTGTGGTGCCCTGCATGGGAGTGAAGTGCAGTAGGAATCTGTGTTTGCTATGTATGATACACTGACTTGCAGTGCCTGTTGCTTTCCTGGGCTAAGGTTTCTTTTACGTTATGCAGTAATAAAGAATGTTTTCAAAGCCAAAAAATCAATTTATTGAAAAGAAACACAACACAACTGCTTGGGAAACACAAAGGGCAAGGGGGTGGGGTGGGGTGGGGAACGGTACAATCACAGACTTGCGTATGTCCTGTCTGGAGTGCTGTGCAATGAGTGCTGCACTTCAGGATGGCTGTACTGCATGGTGATGGGGGTTGAGTGCAGTGGGTCAGGGTCGTAGTTTTCAGCGCTGGGTGGTGAAGCTTCAGGTGTTGGAGGCAGCTGGTGGCGGTAAGAACCCAGCTGTTGGGGAAAGTGGTTTGGAGGTGACATGGTGGCACAAGGGAAAGAGTTTTGGGACAAGGGCTGCGGGGGGGCGGGTGTGGTAGTGCTCCGCCTGCATGGCTACGAGCGCCTGGATAGAGTCCGCCTGGCGCTCCATGATGCTTATCAGCCGATCCGTGCTTTGCTGCCGGAGCACCATGCTTTTGTGCCGGCACTTCTCATTCGGCTGGCGGAGCCTCCTTTCACTGTCCCACCACTCCTGCACTTTTTGATTTTCATTACTTGAATGCTGCAGTACTTCATGAGACATGTCTTCCTTGCTTCTACGTGGCCTCTTTCTGATTCTTTGGAGTCTTTCGGCCGGTGATAACATGGATGGCTGAGATCTCAAGGTTGTATCTGTAAAGGCAAAATGCAACACTTAACAGAGGCAGCATTGTTCACACCAGACAGAGCAATGATTCCCCTGTACTTAAGGGCAAGCACAGTCTACACAATAGCATAATTTGCCAGTCCCAAAGCGAGTGCACATAACCCATGGGAGCCCCAAAATGGTGAGTAAGCACAAGGTCAAGCGTGACTGATTGTTTCACGGCTGTACTGTCCTCTGGGTTTCTGGGCCTTGGGGAGAGCCAACGGTGGCAGGGGCCCCTATACTGAACACTGTCCCCACATTTTCCACAGGAGTTCATCCTGGAAGATATCTCGCTGCTGAGGATGACCTGGGAAGCAAGGGAGGGTCTTCTACTGCAATGCGGCTTCCGCCGTGGCCCATATGCAGCTTGCCTGTGTGCAGCAATGGTCCCCTCGCCCCTCACGGCACAGTGGCCCGGACAAGTTAGTCTGCCTGGGACAAGGAGCACAGTGGCTCTCCCGAGAAACCTGCTCAAGTGCATTGCCCAAGTTCTGGATGAGACCTTTGAAGAGATCACTGAGGCCGATTACCGCGAAGTAAGAGAGCACATCAATGCCTTATTCCACATCTAGGCATGCATGCAGCCCTAACCCTCCTTGCCCCAAGAGCCCACACCGAATAACTTCCTTCCCAAAATAAAAGCTGCTTACTGGGCACCTCCTCTGGTGTTTGTCCTTCCCCAAGCACCGGCTGCCGCGACTGGCTACCTTCCTCTTGGCTTGAGAACAGCTCCTGGCTGCATGCATCTAGGGATGTCAGGGTGTCTTCCTCCACCTCAGCACCCTCGCTCCCGCTTTGCTCCTCCTTCTGCCTTGTTGGTCTGGGCTCTGAAGTGTCCATGGTGGTCCCCAGAGTGGAGGTGGAGTTGCCCCCAAGTACCGAGTCCAGTTTTTTGTAGAAACGGCAGGTTGCGGGGGCAGCACCAGAGCGGTGGTTTGCCTCACAGCCTTTGCAATAGGCATTCCGCAGCTCCTTCACTTTAACCCTACACTGCAGAGGATCCTGATCATTGCCCCTTTCCAGCATGGCCCTTGATATCTGCCCGAAGGTATCGTAATTCCTGTGGCTGGAGCACTGGGAAGCTGGAACTGGACAGCTTCCTCCCCCCAAACACTGATGAGGTCCAGCACCTCACCATTGCTCCATACTGGGGATCGCCTGGCGCGTGGAGGCATGGTCACCTGGAAGGATTCGCTGAGAGCACTCCACGCCTGGCTGAGCAAACAGGAAGGGGATTTTCAAAATTCCCAGAGAATTTAAAGGGCGGGTCTGACAGTTGGTCAGCTGAGGGCAGGGCAGTAGAGTTCAAAGTGATGACCAGAGTGGCTGGCACAGGCATTGTAGGACACTTCTGGAGGCCGATCAGAGCGCATTAACAGACCAGGGCATCCACACTGGCGCTCCAGCGGGGGCGCAGCAAACGTTATTCCACTCGCCGAGGTGGAGTGCCAGCAGCGTTGTAGCTGCGGAGACAGAGTGCTCTACGTGCCTTGCCAGTGTGGACGGGTAGTGAGCTAGGGCGCCCGGGGCTCCTTTATTGCGCTGTAACTCACAAGTGTAGCCAAGCCCTTACATACTTTTGAAAGACCCACTCTAATATGCTAAATAAGCTTCTACAGCCCAGCAATTAACAGGTCATCACACACAGGCTGTACAAGTCACTAAAGTTTGTGTAAATGCATTAATCTGAATTTAGTAGTTTGGGCCCAACTCTAGCTGTATGTATCTTTATAGTCCAGTATCTTTCCCCCAGTGGTGGCTATCGCAGCTGCTTAAGATGAAAACACTCCATACTGTCCTACGCCTGGCCAGTTGTATTATCACTTCAAGGAGAAATAACAACACCCTGATACAGCTACTCTTTACAAAACAAATTGTGCTTTTTGACTGCCAGGCCCTGTGCTGGTTAATGGGCTCAATCCTGCGAACAGTGCCTCCTGTGAGTAAACCATCATTGCTCCTCCATCGAAAACCATTCAGATGAATGGGACCTGGTGCAGGAGAACACTCACAGGCATAACTGTGCATTGTACTAAGGACAGGTGAAAGCCTGCCATGCTGACTCAGTCCTTATGTAATGGGTGATACGAGACCTACACCAGAGACCTCCAGAGCTAAAAGCACAAATTACTACAGCTTGAGCGAAAGAGCTAGGCCCACACGCGGATGGTTATTACTGACCCATATTCTTTGGATCCGGCACAGAAGGCAACACATAACATACCCTGACTAGGGAGTTACATGGATTCAAGCACAACAATGGGAGTCCGCTGAGAAAGGACTGCGGGATTCGGTCCAATCAGCAACAGGCAGACCTCCCAGGTTCGGCTCAGATGAGCAATCCAAAGTTTGGAAGCTAATCCAAAGCTTAATTGAACTATCCTAACCTCCCACGTCTGCTCTTGTTGGGCTGGGCATCACAAGAACAGCAGTTATCACAGTAGCTGCCATTGCCAATCAGAAACTGGGAGGGCAGAGAAATACAGCAATAAAGATAGACATTAACTAAACTTTTTTGTACCTCCAAAATGCATCATTTGCATTTGAGGTAAAGGATATGGGGAGTTTTTCTTTTTAACTGCACTGGCTCAAATACCCTCTCTGTGGAGCTGATCCAATTCTCCCTGAAATCAGTGGAAGGAGTCCTATCGGTTTTAACAGGCGTTGGATCAGGCCCTGTATGCTGCCACACAAGGACACATTTTCAAAGATATGTGTAATGGGTGAGCTGAACAAAGATGTGTGCACCTGCTGTGGGCACCAAACCCTTTGTCTGGGGCTCAATCCCTCAAAGATCTCAGTGCCCTGAACCACCACTGACATCCTGCACCGCGGAGGATTGGGCTGTTGGCTTGTTAACATGTAGGTCAGGTACCATGTTCAGCTTGCCATTATTATGTGCACACAGGCCATTTGCATATGCTGATTCGGTTTGTGCTCACAAACGTGGGTCTTTGCAGATACATGCAGCAGATACACAAGAGCTTTCTATGGCTCACTCTGTGCAGGACTCTACCGATATGATAGAGAGGCCATGAGGTGGGGCAGGCCTTTCCCTGCAATTAAAGTAGCTTTTCAATGTATCAGCTGCCTTTTAGGTCCCCTTCTTGTTTACTTCTTTTCTTATATCTGGCCTTTCCACCCTCTTTGTTCACTCTGGCTGACAGATTCCCAACCTGCTTTCCAGGGACAGGAAGTTCATGGCTTCCTGTGAAAACACATATGTACTAACCTTTAAGTCCAAGCTTGAATGACTTGGCTGCTTGGTTATCCCCAGGATTACCATTTTCATTTTGTTTGGTAGAATAGAGTTATTACAGCAGGAGAGATTAATCAAATTGCTAGAGGCCTAAAATATGTCTTAGAACCTGGCATCAACTCCAAGAGTTTTCTCTCTAAATTGTCCTCTAACGGGTCTCCTCATAGGGCTAGATCCTCAGCGAGTGTCACCAGATGTTACTCTTCTAAAGACATCTTGAAGCCATACTGACACCAGCGGCAGATCTGGCCCCGATTCTTCAAAGCACAGCAGTTATGCATACTTGATACAAAATATGCGGCATATTGAGAACGGTGGAGATAATGTAAAATAAGTTGATTTTAATATTAAAATAAACAGCACAAGGGTCATTTTACTGATTGTATTGTTCATTTTTGTACTTAGTTCATTAAAAGCCTCCCTTTTTAACTGGAACGAAGCTGCTGGGGAATTTCCAGTCTGAAGTACTAATGTGAGCAGGATCCTGGATCATTGTCACCAAATTGAACTCCAGCTTTCCAAGAAATGAAAAGATCTTTGATGGCCATGTGATCTCTGGTGCTTTTCCAGACATGCTTTAAATCTTTACATGCTAATCAGCTCAATGAGCAAGACATCTCATACTGAAATGACCTGTGTCTGGGACCATCTTCCTTTCAAATAATAACACAGAAAGAAATATTTATAGCACTGACATGACAGCAAGAGAAAGAGAACAGATCATCCATCAGAAGATTGTCAATTGTATCAAGGCATCTTCTTCTGTTAATATAGAAAAAATGATAATCATACTCTTTTCACCTGGAAAAAACCTGACATGTTATGCAAGCTTTACTAAATTACTAAAGTAATTTCACCCATGGCTTATACGCAGGCACTTCGTAGGGAGAATGTAGTGCAGTCCGGCAGTGCAAAGTAATGTTTTAGAACAGGATATGAGGAACAATATTTCATCTAGTTGAAACTGAATGGAAAGGTAGATAGGCAGAATGTAATTGATCCTTCCCCTTGCAAAAAGTGTGATGGGATCTTTAATAGCCACATATAGGCAGGACCTCAGTTGTACCTCTCATCCCAAAAATGATACCGACAGCAGGATGGTGCCCCTCACACCATGCCTGGGCATTATTTCAGCACTGACTCAGAGGGAAGAGTGATATCCATTGATTCAGCTCCACCACTTTTTTGCACCACTCTGGGCTGTCCTTGGGGGATCCAAGTACTGAACAGAGTTTATTTCTGCTGCAGCTTGTGAGCTCTGATGGGATGACATCTGTCTAGGTATGGAAGGGTGGTGTGTCTGTAGGCCAGGACGGCTTTATGGGTTCTGGAAGGAGTACATGGGTGGAAGAGCTTCTTGAATATTGGGCATAAATTTACTTCCCTTTAAGATGCACCATGTTATCGTTGCCCATTTCTTCCCCCCCCCCCCCCCACTCCAGGAGCCTGGATTACCAGTGTGAGTGCCTTAGAGCAGAGCATGGGATGGAACAGCAGGTTCTGTGGGGCTGCTATTTTCCTCCCAATACAGGGGTGGGCCGGGACTGGACAGAGCAGGGTGTCTTGACTCCATCCCGCCAATACACCAGCTAGTATCTCTAAAACAGCACAGGCTGGGAATTAATTTGTTACTTGTATGATCTGGTAGCAGATTTCCCCGCCCCGGCTCAAGGGGAGAACCAGGGAAGGGAACATGATAAAGTGACAATTCCTTCTAGGGGCTGTTTAGCGGCACCGCCCTTCTGCCTGGCCCTGTGTAAGGCCTCAACCTTGCCCTATCCTTGGGTACAAATGAATATGTTTTTGAAGCAAATGAATGTACAACTTGAAATGCCTGTGGCCTCCCTGTATCCCAGGCAGATACATTAATAGGGGCTGAGTTAAAGGTTGGTGTCGGGTTGCAAACATTCTGAAAATAAAAGCCTGTATTCCACAGTGCGTCAATATGTTCCCCCACACAAGGGGCCCATTTAGTCTATAGTCCACAGAGTTAGACTCAGAGGAAGGGTGGTTTGGGGGGAAGAAAAAGTTACTTGAACTTCATAGGTTGAGAAAATGCCCAACTAAAGTGGACCGTCATTAATACTTTCCAGTTACACCCTAGGAACCATCAAAACTGGTGTTTAGTGATCAAGCTGGTGAGTAATTTATGGACTGTGCTGGGATTGACAGACCCCATGCTAAGGCTAAGGGAGTTGTGGAGCAGTATTGGGCCAAGGCCTCAGCAGCTGCAGAGCATGCTCCAAATGGAGAATCTGCTTAAAAGGGAACTCTGCCAGTCAAGCCAGGGAGAGTGAAGGAGAGATTGGCTCCACGAAAGCAGCCAAGCTGTAGCTTCTGGGACACGGGGATCTACAGGGGAAGGGTCTGGACTGTGGATATGACCTGACTGGGAGTCCAAGGGCCTGCGTGACCCCATTTTCTCCCTAATAAGGGGGAGCAACTGAACGCTGAAAAGTGAGCTGAGATATCCCAACTAATTGTCTGAATTGTTGAGACTGTGAGCAACCCTCTGCTGAGAGGGCAGCTCAGTGCTGGGACCACGCCCCAAACTGAAGAGAGAACAGGAGAGGCAGGAAGTGGCCCAGGACAGGTTGGTTTGTTGTACCAGCTGGAGGGTACTGAGGGACTCCTCACTCCTTTCCTGATGGGACCTGGTGGAGAGGGTGGGCCTGAGTCCCCATTTCCTGCCCCCTCCTCTGGATGATTGGGGGAACCCAGGGAGCACTGGGGGATGATGGACTGTAACTTAGCCACCAGGCTCTGAAAATGCCCATCAAATCCATCCCAAGACTCTGGGAGACTGCTGAGCTGTGGTCTGCTCACTAGCCATGCTGGCCCCAGAGGAAGCCTGCTACCCAGATGCACATTTATCCAGCCCGAGAGGATGATCCATTCCATACAACAGGCTTCATCGTTACAAGATGTTCCAGATTGAGGCTGTATTGTGCTCCCTTAAACTTGGTTTGTAGATTCAAGTGCAAATCGGAATATCTTTATGCCACTCTCCCCCTTGATTTCTTTCCAAACCTAATCCACAACTTCAAGAGCATTCACAACGTCTCACTTGTTTGTACGATGTAAAGCAGCAAAACATTACTCACAAATAGAAAACTACAGTCAGTGTTCCTTGAACAGGGTGACCAGATGTCCCATTTTTAAAGGGACAGTCCTGTTTTCTGGGACTTTTTCTTATATAGGCGCCTATTACCCCCCACCCGCTGTCCTGTTTCTTCACAGTTGCTATCTGGTAACCCTACCCGTGACTAACCCTTTTTCTAAACTCTGAACTGAACTATGGGACAACAACACAAATATTCTATAACCAATCAGACATACAGTAATTTGCCAAACTCAAACTCTCATGGCCAACCCTACAAAACAGCACACAACAGATGGCCATCATAAGGCTTCTGTTTTCCTGTCACGTTTTGAGTCTTCACTAACACTAACGAATGAAGCCTCCCAGACCTCCTGGGAGATAAATACGGTAAGTATTGTTACATACCTGATCAAAATCTTGGCTCGTGATTGGCCAGAAAGTCATGTGATGAGCACTCCTGGTTATGGAGCAAAGCTCGAGAATACTCAGAACTTAGAAGGAAATTAACTCAGGCAGCGGTAGATTTTAGTCCCTGATTCAATCCCTAGTGTATTGACTAAGATGTCAGCCATCATAGATGCACTTAAATACAGAACACCTGGAGAGAGGACAGCAGACAGTTAGGAGCTGCTTGCAGGAAGGCTGTGAAGAGGCCTTTTTGGAGGAGTAAAATGATTGTCCTCTGCCCAGTGCTTAATTTTTGCCAGGGTTGAGCCCCAGCACCTCAAGGCTTGGCAATTCATAGCCCCGGCAGCTCTGGGCTTCCCATATCAGTTGTGAAAGTAAAAAAATTGCTTGAGCCCTGGCACCTCTTTCATTACAAATTAAGCCTGGCCTTTGCCTCACCCACCTCACTTTTCTAAGGCCTCAGCTAGGGATGGAGGATGTGGTATATTTTGGGATAGGAACTTCGGTGTGGAAGGCAGGCAGCTAGTTGGTATGTGTGAGTAGGGTGAAATAGAGGGTGGGATAGAGGAGGATGGTGCTGGTGATGAGAGGGGTGTGCAAACTCCCTGCACTCTGCTTCAGAGAGGGCCAAGTTTCATGTCTTTGATTTGCCCGATGCTGCCCATCCTAGTAGGGAGACAGGTCCTCCCCTGGCCAGGGATTTCTCCCCAGAACAAAGGGCTTGGGGCTCTTTGATTTAGGGCCATTTGTACCTAACAATTCAATTCAGCGAGACTCTTTTGGCACAACGAACTAACTGTAAGAAAAATATAGACATCTTGGGTATCTATCAGAGGTGGGTATGATAATCCTACATGTCCCCCTAAAACCGGGTTACACGCTGTGTTTGGGGTCTGATCCCCTGAATCCATTTGTCATTCCTGATCCAGTGGCAGGTTGCTCCGTGGTGTGATGCTATCTCTAACAGATAAAAGGACACAGGGTTAACAGCTGTGCAATAAAAGACAATGCGGGGGGAAAAGGAGGGAAAAGAGCCATTCATTAAAGTGAGGGAAGAGGAAATAATATTTTTTCAGTAAAGCACAATGAACACAGAACTTTGTACACTCCGTACAACTCCTTTGAACAAGTGTCTTGTTGTGCTTCACATTGGCTTTACCATCTTACGACAACAATCTGTTTGCTTCCTCCTACTCACTGAAGACTCAATGATGTGAAGTGTTGGTGGCTTTCAATTCCTATTGAAAGCAATGGGATTTGAGGCGGTCAGCACCTTGCAGGATTGGGCTCTGGGGGGAAATTCAACGCCAGTGCAGAGGGCCAGCAGCACTTATAATAGGTTTTGAGTGATGCATAGGCCTTGGGCTGACCTTCTGCACAGGGGCTGGAACAAAGCCAACACAGAGCTTTATTGTATCTTTTAAGGTACCACATGCCACTACTTCTTTGCCAGCCTATTGGTGGTAAGTCCTGGGTTGCCTGCCATATGTGGGTGGCCATGCATCCACTCCAGTAGAGAGAGACTGACTGGAAAGGAGGAGAATAGCAGATTCCCATCCATACATGACATGGGAAAGCAGGTGGAACGGATATGAGAAGTTACCTTTCAATTGTGTTTTAATGAAAAAGTTGTTTGTTCTTCCATATACTTTGATGAACGTCTGTTTTCCCTCCAAAGCCAACGTTTGTCTTTCATTATGCCCAACATATGCTCTCCTAGGCTGCACCATTTTTTCTACCTTAGATAAATAAACAGGAAAATGTAATTTACCTTGCAGAAGACTCTCCAGCATGCTCTCTTTCAAGTCTGGCACAACTCCCAGATGGAACGCCTCCTGGAAACCTCTTGGGAAATGTGATGCTTGTCTGCAGACCCAGCTCTATAGCTCAGATGGAAGCATTTCAAAAACAATAGTCTCTACGCCCTTCAGGGTGGCTGTAGCTAACTCAATAGGCATTTAGAGGGAGTGGTATAGGTACAACACACAGGGGGTTGAGAACTATGACTTTATAATGAAAAAGATTCTTTCAAGGCAAAGCATGAGATAAACGCATTAAAATTTGCCACTCCCAGCTCTAGTGTTTTGCCATACTAACGGGACATGGAATGAATTGCAATTTATTACACTGAAATCTACTACTGATTAGAGATAGTATGTGGAGCTAAATCCCTATTAGGACATCTACCACTTCAGACACAAGCTTGTGCCTTTTTGCAGTATTTCTCACTAGTATCCACAGTATTGTTACAGAAATGATGCATGAAAGTTAAATGAGAATGTTGGTATTTCCAGTGAAACTGGGCTATGGGCTAAAATTTAAATCTGGGCTTCTTAATAAAACAACCAAATCCAGCATCAAATCAGCTCTAAGACAGGTAAAACATGTATTTAGGGCAATGGCTCTCAAACTTTTGTACTGGTGACCCCTTTCACATAGCAAGCCTCTGAGTGCAAACCCCCTTATAAATTAAAAACACTTTTTTATATATTTAACACCATTATAAATGCTGGAGGCAAAGCGGGATTTGGGGTGAAGGCTGACAGCTCGCGACCCCCCACATAATAACCTCATGACCCCTGAGGGTTCCCAACCCACAGTTTGAGAACTCCTGATTTAGGGTCTAGAGCAGTGGTCTCCAAAGTGGGGTGCGCAAGACCATCCCTGGGGGTGAGCAGCAGGAGGAGCGCCACCAAAGAGCTGGCCCTGGGGGTGCGCTATCCAAAAAGTTTGGAGACCACTGGTCTAGAGCACCTGAATAAGGGATCTGAACGTTCTGTCAAGGTGCCTCATTTGAAAACTGTCCTCATTTGATTTTGATTGTGACTACAGATGATTGAATTATCCCTCACAAATAATATTCCTTTTTTCTATTTTTGAATTGTTCCTAAATCTAGTTTCTGAAAATGTCTTTGTTGTTCACAGACGTTCCCAAAGAGCTTGGGTAAGAAATTTTCAGCCCATCAGTTATTCATGAACTGTGCACTTTGACTATATGCTATGAGACTGATGCAACACCCACTGAAGTCAGTGGAAAAACTCTGGTTGACTTAGATGGGAATTGGATCAGATCCTATTCCTGGTGTGTGATTAGTCACTTAATCACTTGGTATTCTTTCTGCACTCTTCTAACTGGCTGGCTGAACTTTTCCAGCAGGTGCATAACAAATGACAAATGATGGATATCGTCTTTCTAGTACACATTTGTCAAGGATGGTCTAGGTATACTTCCTCCTGCTTCAGTGGGGGGTGGGGGTGGGGGTGGGGTAGACTAGATGACCTCTTGAGGACCCTTCCAGCCCTACATTCCTACAATGCTATGAGCTTTACTTCCAGTACCTGCTTAAGTCCCATTAAAGTCAGTAGTCCTGAAGCACATGCTTAAAATTAAGTATGCACTTAAGTGTTTTCCAGAACAGGGATAATTAAGCACATACGTAACTATTATCCTGAATGGGACTAATATAAGTCCATAAGAAGCAATTTCCTGTTTATTCAGGAACATTTATAATTATTCAACCAGCTCTTGGTTGCTCCTTGAATTGTCCTTGTGAAATGTCAGGACAACCTCTATAGAAGTCACAGAGCAGACCCGCTCCTCAGGATGATAGCACCTCACATGGATGTACTGGCCCTTGAGCTGCTAAATTGTGGACCTACAGGGCTACTGTAGTCCAGAGAAAATGTTTATTTGATATTTAGTTGAAATTGTGCTCCTGAACCATGCCCTTGAGACTTTTAAATGGAAGGGTTTGAATTCTGAGCTACCACTGCTCAACAGCACCACCCACTAGCAATCTGCTGCACTGCAAAGGGTAAAAAGGGAGGAGAGAGTAGCTCTCATGTCTCCTCTGCCTACCTCCTTGGTGGGTTGTGGGAGCCCAGGAGAGCAGCATAGGCTACCAAGTGGCTCTGCCTGAGTCTAGCTAATGTACTGATTGTGGCCCCTTGACTTGTGCCTTGGTTAAAAGGTGGCTTCACTGATGCAGACACTAGTCATTCAGATCCTACATTTTTGCTCCCATACAAATATCATTGTGACTCTAACCTAGCTAGAGTCAAACAAAACATGAAAGATGTTAGTCGCATTGCTTAATGTGATCCTGGAAGGCACTCAGCTGCTCCAGAGATTAGTGTGATAGAAGATCCTTTATAGAATAGAAGAGAAGAGAAGCCTGGGCCAAAATTAGAGAAAACAAATGATGTGAGCTACTTACTGGCCTTGCCGCTGATCTCCTTCCCAATAATGGTTTTATCAAGTATGTGAAAGTGTTAAACTACTTCTGCCTTAGACAGTGTTTGGCTTCTTAACTGGATTATCGTACAAAGAATGTTACAATGAGGTTCTTAGGTCTGTCAGGTCAGCTTGGTAAATGATAGTGTCTCTTGAAGCTATAATGGATGAGAAAATCCCTGATAAGATTTGACACTTGTACTATGCAAGCTGTCACTGTAGACATTTCACTTTTTTCTTGATGTTTTTAAGGCCATAAATACTGGTCCTTAATGTTAAGTATGTGAACCTTACATTAATCATCCTGCCAGTGGGAGCAGAGAGCTTTGCTCATAAACTGAAATGGAGCAGGGTTAATCTATCAGCGTTTTGTAATGAGGATTATTATAACAAAGTATTTAGGTTGATTTACTGACGTGCTGCTCATATCTGCTAATGATCACGCATCACTAAGAACAAAGGGTCATCATTAGGAGTCTGAAATGCACAGAAGTTTCTAAGGTACTTTCCAAGCCTTTACAAAGAGCAGCCCCCTTGGTTTTTTTACTGCTGCTAATGTCTGAAACTCACAGAAAGTCCTTTCCATATCTATTAAATTCTTTAAGATTAGTGGCCCAGTTCCTCAGCTGATGTAAATCATTATGGCTCCACTAATGTCAAGTGAAGCTATGCTGTCTTAGTTCAGCTGGGAAGCTGGCCTCTAATGTTTTCAAATGATTCTATTTAATACCGTGAAATTGTTCTACAGATGGTAGAAAAGGTAAGATGCCTTGTTAGGCTGAGATGCGCAGAAGTATAAGGAGTTCTTGTTTTTAGCAAACAAAATGAACTTGCCTCGACAATATTATTTATCTGTATTGCAGTGGCGCCTCAGAGCCCTAGTCATGGGCCAGGACCCCAGTGTGCTAGGTGCTGTACAACAGGGCCGGATTAAGACCTTTAGAGGCCCTACGCACTGAAAAGATTATGGTGCCCCCCATATGTAATTAAAAATAAAAACAATACTATACCATAAAATAATATTTTATTTTTTGAAATGACACAAAACTTACATGTACGCTGAAATTAAAATAGCTTCTTTCTAGATTTTCTGATTGCAAAATTCTGGATAAATTCATTGAAGCTGACTCGACGAAGCATGTCCACTTCCATACACAATAGGGTAAGTGAGTCAAGTCTGTCCTGACATATTGTTGTTCTCTGAGGGTTTTTTATTCTTTTCAGCTGAGAAAGAGCATTCTGTGGAGCAGTTAGTAATCATCAATGTTAGAAAAATACGTAGTGCGATCTCTACATTTAGAAATACGCATTGTATTCAGTCTTTCAATAGTATGTCATGAAGATCAATGTGACTGAATTTCATTTTTCCTGTTTCATTAAACTTCGCGCGCATATAACGTGGAACTGCCGTACTTCTCCACAGAGATTCATGTTCAAGTCAACAGAGTATGAGACAACTAGCTTTTGGGAACCTTGTGAATATTGTTCGTCAGATAAGTCCATATTGTTTAGAAAAGAAAATCTACTTGATACTTCTTTGTACACTTCACCTCTCTTCTTCATATGGGCTTCAAGTGTATTAATTATAGCGTAGTAAGTAGATACGTGAAATTACTGGTTTAGGTGGGGATAAGTAATAAAAAGAGAACAGAAAAACGGGGGAAGAGTGTGTAGTGGAGTGTAAGGAAGTCTAAGAAAGTTCTGATTTTTCCCATGATGACTAATTTGATGCTTTTTTTGAAATATCAAATATCAAATTTTTTTTTAAAAAAATCTCATTTTTTTGGTGTCCCCTACTTTGCTGGTGCCCTAAGCAAGTGCTTAGTCTGCCTATTGGGTAATCCAGCCCTGCTGTACAAACACAGAACAAAGACAGGCCTTGCCCCAAAGAGCTCACAATTTAAATATCAGCAATTACTTAAACAGAGTGGCAATTACCATCTTACACTTAGCCCAACTTGAGCTTAGGGTAAGAGCTCCTTTGCACAAAGGAGTTTTGCACAGGTGCTGCTACCCCAGTGAAGCCCCCAGAAGAGATGATAAAATAACACCACTTTTCACTTCTATAGCACCATTCTTACCCGAGGAACTGCGTGCTTTACCAACACTCATGAATTCATCCTCAAAACACCCATGGGAGAATGAGAAGTATTTTTAGCCCTACTTAGAGATGAGGAAACTGAGACACGTGCTGATTAAGGTCTGAGTTTTCACAACTATCCACTAACTTTGAGTACCTCCGTTTCTGGCTGAGACACATGGGGCCTGATTTCCAGGGGTGCTGCTGGCCAACACAACTCTGATTTCAGTTGACTAGCACTGTTAAAAAGCCATTTATGCCCTTATATGTTTGCACAAAACTGCAGTGAATTGAGGCCTGGAGCCTCAGGAAAGTCAGACAGCACCTGTGCACACAGGGCGATTGCATGCTCTATATTTCCCATGCAGTTACTCTGCTTGTCCGCCAGTCATATAACTGGACATGTAATTGGTCAGCTGTGCTCTCAATGGCTCTGTACAATGGGGTGCAGGACAAAGTCAGTTTAAGCAATGTGTCGAGATGGTAATTTTCATTTAAAATGTCCCACCACCAGCTGAAACGGGTTTTTAGAAAGCCTCAAGAAGCCTCTGGTAGTAGTCCTGCCCCCCTCTCCCCGCACAACTCCATTCTAGAGATGGTGATGTGCATTCCTGAATGGCTCAATGCTTTAGTTTGTGCTGCACACATTGTACCAGTTGTCTGCAGTAGGACACGCAGATGGCTCCAAAGGGTACAGCAGAACCTGCCAAGATGAGATGCCAGTGGCAGTGAACAACAAACCAGACTTTCTCAGAGAGAAGCTGCAATGTACATGTGCTTCCCTTGCTTGGCACCCTCACAAATAACAGCCAGGGACTGAACTAAAAGAAGGAGAGCTGACACAGCATCCGAAATCAGGGCCCTTGAGGTGGGAAGTAAACTGGCTCTAGGCAAACGTCTGTATGTTAAACCTTGTACATGACTTAGATGCTAGGGTAATGGGTACTTTATGAATGCAGGAGCTATAGATAGATCATGACAAGATTAGGTCAAAAGATACGCAAAACAGTGGGCATAAAATGAGACCCAACAGAAACCTTCACCTAAAACTTCCAAAAAGTTTTGTTCATTTTGGGGTGGCGGTGGGGGGTGGGGAGAGGTGGTGCGGGGGGAGGAGGTGTAGAGTCTTTTCTCCTCTCACCCCACATTTCTGGTTTTAGCTGGCCCTAAAATAGACAAGAACAGCATTTTAATATATATCCTGGAGCTGAACACACCCACAGTTTTGGTTCTGAATCTGAATTCAGATGCAAATTTCACAGCTTGTCCTATTGTGATAAACTCAAGGAGCTCAATCTATTTAGCTTAACAAAGAGAGGTGAAGGGGTGACTTGATTACAGTCTATAAATATCTACATGGGGAACAAATACTTAATAATGGGCTTTTCGTCTACCAGAGAAAGGTGTAACATGATTCAATGGCTGGAAGTTGAAGCAAGATAAAAATGTACAACTTATTTTGAGTCTGAATTTAACAGCAAGAATAATTAACCTTTGTAACAACTTACCAAGGGTTGTGGTGGATTCTCCATCACTGCCAATATTTAAATCAAGATAGGAATTCCTTTGGGGGAGTTCTTTGGCCTGTGTTATGCAGGAGGTCAGAGTAGACGAACATAATGGTTCCTTCTGTCCCTAGAATCTCTATTAGGCTTAGTTTAAGTAGACCCAGATTGAAAATAAGATCCTAAAAGTGCAAAAAATTACTATGATTATTATTTTCTTCTTTGTTGTAAGGACCACTGATTTGCAGGTAGGAATTGCTGGTATTTAGGACAATGAAAATAATATTTTACCTCTTGCAACCTTTTATAGAAATGCCTTGAATTCTTGCAAAGGGAATAAAGGAATTTTACACTTTTGGCAAAGAAATCCTGCTGGAGATCCAAGTGGTGATATGTTAAAATAGCCTCACTTGAATTAGCAAGCACCGGGATCTTGGAATAGCAGAGGTTGCGTTCTAAGGGTAGGCTACATTAACCTCTGGGCTGTGGAGAGCAACCTCTCACTTGGAGTCACAATATGTGAGATCTCAGAAAAGCCAGCCAGGACCTCAGATGGGGTAAATTGGGTAGCTGTACTGATGCCTCTGGGCCCTTTTGCACCATTCTGGTAGTGTACAGGGAACTTAATGTAAATGAGAATATGGTCCTGTGTGTCTTGCTAAAATTCCAGGAACATTTTCCTAATAGCATCAGTGAGGAGGATGCCCAGTGCATTTGCTTTGCACCAACAAGATGGTGAGACTATAACTACCACAGAGAGATGTATTTAGAGCCAAACTCTGTGCTGAGTTACACTCACATGACCCCTTCAGAAGGGTGTGTAAATCAGAGACGTGAACACTTAACATTACAGAGCGGTTGCAAAGCTTAATGAATTAGGATCAAATTCTGTCCTGAGTTAGACACTGTGCTACTCCATTGATTTCCAAGAGGATCCATAGACACCATCCCCAATTGCCTGTAAAGTGCGTTGAAAGTGCTTTGCATACAAGTTGAATCAGAAAATTAGACATAGACTAGAAATTGTTGGGAAGGGAATTGCAGGGTCTGGTTTGCTGGGGAAGCGTTAGACCCCACCCAGCAAAATGCTTAACACCCAGCACTCCTCTCAGAATTGAACCATTAATCTCTGGCCTGGACTGTTTGGAAGTTGTAAAGCCCTGAGGTGCTGGAGATAAGCAACAATCATTATCAGCTGTAGTTCAAGAAGAGGGAGACACAACAATGTCCAAGGGCCTTGAGCAGCTGATGAGAACTAGAAAGTAAATATGGTCACAAATTCCTTCGCGTTGACAAACAAGAAGACTCTGTTTACCAAAGGGCTGGGAGCAGAGGATGCACAAGGCAGATTTGTTATTGTCATGTTGTAGAGTCCAGTGGATTCTACATGCCTGCGTATTTGATTGTGCTGGTGCTGCTGACAGAGGATAAATAAACAAAGATCAAAACAAGATTAAGCAGGTCCTTCTCCTTATCTTGGCCTCTTTATCCCAGCTGATCCCTCCCTGGGCCCTTTTCATTTATCCTGGAATTCCTCACATGCTTGAACACTTAGCTGTCACATACAGTTAAAAATGTGGTCGGAGGCCTTGCATGCAGCAGTTGGAATTTCTCAGCCTGGGGCAGCTGTGTGTTTCTTGGAGTCCTTTGCTTGCTCTACTCTTCTTAAAAATCTAGTTTTCCTTTGCAATTCCACCCAGCTGGGCTTGCAGTGGATATACGGCCCGGCTGAATGGCTGAAACCTAGCACAGAGGAAGAACATTATGGTGCTTGGCTTGGCCTATTCCTCGTCGCAGAGATGGATTCACCCATGCGAGCTTGAGGTCAATGGCAACTGTACCTCCCTGCTCCACCCAGGCACCATAGGTGATATACCCACTGGAGAGGGGAGGTGATATTTCCACCAACACCTTTTGTTGGGAATTCCATCTGAGAAAGCCAAATTTTAGCGCCCATCTGGAGCACCCTGCCCAGGAAGGTTGCCAAGAGGATATGTTAAGTGTGCACCTCTTCTCTGCCCCTTAACCAGTGCTGTCTGTGTTTGGGGATGCTCCCTGCAGCCTCCGCACCCCCAATGAAGAAGAGATTGTGGGCATCTTACATCAATCACGCTGGCCTCTGCTGCCTTGGGCTGAATTTTGACCTCTGGAGGCCTTCCACCAGGGTCTTCAGTGGTTCTGCTTAAAGTAATTACAATATCATGTGATTTAATACTACCTCACCCCTCTCCACGAGAGTTTCATGCAGAAATTTCTTCCCCACACAGAGCAGGCAGCAGGGTTGGCCCACGAACCCCATGGGTCCCCAAGATCTGCAGGAGGCTAGTATCATCCGTGCAAATGCCCCATGCTTCTGGGCTGGGACTCAGTCTCCTGAGAGTCTTCTTTTAGATCTAGGAGGGAGGAGCATGGAAATACAGAGTGGTACCATCTTCCGTGGCTGGAAAAATCCACAGTGCCAATGTGGGAGAGTGTTGTCCTGTCTGGAATCCCCACTTCCCACATGGGGATCCCTGGACCCAGAGTAACCAGAAAAAGGGTGGGGAGGAGGGGGAGGGAGTAACAGAGGTCAGGATGCTACCACGTGGCTGCCTAAATGCCCTTTACACGTGGAAGGGGCGATCCAGAAATAGCAGGTCCCATCTACACAAGGATCTCTGGGGCAAAATCAGTCCCATTATTATTTGTTTTGTATCCAGAGCCCAAGAACGTGCAATGCACTTTACAGAACAAATAGAAATCTGTGGTGGGACCATGGCCCTCAACATTTGGAATTGACAGTGCAACACAGGCCAGCATTTTCCAATGTGACCTGAAATGTTGGGTGCCTCAAGATTGTGGGTGCCCATCTTGAGACATCTCTGGTGTGAGCACGCAAAACTCCCAGGACTTCACCGGGCATTGAAAATCAGATGTCTCGTGTCTGGGCATTTAAACCACCTAAGATACACTGCGGAAAAGCAGGCGTGAGAAGGGTCAGACGTCTTCTGTGCCAAGGCCAAACAATGTGGAAGGAAAATACAAGTGATGCTATTTTTTTCCCGTGCTACTTTTTCATCTTCCTGTTCCACTGATTTTATTAAACCACTCAGTAAAAGATCATTTGTACCTATCTTTCCAATTTGCTGTGCTATTTCTCGGGGAAACTATTACAACTGCGTTTTGGCCTACAGTTTCAAAATGTGATTAGTGATTCTGGGTACCTCTATTTTGGGGGGCCCAAGCTGAGACATCTGAATAAAGCCTGGTGTTTATATAGTGCTAAGCTCCACCTCTCTCCCAAAATCAAAGTGGAGCACCCGAAATCACTAGCCACTGTGGAAAATGAAGGCTGCATAACAATTCTTCTTCTGCAACTTTTGTGTGTATCCCTATAGATAAACATTTGATTGTAGATTTACTACATGAGCCAGCTATGCAATCAGTGCATGCACTGGCTTATTTATTCTTTCGTATGCCATGATTCAAGACCCCACAGTTTAGAGCTCCTTGTTAAAACGATATCAACAGACATGAAATATGTCACCAGGAACAACCCCCCCCCACACACACACATTACAACCCCCCTCCTTCTTTTCTGAGCACAGAGCAAAGAAAACTTCTTTTCAGGATGCATTGTGCTCATGAGCAGGCAATTTATTTTCTTCTTCGGTTGACACTGCCAGACCCTTAGTGCTTTTATTGACTCTGGCTAAACACAGTGACAATTATTTTTGTTGGTTTCAAATCACATTCTCTAATGGAGTGTGAAGTCAGCAGGTTTTTTGCATGCTGAGTGTATCCCTTTCCAACACCCGAAGGGGAGGGGAGGGAAAGATGATGGCTTTTTTGTTTTTATCCTCTTGTACTTTGGCATTTGTCCAACGAGTCGTTTGTTTCGGGTCTGGGGGAGGTGAGGGAGAGGCTTGTGGTTGACAGATATGGTGTAAAGTGGAGCTGGGAGCTTCTTATCTTACTTTCCTACTGTAAAACTGGTTTGACTTAAGCAGCCACCAAAAGTTGGTGCCATAGTATCTTCTACTATGAACAAATGCCTTAGGTAGAGTGTAAGTGTCTTGGCTGGAGTGGTGATGTGGTGGAAGCAGTGTGAATGGTGTTAGTTGTCTGGCTTTTGCATGCTAGGCACTTTCTTACTGGATAATAGTCAGAAGTGATAAACCTCTTGAATAGGGCTAGTCCTTGTCCTTCTTTCACTCATATATCGGGCTGTACCCTACCCTTCCTCTCCTGGGCAATAAGGACAAAGGGCCTGCCTGGCAATTCCATGAGGTGAGCTGTGCAATGCTCCCCTCACTGGAGGATGAGTTTGGAACATGGCCTTCAAGCCCTGCAGCTCAGGAGATCATGGAGAAAGATCATTGCTCCAGGCCTGAGGGAGCCATGATGCCCTTGACTCTCTCCTGCCCCTGTGCAACCCACTCCTCACTGGGCAGGGAAGTATGGGCACAAAATGGGAGCTTACACTATGTGGAAACAGCACAAGTTCAACTCTGGATATCCTGGGAATACCATATAGTGCAGCTGCTCCTCAGGAGAGGTAGTTATGACACCTGCACTCTGGGACACCCAAGCCACACCCAGGATCCAAACTTGGACAAACAAAGCGTTAATTGGGCTTGTATTATCTCCATGTATCTTTTGCTGCTGAAGTCCAGGGATAGCACAACTCAGATGTTCTTCATTTTATAAAATTTCTCAGGACTGGTCTATGCTAGAAAATTTGATCGATCCAGCTACGTCACTCAGGGGGTGTGAAAAAGCCACACTCCTGAGTGACGTAGTTAAGCCGACATAGGTCCCCAGTGTAAACAGTGCTAGGTTGACATAGGAATTCTCCCGTTGACTTAAATACCACCTCTCAGGGAGGTGGATTACCTACACTGACAGGAGAACCCCTCCCGGCAGCGTAGGTAGTGTCTACACTGAAGCCCTACACAGCTGTGCCCGTGCCGCTGTAGCGTTTTAAGTGTAGACAAGCTCAGATACTGTGGAAAGTCCTAGAAATTAACAGCTTTAGCGACAAGATTTTTAAAATTATTTTTAGATTTTTTTTTTTAAGAGACATGAGCAGAGGTGGGCAAACCATGTCCGACAAGAACATCTTGCAGAGTCATTTACACCTATGCAAAGGGAATTTTAAAAATCTACCAGGTCAGAATCCTCTACTCATCTACCCTGTAAAAGAGACTTTGCCCACTTTCGTTCTGCTCAAGTGATACAAAGCACTTCAACAACTCCATTACGCTGCTGAATTTCAAACACATCACATACAATTAGAGTGGGGGGGGGAGAGGAGGGGCTTATTTTCCCCTTCCAAAAATGTCAACACCTGAAAATTATCTGTGTTTTTGTTGAAATTTCTTTTTCAAAATGTGTTGAGTTTTCAATGAGCTAAATGCCCCTCAAATGAACATTTGCATTATGAAACCTCCAAAATTCTGGATGAAAACAAACTTTTTCGTTAAATTTTCTGTTAAACTGAAGAGCCATTTTCTGGGGTGGCGGGCTGGGGGACAGACAGACATTTTGACAGAAATTATTCAATCAGCTTTACATTTAAGTGGGCTTGATATTTAGCAAAGACTGAAGTTTCCATGCCCATGCCTGGGTTTCACTCCATATTGTCCTGCAGTATTGCCTTTACATACACATGAATTTTCTGAAGTAAATTTAAAATATGGGTTTGCTTGGTGAAAATCTCTTCCAGGTGTCTAAGGTAGGTAGGTAGGTACATGGCCCCCATCCCAGTATCTGAGCACCTCACAACCTTTAATGTATTTATCCTCAGAACACCCCTTTGGGGGTAGGGAAGTGCTATTATCTCCATTTTACAGATGGAAACTGAGGCACAGAGAGACTAAGGCCCAGAGCCTCAAAGGTATTCAGATGCTTAGCTCCTATTGAAACCAATAGGAGTTGGAGACGTAAATATCTTTCAGGATCTGGGCCTTAAAGTGACTTGCCCAGGGTGACACAGGAAGTCTGTGGAAGAGCAGGGAGAGACCTGAGGACAGGTCTCCCACAACCCAGGCTGCTGCCCTAATATCTGGTCTGCTGAAGATTTCTGCTGATTCTTTGAAAACAGGACTGATTCTGTTATCAAGAGGGTTAGCTAGGGCTGGAAACACTGTGCTGTGATATGGGGGTTAGGGAAACCTAACAAATTCTTGTCAGAATATACAAATATATTGACCCATCAGCTCCTTCCCTGTACAAAAGCATGGAGGATTACTGGCTAGGGGTTGAGAGGTGGGGGAGGGGCCAGAAAAAGAAGCAGAGGTGATGATCCCAGCTCTTCTCCCTGTGAAGTGGGCAGACTACAGAAGAAATCCTTCCCCTCATTGCCACCCTACAGCTGGCACCCATGGGCTCACTGGCCCCAGCTGCACAGCGGGGTTGCAGAGCACTCTGAAGGAGTCCAGGTAACTCCCAGAAGATTTTATCTGTGAATTTGTCGCAGTGCTGGTGGGGAGCATGCCGTTCAGTGCCGCTAGTCCCCTGGCCTTGCCCACCTCATGCCAGAAGGAGGAAGGAAAGTGACACTGTGGCATCCCACTAGTCCTCTCTCACCCTCTGCTGGTCCCACCATGGTTTACTCCACTCAGCAAGCAAGCAGGGGAGCATATGAGCCATCTGACCTAAACAGTATGGCAAGTGATCTCCTTGACAGACAGCTGAAATGCAGCTCACTCGAGAGACGTTCTATCTGAGCCAGCGATTAACCCTTGTGAGAGGCTGATCCCAAATGCTTTCCACTAGCTACTAGGCACATGGTGGCACCTATTCTATTCCAATTGAAAAGGCTTCTTGGGAAGTGAATGTTTCCCCACTAGGGACACCTTCCAATCCGGGGGAGTTTTGTGTGATGATGAGCAGCCCTTCCATCTCCAGGGTGGGGCTATCCCTTCTAACCCTGTGCACTGGGAGACTCACCAGCTCTTTGGGGAGGAGGGGCTAATCTAGCTGCTAAGAAGTCAGCTAATGTGTTCTCCCAAGGCCATTTCTGCACACTGACCTCCTCAAGCTGTATTCGTCCCCATAAGTAGCTCCTAATTTTGAACGTCTGCCCCTTTCTCCACGCAGGAGAGATTCCCACCGAGGGGTATGTGTTACAGGCAGGCTGAATTCAAAGGGGTTTATGATAGAAATTCCTAAATAAACTGATTCTTCCCTAGCATAGTTTCTAAAGCCTTTTGAACTGAGCATTAAATCAGTTTAATGGGGACTATTGTGCCAAATGTAGATGTTAATTAGAGAGAAGCGTCAGTAAATTTACTGCCGCTGAAGTTACCCTCATGCCATTGTCAATAGTCTGCTCTCACCTTCCAGGCCCTTCAGACCTCTACCCTTCCTACTCACCCAGACTTCTCTTCGATCACATTGGCCACCCCACACCTCACCTGTTGATTCGCCAGTGAGGTCAATCTTCACCAATTGCTTGTCTGCTTCTCTCACAACTGACACTACACCTCCTCCTTCCGTAGCCCTCAGGAACATAACCCCTTAACCCAGCCATGAACTATATCCCTGCCTCACTGCTACAATACTGCTGCAATAGGCCACCACAGGACAACAAATGCAGCCCCCTCCTTGGCCTGCTCTCCTTCCCTATAGAACCACCCTGCTGTGCTGCATTTGATGGCCTGTGCAACTCTACCACAGCAGGGAGGGTTCTCCCAAAGTGAAGTGCTCCAGGCCACACAATTTAATGGCATAGTCTGGATTAGAACTCAAGAGCTCCTGGTCCCCAATCCTGCATTGAAATCACTGGGCAACAGTGGCTCTCTCTGAAGAAATTGTAGCTTTTCACTCCCTTTTCATTGTCACACTATGTCAGAATGGAAACTGAGGGACAAAGAAATTGTAACTTGTCTAAGGTCAGGCAAGAAATCTGTAGCCAAGCCAGGCACTGAACCTAAACCTTCCACAACCAAGTGCATAGCCTTAACCACAACACCGTTCTTCCACCAGCCTTTCTTTTTAATGTTAAGTCACCCAAATTTGAACAATTTGGCCTTAATTTTTCTGTGACTCAGCTTCCCCACCTGTAAAATGGGGATAATAAAACTTACTCCTTTTGTTAAGCACTTTGTGACCCTTCAACAGCAGGTAGCATACAAGTGCAAATTACCAAATAAGCATTTTGGATACTTATTCAATCCAAACCTTATAAAATTCATCTAGAGCTGCTGTAAATATCTCCAACCAAGTGATATCTCGGGATATATAATTTTGAGCTAAGAACATCCCATTAATTATTAGATCCAGTTTTACTTGAAATCCTAATTTCCAGATGGACATTTAGGGAAAGAAAACACATACACACAAAAACAGAAAGATGCCAGGGACTGATTTTCATTTGAACATCTTATATTTATTTTGCTTCTTTATAATTATGCAAATCTCAGTGCATTTTTTCTAGTTAACTGGGTAATGACTAGCTTGGTAGCCAACGGAGTGCTGCCTTTTGAGAAAAGATAGCGTTTGAAATCAGGGGTTATGCGTAGAGCCCGCTCAAACAGGTCTCTGTGCCAAAGGCTTTGTTTTGATACTAGAAACATTTCCACTACAGCAGACTCTGATGATAGTCATGTGCGGGATTAGGAACTGACTCCATTCAAATAACAGACAGCTGTTTGGAGTGAAAACTCGTCTCTGTCAGTTTGCACTCAAAGAAGGCAGAAGCAAAAAAAAAAACAAAAAAACCCTTAGGCCTGGGAATCATTGTGACTTAATCCCTCCTTTGGCAGGAGATAAAACTAGGGCTTTCCAAGGCTCTATAATTTCTTGCATTGACCTGGAAAGAGATTTCTCTATTCACTGGTATGTAAACCTATTTTTTTATATTTACTACATGATGTACAAGGACTGAATCTCCAACAGAGAAAACATGCCATGAGGGGCCAGGAGCCTGGGAAGAAATTTAGTCTCAGTTTAAATAACTTAGTAAAACAGAGATACACAGTAGCTATGAAAGAGGAGGGCAGAGGATGTTAAAGCCATTCATGGATTGTTCTTCTAACTTACAACAGAAGGTTTTTTCATTCTCTGCTTCTACAGACTGAAGTAGGAATGAGGGCCAAGATTTTCAGAAGTGATGAGTGATTTAGGTTGCTTCCATTTCGAGGTATCAGCTTGAGACACTTTAAACGGTTCTGGTTTCAAAGGGTAGGTGCCCAGCATGTTCTGAAAAATCAGGTCCCATTAAGGAGTTTGAAGTTGGGTCCCCAATAACTAAGACATCCAAAAATTGCTAGTCTCTTCTGAAAGGCTGGATCAACGGTATCCCATCTCCGGCAGAAACCCAGAGGGAAAACATAAAACTGGACCAGAACTGTTTGCCAGAGACAAGCATGTACAACTGAAAACAGAAGGAAAGCCCGAGAAAGCATGAACTGCTCCTAGAGAGAATAGGTGTTTTCAGTCAGATTCACACACGGTGGGTGCCCTTGATAATGGAAGTTTAATTTCTGGATAGTTCACTGAAAAAACATGCTTTGCTAATGGCCCCAATGCAGTGAATGGCAAAACTCCCTTTCATTTCAAGGTGACCCAGCTTTAGCTTGTTGCACACCTAGAGTCTCTCCTTTTTCTCCCGTCTTGTGGCCGCCTTAAGGCTCATCTTCTAAGAGACCCGAGAATAATATTTAATCCATTAGAAAAGAAGGAACTAAAGGGTCCACCCTGAGGGCACTGACATATTAACCTACAGGTCAAGGCCAGGAGAAACATCCCCTGTAAACAAGTCACAACATCCAGCAATCAAAAGAGATCAACAGAGTGGAATATAAAAAAAAAGGATACAGAGCCGATTTTACATAACATTTTCCCTATTTTGTTTTGATTGGAAGCTGTCGTGTGTTTCCCTGTGGCCCAATGAATAGCCCTCTCATCACATCATACCTAACACCATTCATGTGCAGAGCTGAAGCTATGCCTGTTTGCCGTATTTGGAGGCAATATACTCAGCATCTTACAGGAAGGAAGGTCTTTTTTCTGAAAATAAATAAATAAATAAATAAAAAATACAGGAGTCAGGAGACATGGATTTGTACTCCAAGCTCTATGCCACTTTCTGTGAGGCCCTGGACCAGACACTGACTGTGCCTTAATTTCCTCATCTGTAAAATGGGGATAACAGTGTCCGTGTACCTCTCAGCAATGCAAAGAATGTATCAGCAAAACTGTAATGCGGGTATATGAAGACCCCAAACAGTTTAGAACTGACAAAAAAAGGAGATCTGTTATTTCGGTACAGGATCACCTAGACAACTCATCAGATTCCATCTCAAACAACTTCCTCACTCCCACCCCCCCATGTCCCCACCTCACTGGAGCATGCTCAGTATGGCCTTAGTGCTTCTAACCATAAATAGCTATTCTCACATTGGCCACCAGGTGGCAACAGGCATAACAAAAATACCTACAACATTACAGAAACCCTCTGAGAACAAAGCCACAGCTTTTGCATAGCTCTTACTTTGATCCCTGACCCTGCAGCTGAAGTCAGTGGGGCTCCATGAGCACACAGGTTTCTGTCCTTTCACACTGAATTTCAGGCTCAGGGCCTTAGATGGTGAACGCTTTGAGGCAGTGTGGCAGGGGGTGCCTCAGCAGCCTGTGCACCACCTCCTGGTGAGACATGGTGAAGCAGCCTCTTCAACTCTGACACCTCCTGTTGACAGCCCTGCCAAACCTGCAGTGGCTACCCCTTCTCCAGACTCAGCGCTCCAGCCAGGTCACTTATAACCCCACCTCTTCTAGGGTGGGCAAAAGTCCAACAAACAAAAAGTCTAATGACCTTATGCAAGGTCTTCTGCCCCAGTCTGGGCTCAAGAGTCCTTGCTTCCTGGCTTCAGGGGGCTTTTACATCCTTTTCGTGGGGGTAGGTAGGGGAACCCAGGCCCCCCCTCTACTCTGAGTTCCAGCCCAGGTATCCTGTATTAAAATAGCTCAGGTCTGCTCCCTCAAACTCACTGTGACTTCCGGGGCTGCTTCCTACCTTCATCTGCCTCCAGGTCCCTTCCAGAGCTTTCTCTTTGTTAATGTTCACAGCTGACAACATTTAGCACAGAAGCAGTTACCTGTAACAAGCAGCTCTTAGAGGGACTTTCAGAACTTTGGGAACTAGTTTTAGATTACTTTACAGCCATTAATGCATTAAGTCTTGCACCTCCAGAAAGCAGAGGATCATTAGACCCATTTTATTGGGGGGGTATAAGAATAACAGAGAGGTTAAGGCCCATATTTTTTCTAAAAGAGTTCAGAAATGTGTGTCTTGATTTTTGGATGCCAAAGTGTCTCAAGCTGGACACTATGCCTACACTGCAATTAAAAACGTGCAGCTGGCCCATGCCAGCTGACTCAGGGTCACATGGCTTGGGCTGCAGGGCTGTTTAATTGCAGTGTAGATGTCCAGGCTTTGACTGCAGCCCAGACTCTAGGACCCTGTGTAGTGGGAGGGTCCCAGAGCTCGGGCTGCAGCCCAAGCCGGATCATTACACCGCAAATAAACAGACCCGCATCCAGAACTCTGCGAGCCCCAGTCAGCTGGCATGAGCCAACCACGGGTGTCTAATTGCAATGTAGACATACCCTCTAGATGCATGCACCCAAAATAACTGGACACTGAAAGGTTGGGTTTAAATGACAAAGTTCCTATGTAGAGCAGGGTGAAATTTTGCAACTGAATTTTGTTTCTGTCCACAAAATAGGTTTTCACTGGAAATAAAATAATTGTCATTTTCAACCTTTTTTTTCCAAAATTTTCAAAGGGAAATTTCAAAAGAAAAAAAGTCATTTTGTTTTTAACTGAAATTTTAGATTGTTTTGTTTTTGAAATCTGATTATTTAATTTTGGTGTTTTGTTCCCCATCTCTTCCCCTCCCCTTCTCCCCCCCACTTCTTTGCCATTGAATACAACTGAATAAATAAGGGGTTATTTTTTCTTCCCGCTTTTTCTTTTTCCTTCTCTCCCCATCCCCCTGTAACTTTTCAAAACTTCATTGACTTTGGAAAAGTTATAGCAAGGCAAAAAGAAGAAAGAAACTTTTCCACAGTTGAGGAAGTTTTGAAAAGTTAGAGTGGAAAAAGAAAAAGGAAAAATAAAAAACAAAACAAAATCTGGACATCATTCATTTTGTTGAACTAGGTGGCAAAAAGAAAAAGTGAGGGGATTTGGGGGAAAGCAAAAATACAAAATGTTGATTTGTTAAGAAAAATGGTGAAAATTCCTGAATAAATAAAAATTGTTCCAATTTGAACTCTGCAACATAGAAACCAGCTTGAGATTTTGAATCTCCCCATTTTTCCCATCAGCTCTATTTCTATGTGACTTTATCCAATCTCCTGTTTCCCATGATTGTTCTTTAGTATAAGTGCCATCCTTTTCAACAGAGCAGCTACTGCTTAGGCATAGTAGAATTGAATAAAGGATGCTGGCACAGTTCTAACAGTCTAACTCTGCCTTTCATTTCTCCTGTCTGCTTTGCAGGCCTTAACATTATTTGACTTTTTTAAAAGCTTAATTTAGTTTTGTTTGTATTAGATGTTCTGTATCTGTAAGATATTACCCCATCAACATTTCATTTTGAGGGGAATCTAAACCAATGTGACAGAAAGCCAAGCTCCCTCCATACACCATGGCTTGTTAGATGCACAAAGTATAAATTGAAATAAGGGAACTGCTCTGTTCAAAGAATTGTTTATTTATAGGGTACTTTTCTAATCTTTATATTTAGGCTGATCAAAATATTTTCCGTAGACTCTCAAAAACCACAAGACACAACAGAAAGTACCCTCCTGTAAGATCACAAATCCTGGAACACAATGAGAAGACTATATTTGTATATTTCTTAATCCCCCCTATGCCAGGAGTCAGGATTTTCCCAGTGCTAAGAGGCAAAATATTATGGAAGTGTCTAAGAAGATCTGAGCTACCATACATCAAGTGCATGTGCTGTGAATATGGAAGGCATGGTTTTATCCCTTCATTTACCTACAGGAGGTTGCTACTGGAACTGTTCTGGTTTCTGTAGGGATACAAGGAGTACTTGTGGCACCTTAGAGACTAACCAATTTATCTGAGCATAAGCTTTCATGAGCTACAGCTCACTTCATCGGATGCATACTGTGGAAAATACAGAAGATGTTTTTATACATACAGACCATGAAAAAAATGGGTGTTTATCACTACAAAAGGTTTTCTCTCCCCCCACCCCACTCTCCTGCTGGTAATAGCTTATCTAAAGTGATCACTCTCCTTACAATGTGTATGATAATCACCATATAATGTGTATATGGCCCACCTTGATTATGATATACATTGTAAGGAGAGTGATCACTTTAGATAAGCTTTTACCAGCAGGAGAGTGGGGTGGGGGGAGAGAAAACCTTTTGTAGTGATAAACACCCATTTTTTTCATGGTCTGTGTGTATAAAAACATCCTCTGTATTTTCCACAGTATGCATCCGATGAAGTGAGCTGTAGCTCACGAAAGCTTATGCTCAAATAAATTGGTTAGTCTCTAAGGTGCCACAAGTCCTCCTGTTCTTTTTGCGAATATAGACTAACACGGCTGCTACTCTGAAACCTGTAGGGATACAGTTCATCCTCTACTAGATTGTCCGGTATAGGTCTAAAAATGGAATCACAGGGCAACAAGGATTTGGATATGATCAGGCTATCTGTATGTACACAGAGGGCCCTCCATAGCCCTAGGTGAGACCTATAGATTCCAGGTTGTACGTCACTGAACCTTAAATGATGGGCTTGGTTTGCTGGGTTTGTGACTCCCGAATTACCCTGAGTTCACACACAAGCAAACACGCCAGATGAAAAGGGAGCAAACTCTGGTGTAACTAATAGCACCCCTTCTCCATTCCCTTCTGCTCCTCAGTATTCCACCTCCCCCACCACCAGGTGCTAGCCCTTACCTTTCCACCTACAGATGGATGACCTGCATCTCATCCCCTCCCATCTGACCCGCTCTTCTCTCCTGCATTCCAGCCTCAGGGCAGGGCCTGCTCTTAGCATAGCCTCCTGATATTGTTAAGGGGTTGCTTTGTCCGACAAATCCACCTTTCTTCAGCAGCAGAATGCTGCTCTGGATTTTAATGAGTCCCTAAACTCATTCTGGGGCCAAGGTTCTCTAGAAAATCATGGGGAAAGCAGGGAAATTCCCAGAGGAGTGATATTAAGATACTACGGGCAGATCTTCAGCTCCTGTAAATCAGTGCCGCTCCTTTGATTGCAGTGGAGCTATGCTGATTTATACCAGCTGGGAATCTGGCCCTTTCGTGTAATTTATTGCGAACAGGTATCCATTTCGTATATTATGTACTTGTGATAATTTATGTGAAGACGGTAGCACTAGTCTGAGAGGGGAAAAATAGTAGGAGATAATGTTGAGCTTAAAACTGGTTGAATTCTAAACCCTTCGCTTGCTGACAAATACCAACCATTAGGGAGCAGAGGGCAAACATAGGTATTGTCCAGAACCTGCAGTCTAATGCTGCGCACATCTATACTTATCTGTAAACTAGCTCCGTTGATCTGACACCCACTGCAGCTGCTTGTCCACCCCAAAACCCCAACCCATCTCCTAGCTGTCAAACCCTCCAATATATCCCTTGACAAGTGAGCCCCACTTACTCCCTGTTGTTTTCATTCTGCAGAGTCCATCTACCTGGAAATGCGTTAGCCTTGTAGTGGGTACCAAAATGTTACATTTATTGGCATCTGAGAAAAGCTTTTTCTCCAACTCTCGAAATGTATTTAAGTTTCTCTCTTTGTTTTACCTGACCAGAATAACACATTTATAAAACAAAAACACACTTTAAACTCATTGTACATGGAAGCTGCTTCACTGGAGGTTTTCTAAAAGAGGCTGGGTAGCCATGTGTCTTGGCTAGTTCAGGCAAAACAAATCCTGCATCTTGACAGGGTTTGACTACATGACCCTTGCGGTCCCTTCTAACCCTGTCGTTCTATGAAACACCTAATTCTTATATGCTGCTTTCCATCAGTAGATCTAAAAGCACTTAAAAAGGAGGCAAATATCATTATCCTAATTTTCACAGGTAGGGAAACTGAGGCACAGAGCAGTTGGGTCAAACCTTGCAAACACTAGCTATTGTGTGTAATACTATGGGGAGTACTCCCACTTTAAACAATAGCACTGGCTAGTTAATAAAAGTATGGACTATGTCTGGAACACAAAAAGAAGAGAACAATTGCTGTAGTTATTTTATGAGTTTCTCATAAAAAATCTCAGTTTTAATCTAAGGGGTTGTTATTGGGTTTTTAAAATATTATTTTAACCCATTAATAAAATTAACTACCTTTATTTTCCAGTTTTGATTGTCTTTCCCTTCCATTTAACACCCACACTCAGAATCAGGAGGGAAGAGACAAAGAAATATAAGCTGATAAACTAATGTAGGCAGTAAAAATAAAGAGTTTTCTTCATTCATATCAACACTGATCTGATTTTATAAACAACTCACTGAGAAATCTAGGTCAAGTTATCCAGGAAATTAATATGCCCTTTAGCAAAAATTTCTCACCCTGAATATGTATATATATCAGCAGTGAAGTATATTTTTCATGAGTAATTAAGACATTATGGGTTTCTGGTTATTCGCAGATGTCTTATGGGAAAATGAATTATAAAGTCACAAGAATAATAGCATTCAAAGAACCTTTCCTCTTACTGCAATATTGATTTTCAGAACACAAACAAAGGCTCAGAAAAGCCTAATCTTGGTACTATACCTATTTTAAATGCCAATTGTTGAGTAAATAGATCTCTGCAGGGATATGTTTGTCTGAAAAGGCCTTTGGGATTAGAGAATATTAGCCCAGTATTCAGCCTGAGACCTACTTTGTGAAGCTTCTTTGTTACTCTGTCAGCCATCTAAAGCCCTATATGATAGGTCTCAGCCCTGGTGATATTTATTCAAGTAAATCTAAGTATAAGAGTTAAGATGCAGCTGTTCTTACACTGTGGACATCTTTGGGTCTCAGTGTGTTTCAACTCGACACTGAAGTGCAGAACGTCTCCGAAGACTAATGAAGTATTCACCACTCAGGCCTTCAATATGTTTCTTAGCCTTTTTCCACTGTCAATACTTTTTTTTCCTAATTAATTCTGGCCGTGTATAATTTTGCTCAGGCACATGAACTAGAGATTTGTTTACTTAGCACTAGTTTGCACATAAGACACAAATTCTTCATGCGGCTAAGCCGGGCTCTCCAGTTTGCAATGCCAAATCCTGACCTTCCTCTGAAGTGCAGAGTGTTTATATTTTCGGATCACCAAGCCAAAGAAAATAAAGTTGTTTTCCACCAAACAGAAAAATATCTCTAGTTCTTTGCCTTTTGAATTGATCTTTGGAGTATCTTGATACCTGGTCATGAGTATAGAGGACAGCCTCAGGTCTGATTCTTCTCTCCACTGTCCTGATGTAAAACGGAAAGAAGAATCAAGCCTCTATAAATGTTGCCAGTGCCTGGGCCAAAGCCCACTGAAGTAAATGGGAGTCTTCCCACTGGTTTTGACAGACGACAGTGGATCAGGTCCCTAAATGCAAGGGTGATTTAATTTTGGATGCCGTTTAGAAGTGCTTGCGGTATGTAATATAGTAAAAGCAAAGTATCTAATTAAAACTGTCAATAGTCCAGACTGGAGGACAATGAATTGTTTACATGCACCTATGGTTATTGTACTATAATTACATTAGATAAATGAAATGGTAAAAATGCAAAGTAATTTCCAAAGGAAAGATTTTTTTAAAATACTTTATTCAGACACTCTTCATAGTGTACTGACTGAAAAGCAGAGCAATGCACCAGCCACAGGCTGCAAAAAAACACCATGAGAGGAAAGGCAATCCAGGTTCCCAATACTAGCCAAATTGGTCCTCAAATGCTGTTCATCTCCTTGCACTCTCTCTCCTGCAATCTGAAGGTAAATAGGAGTCACAAAATCCCAGGAGCTTTTCAATTTTCCATAGAGTCCCTCAAATGCAGCAGCTGATAAGAGGCCATGCAGGGTGTCAAAGTAAATATTGTAGTCATAGTGAAGATGCATGCCTAATGGACATAGATACCTGGAGGACAATGTTCCACCTCAGAATTAAGCTATGTAAACATATTATTTAATTGCTGGACCCACTAGGTTTAGTGCAGATCTGCTGAACTCAGATTCTAACAAACTGGCTGTTGTGATCCGGTTTCAATTTTTTGTGTGAGTAGAATCCACTTTAGTCCAATGCTTTTGAACTGTGAGTTGGGGAGTCCCTCCTGGAGAATACCATTCTGTTTCAAGATCACCTCCTTTCCAAGAGTGGGGAGAAGAATGGGATGTTTGTAGGTTCAGTGTACTAATTTCTGAGACGTAACATGAAAACCACAAATAGCTGGGAGATGTGATAGAGAAACCCACAAAAGTAAAGGTGTTTATGCACGAGATACTGAGTGGCATATTCTGTGGCCTCTGTTACGCATGAGGTCAGAATAGATAATCTAATGGTCCCTTCTGGCCTTCTGCTATAGTATTGATGAATAATCTAAACTATCTGATCCTCATAGGTCTGCAGAACAGAACTGGAAAACGCATGTAAAAAGTCTTTCTCATGATGTTTTGGTACTTCGAGTGTGGTCCCATCTGAAACTGCGCAGTGTACAGGAGTCTTCCAGCATGTAAAAGAAGAGGGGATTATTCAAACTCTTTTGCACCTCAATAAAGCTGCTGTCTCAGCAAGGTTAAAAATTCAGGGTGAAGTCTTGGCCTCCCAGTGAAATCAATGGCAAAATTCCCATTGACGTCAAAGAGGTCAGGATTTCACTCCAGGTTTTCATTTGATCTGAACTGGTTTGCCTCGCAGTATTAAGAAAGCCTCATTAGAACGCAGCTGAAGCACTGATATCCTTCCTCAGCACCCAGCTAGATTGTCACATTCCAGACTCGGCTGTGCAGGGAGCAAAAGGAGTCCCTTACTCTCCTGCCTGGTCTGTGGCTCTGGCCAGGAGGAAAAGAGTGGAAGTTAGTCACCTGGTGCTCCCTGCTGTGCACAAGTAGGCAGTGAGAGGGTGGGCAGGAAGTGGCTCAGATATAATCATAATGAGGGCCATATAAGTTACTACATAGATAGTGGAAAGAGTCTTGAATCTCCCATCTCCCACTCAGTGGCCAGAGTAGCCAGTCAGGTTCACAGGAAGGAGTAAGCTGCTCCACAAAAGAGGATGAAGTAACTTGTTCCCTCCCCAGAGCAAGAGGTCTTTACCTGAGATAGTGGCTCTCAACCTTTCTCGACTATTGTACCCCTTTCAGGAGTCTGGTTTGTCTTGCGTACCCCAAATTCCACCTCACTTAAAAACTACTTGCTTACAAAAGCAGGCATAAAAACACAAAAAAGCGTCACAGCACACTGTTACTGAAAAACTGATGACTTGCTCATTTTTACCACATAATTATAAAATAAATCAATTCAAATACAGATATGGTCTTTACATTTCAATGTATAGTATACAGAGCAGTATAAATATGTCATTGTCGGTAAGAAATTTTAGTTTGTACCAACTTCACTAGTGCTTTTTTATGTAGCCCATAGTAAAATTAGGCAAATGTCTAGATGAGCTGATGTACCCCCGGGAAGACCTCTACGTACCCCCAGGGTACCCATGCCCGTGGTTGAGAACCACTGTCTTAGAGCACTATAGCTATACAATCTAACCCTGAGTGATTTGCCCAGTGTCATAAAGGAAATCTGTGGCAGAACTAGGAAGTGAAAGCAGATCTCAAGCCCTAGGCCAATGCCTTAACCACCCTTCCTTTTTGCTTATGAGCAAATATTTTCAAGTGCAGAACAGTTACATACAAACCATCTGCTGACAAAGCATTATTCTTGAAGCACACCGTTGTTCCTGACACAGGCATGATAGAAATCAGTAGCTCCACAACCCATTGCAGTAAGATTCCATAGCAGTTCAGAACAATCAGTCAAAGCACATTTTAACCAAGGACAGTTCCCTCTTAGAGCAAGTGTGATAAAGAAAAATGAGGCTTTTGTGTCCCCCACCCCCAACCCCAGGGCATTGCATAAAATCAATCAGAACTTAGTTGAAGTGTGACAGTGATGTTTAATGGGTAGAGTAGCAATCTGGCAGTACTCAGGTTTATGGGGTCCTATATTTGGCTCTGTATCTGATTTCTTTGTTTTACCTTGGTCAAGTCATTTAACCTCTCTGTGCCCCTTTTGTTAAATGTTCATAATGATACTTACCCTACACTTACCTCGCAGGAGTAGAATGAAAATGAACTAGTTTGGCAAGCAGTTTGAATTCCCTATATAGAAGATACCGCATACCCCAAGTGTTACCATTATTATCAGATCTCTTGGCTTGCATTTGAAAAGCGTGTTGTTTTATTTTAACAGCAAACACCAGCTGCAATGTTGTTTGTTTCCACAGATGTCCTAATGCCTTTTTAATCACTTCAACTGACCATGAGAAATCATACACACACAATTCCAAAGGTAAGATCTTCTGCAAACACAGGGCTTATTATGGTAAAGTATTTTGTTGAACAGAACACTGGCTGATTGATTGTAGGAATGGACAGAAGGTCACTGTTAGCAAGACTGAAGAGAACAACCTGGGCAAAATCCAGAAATTAACGCAGGTAAATAAAATGGTGCATTTCTATGAAAAGCTTTCTGAAGAAGCAATAATCTTGCAAACAAATCCTTTCTGGAAGTGGAGGCTTACATTATTCTTTCCCAGGCAGGATGCTATATGTAAAGTGGGGTTACATGATGACTGTTTAGTGTTTTCACATCAAGTATTTGAACAGAGTAAATGAAATTACAGTCCAAACTGGGCCAGAACAGTAACACTTTCTACATGCAATATTTATCTGGACAGGAAAGAAACATACCACCCATTTATGGAAGGTCACTTAGAACTTGATTTCTTTTATTACCTATTACCTATTGTCCACTGAAGTCAACGGAAAGACTAGCATCAGGCTGTGTCCACTAATTCAGCAAAACACTTCAGTACATGCTTAACTTTAAGCACATGCTTAAAATCATTGGGACTTAAGCATGTGATTAAGTGCTTTGCTTAACTGGGGCCTTAAGAGCAGAACAAATAGTGAGGGGAAAAAGCGTCGTGCAGATTCATTTAGACTGGAAAATCAATTTGGATTTGATCATGGTCACTTCCTGTGACTGCTCAATGGTTGAGCTACACTACCATGAATTCTTGCTGAAAGCGAATGCTTGGCTAGTCAGTGAAAGCTAACCTGGAACTGTAGATTCTAATGTAATATTGAAAATTCATATTGTGTCCAGGATTCAAGTAACTTGCTACCAGGAACTGAGAGCTGCTTTCTCTTTGTACAGAGCCCTTCACACTATGGACACTGCCAGAATTAAAAGGTAATAATTAATGAATCAATAATAGCATGGTGCAAAACTAAATATCAGATATTTGCACTGAACAGTTTACAAGCTATTCATATAGCGAAACAAAGTAATTACTGAAAATCTCAAATCATTGATAAATACAAGAATGGTGCTAGTTGCGCACATATATTTTGTGAACAGAAAGTGAGAAGAAACTTGAGGAATTATTCAATCAACTCTACTCACTTGAGTCTTGGGTAGGAATAAATGGTAAATTTTCAGAATGGAGAGGGGTAACTAGTGGTGTTCCCCAAAGGTCAGTCCTAGGACCAATCCTATTCAACCTATTTATAAATGATCTGGAGAAAGGGGTAAACAGCGAGGTGGCAAAGTTTGCAGATGATACTAAACTGCTCAAGATTGTTAAGACCAAAGCAAACTGTGAAGAACTTCAAAAAGATCTCACAAAACTAAGTGACTGGGCAACAAAATGGCAAATGAAATTTAATGTGGATAAATGTAAAGTAATGCACATTGGAAAAAATAACCCCAACTATACGTACAATATGATGTGGTCTAAGTTAGCTACAACTAATCAGGAGAAAGATCTTGGAGTCATCGTGGATAGTTCTCTGAAGACATCCATGCAGTGTGCAGCAGCAGTCAAAAAAGAAAATGGGATGTTAGGAATCATTAAAAAAGGGATAGATAATAAGACGGAGAATATCTTATTGCCCTTATATAAATCCATGATACGCCCACATCTTGAATACTGCATACAGATGTGGTCCCCTCATCTCAAAAAAGATATATTGACATTAGAAAGGTTCAGAAAAAGGCAACTAAAATGATTAGGGGTTTGAAACGGGTCCCATATGAGGAGAGATTAAAGAGGCTAGGACTTTTCAGCTTGGAAAAGAGGAAAATAAGGGGGGATATGATAGAGGTATATAAAATCATGAGTGGTATGGAGAAAGTGAATAAGGAAAAGTTATTTACTTGTTCCCATAATATAAGTTATTTACTTGTTCCCATAATATAACTAGGGGCCACCAAATGAAAGTAATGGGTAGCAGGTTTAAAACAAATAAAAGGAAGTTCTTCTTCACTCAGCGCAGTCAATCTGTGGAACTCCTTACCTGAGGAGGTTGTGAAGGCTAGGACTATAACAGGGTTTAAAAGAGAACTGGCTAAATTCATTCATCTAAACACCACATTCCCTCCTCTCTTAAGAAACTCTCCCAATTAAAATAAAGATGCTCCCAGTTCTAATAATTACAAGCAGCATCTAAACACCAGAGTTTACTCCTTAGTTGTTTCAACATCCCCTACTTTCTTCAAGCATGACCCATGGAACTCAAAATGTGGAAGATTTACCTTCACAAATAACATTATGTCAGCATTTTCAGGTGCTAAATTAGTTCTTTCCTCAGTAACCATCGAGTCAGCAGCACTACAAATTGTTTCAGAGTAAGCCCCAGTGAGTGGGCAGGAAATTATAGGCAGGCTATTTGTGCCAGCCCAGACCTAACTTGTTTCTTTTCACACTGGCCACAAAGAGAGCAATGTTTCACCAGGGGTTAGAAGCCGTACGCTCCAGAAACTGCTGCTAGAAATTGCACCTGCCACAGAAAGAACTCCAGGGGAAAGAACACATGGGCTTAACACTCCTAAGTGTATCAGAAGGAAGAAGCTGATCTTGATGTGGCTTTTCCATGGAGACCTCTGTAGCATGGTGCCATGGAGAAAAGGAATCCTCGAAATGTACAACCTCTCCTTCCAGCTCAACACTTAAAAACAAAAAAAACCCTATGGGGTTTGGGAAATGCATTGTTGCTGCTTTCCATCAGGGTTTGTGGGAGTACTATCATAAAACGACCATATTCCACAGCCATACTGCCATGGACCACTTCTGATGGTGGAATTTCACCCATGTGCAGAGAACCAGCGTAAGCGCTGTCCCACTTCAGCCCTTCTGCACAGAGTGAATTTTACTCTCTAATCTCTGTACTATAGTATTTAGTAATAAGGGATTTAAAAAAAAAAAGCTGCAGAAGTGTACTTATAAATGACTGTTTCCCTGTTTTCAGCCAGTTCAGAAGGTTAGGCATGTTTTCCTTCCTCACTGTATTTATTTATTTCAACAGTTTTCCACACAGTTACTCTTATACTGTATCCAGTTCTTAATTAAAACTGCTTCAATTTAGCACTGAGCCGATTTAACTTGATTAGGCTGGATCAATAAATTACACGGCTGTTTTTGACAGTTCTGAAGAATGTGTACAGGAAATGTTGCTTTTTGAAGCATTCAGTAGGAAGTACCCCAGACGCACAGATGGATAGCATGTGTCCTACCAAATTAAACGGAGCTGGGACTGTGCACGCAGAACAAAACACTCTATCCTTAGTACTGAAAAGCAGTGTAAAAATTACAGGCTTCCAGGTGATGACATTGGTGTAACCTAATATCTCCACTGATGATATACCCTTATTTCAATTACCTAATGATTTTTTGTTACTATATTGCTTTCTTGAATTTAATAACATGTGGGGAAAAAATGTAAATGATCATTTTCTACATACTGGAGTCTCTGTTTTCATTTGGTGTCTTGTTTCATTCATTTTCTTGTTTAAATGCTGTTCTAGTCCACTATGTTGGTGAGGTTTTAAACAAATATATGACCCCCTACAAATTAGGAATTAGGTTTCTGGTTTCCTGTTGAAACTGATTGAATCTAATAAACCCCTAGCCCATTGAAAGATCCTGACCCTGACTGAAGAAATCTCTTAAGCGTGTGCTTATATTCATCCATGTCCAGGAAAGCATTTAAGCATGTGCTTAATATGATTTCAATGGGACTTAAACGTACTTAATTTTTTCCCCTAAATTGGGGCCCCTGTTGTGGACCTCCTACTCTGAGGTGCTGACTGCCTTCAACTCTCAGATGCCAAACAGGTCTCGTTGTGCAGGTTACCTCTTGGTCAGCACCCTGGGGATTGGAGTGGGGACCTCCAGAGCTAATAGAATAAGCTGTGACAGAATAGAATGAGTTTAAGAACCCAAGGCTCTGCAGGTGGCTGCTGTAACTCATATCCTCTGTGGATCAGCACTGAGTGGGACCTGTAACACACACACTCAACACTGGATTACACAACATTGATTTTTTTCCCCGCTTCAGTTGCAGATGGTTCTATAAACTCCCTTGCACTCTCTGTGAGTGCTGATTTCTGGTAAGAAGGGGCTTTGGAGGGGGTTCAGTACTTCTTTATCTTTTTTTGTTGTTGTTGAGATGTTTTAAACACAAACAAAATCTGATTTTTTTACTCCTAAACAATGCATCTAAAAACAACCACCATAAACCAGGAGAAAAGTAAACTCTGCAAAATGCAAAGTCTTAATGTGACTTAAAGCTAATCAGGATAAGGCATTAGACAATGCACTGAAAGAACAATTGGGCATTAGCAGGGGATTGACTAGATGATCTCCCAGGTGTTTTCCATCTCTAATGCCTATAAATCTAGTTTGGTCCTTCTGAAAAACGGCATGGCCATAACTTGCTTTGGTGTTTGTCTTGGTCATGTACTTGTATACCATCATGTGTAAATGAGAGAAGAAGAACAGATTATTATCCCCACATTTTACAGATGAATAAATTAGGTTCAGAAAGACTAAGACTTGCTCAATGTCCAGGATAGAGCTGGGAACTGAACCTAGATCCTGCTGGACCTGCACCCCAGTCAGCTATCAGCAGGGTTTAGAAGTTTTTGCAGTCAGCTGGACTGACCTAGACAAAAAGTATCTCATTGGAAATGTACCATCCTTAGAGAAGGTGCCCATGTAGCCAGGGACCGCAGGGTATACTGAGTTTCCACAGCCAGGCAATGCATGGATATTTTTCCCACCATCACACCACATGGGACATTAGTGCCACTTCACATATTTAGGCAATAAAGTATTTAATACGCTGCAGCAGAAATGAGACTGTAATAGCATTGAAATCCGTTTGTCACAGAAGGCACTGGCAGTCTGCCATGGTAATTGAAACAAGAAATCAACATCAGTTATACTTGCAATTATATGAGTCTAGTAATAAAAGAACTCCCAAGGACTTGCATGTGACCCACTGCAAAGAATGGTTTCTTTTCTGAAAAATGTTGCAAAACCGTCAATACACCAGGATACACCTTTTTGAGCTATTTGTTTTTAAACTGGGAGGATAACTTTTCACAGCAGTTATAGGCCACTGGTGTTTCTGACCTACTGGTGGGAGGAGTATAGATTATTCATTGTTTGAATGACAGCAGCTCTGATCGGGGATCAGAGCCCTATGGTGCTGTCAGTCCTCATGTGCTGTATCCAGTCCCAGGGAGCTCATAATTTATGACAAGATGCAACAAGTGAATGAAGCCAACAAGTGTGGCGGTGGGGACAAGATAACAGTAAAACAAGCCTGTATTTGCAGAATCCCTTCCCATGGAAACTAGGGATGAGAACTAAACTGCCCCTTCCCTACCTACCTGCAATGGTCTGACTGTATCAGAGATGTTTTCAGATTGGACAAACATTAGAGCACTGTCCTGAATTGCTTGTGGGATTCTAATCAGTGAGCTAGTCAAGCAGACCTACTGCCACATGAGCCATTAAGTCCTTTCCTTTCTCACCTGACAATATGTGTGTGGAAGAGAAGGACCTTCTCCTTCCTCATGGCTTCCATGATTAGTGGTGATAAAGATGACTTGCACATTCTCCGGGTCGGTGGGAGAAGAGAACCTTCAAGCCCCTTCCTCTTTGTATGGGTAGTGGAAGAAAAGTCCTTTCGGCCCAACCACATGGTACAAGCAAAGAAGAAACCTGTAGCCCAAGACCCAATCCTCCCTGTTGAATGTGACTCAGAGGAGTCCTGCTAGCCTAGCCCATGTCCCTTTAGCAGGATGAGGTTGGAAGAATCCCCCACCTTATTAGAGAAAGAAGAGGCAATGGCCCGATGGTGCTGGCTGCTCCTGCTGACCCCAAGTTACCAGGGAAAGAAAGGGTCCCAGGCCAGCTGCACAGGTAGAATGAAGGCCAAGCTCAATGTCTCCTGCATGAGATAGACCGTGAGTCCATATTAGAAATATCTAATTGACTAACATTTTCAACAACATTTTTTAGGCATGACTCTTCATGGCCTTGAGTTGGAAGAGTGGCAGTGGCCCCTGAATATAGAAAGCAAAATGTTGACATGGGGCTTATACAAGCTCCCAGCAACTCTCTTCAGCTCCTCTGTGCCCCAGACTTTGGGGACATTTAGCTCAGGGTCCAAATGTTACAACAGGACCTTATCTAAAGGTCTGACTGAGGGATTCTCATGCCCAATTTTGCTGTTCACATCCCTCTCTATTTCTGTTTCTACACAATTCTAAAACGAGTTTCTTGCCCATTTAAGGAATCTTTGAAACGGAAGCTCTCCTTTTACCCACAGTGCCCAGGGAGCAGTGGCAATGCAGGCGAACCCACCCTATCCTTCCAGCATGCCCCAAAACCTAGTGGTGGGACAGCCTCGAAAAATGGAAATCTCCACTTCAGCCATTAACCTCTGCGCTAAGATTGCCAACAAGGGACCCTGTGACTTATCCCCATTGGAGGATAGTTTTTAAAATATGGACATTTGCACCGTGGTGACTGTGCTGAACAAGGCAGGGTTCTGGTAGTAATGGTTTTCCATCACTACCCACCTGGTCTGGTGTCAAAGCAATGACTAAGGCTACCTCTTCACTGCCGCTGGGGGTGTGAATGGCCGCTCATGTAGATGTACCTGCACGAGCTGTACACTGGCTAGCTCACTAGAAATAGAAGTGAGGTCACCAGGGTACAGACTTTGGTGCTGGCTGGACAAACCTGCCTGAACCCCCTGTGTACATACCCCCTTTTAGCCCAGGCTGAAACCCATGCCACCATATCCTCAGTGACAAGTATCAGGGGGTAGCCGTGCTAGTCTGTATCCACAAAAAACAACAAGGAGTCCGGTGGCACCTTAAAGACTAACAGATTTATGTTATTTTTAGCAAGCTAGCTAGATTAAAGTTAGTAGTGGTACATCTAAACAAGCTGCAAATCACACCCCCAGTTGCAGTGCCTAAGGCCTTATTCACACCAAAAAGTTGTAGCTCTTTACTATACTAGTATAGCTAAAGCAATATAATCCCCACTAGTGTGCATTCAGCTATACCAATATAAAGGAGCTTACACTGGTATCGCTTATTTCAGGTTGGCAAGAGGAATAAGCCCTAGTCTACCCTTAAAATTTAGATCGACCTAGCTACATCACTCAAGGATGTGAAAAATTCACATCCTATAGCTCCATAGTTAAGCCGATCTAACCCTGGTGTAGACTAGGTCAATGGAAGAATTCTTCCATCGATCAAGCTACCACCACTTGGGGAGATGGATTACCTACATTGATGGAAAAATCCCTTTCAATAGCATAGGAAGCTGGAGCACCCATAGTGTAAACACGCCCTAAGTGTTACCAGTATAAGTATACAGATATAGCTCTGTCCATTCTAGGAGTTGTACTGGTATAACTATGTCAGCGAAGAAAAAAAAATCACATCCCTATCTACATAGTTATGCTGGTACAAAACCTCTGTATAGATCAGGCCTTGGAGATTAAAGTCTCCACATCCCATTTCCAAGACTATGAAACAGCCTGAAACAATCCCTAAATTAATATAAGAATGATGGATTCCCAATACAACTATTGACTAGAAAAGCTTTAAGAAGGTGCATTCTTAGATGATTTCCATATTTAGAAATTAAAGGGAAATCATTATCAGAATGAGCCAGCTATGTGAATCCTTAAGAATAGAACCAAAACTTTACGATAGACCAGTATATTGCTATAACATCAACAATATAAAGCCACAAAACCCATTGAGGGTTTCTTCTCGTTTTATGCTACATAAGTGAGAAAAGGTGATCTGCATGTTTCTATAATCAGGGAATGTTGCCTGTTTCCTGATTCTGGTGCCAACTCCCCATTTACATTTCAACCAAAATGTTACAGTACATTAATTTTCATAGACTGCAGGAAAAATATGTAGCACTGAGGTGTTCGCTGCTACAAAATAGAACAAATATTGCTGTAAAATAAAATAATGCAAACACACACAAAAGAACCCACGCTTGGACTGACATTAAAAAACATCTCTCCCCTTGCCGTGTTTCACAGCTGTTGTGTTACACTTGGGATCACTCCCGCCACCTATTTTGAATATAATTGGAAGACCTCATTTGAAGTCTGATGGAATTTCATCCCTATTCAAGAGGATGTCAGGTGCAATAAGTATCTTTTCTGGACAAAGAAAAATGAAGTAGCGAAGGACATACCTGGAACAAGTGGTCGTTTTAAAACAACTGGCTGCTCAGCCATCTGTGGACAGAGCTGAGCTGCTTTTTCCCATTAAAGCAGCTTTTCAGTATTTGTTCAGATACATTTTGTTCCCATAAAATGTTCCACTCGTTGCATTTATTTCTTCTCTCTGCATTGTTAAGTTTGAACAGCAGGACAAACCAAATGTAGTTGGTAGATTTTACTCCACCACTGGAGGCATCAAAGATATTTGTGGTCAGTTTTTCCCTACCAAATGGATGAGCTAAAAAGGTACAGGGTCAAATGCTGCTCTGATATACACCCTTGAAACCACACTGATGGTAAGTGATGGTTGAATTTGACCCCTTCCTGTGCAAGCTGCTCCTGACCACACCAGCAAACATAACTGAAGTTTCACTTGCTTGAATGACACTGAAAACTTGGTATCTTGCCATATTTGTTCACTGCGGTGTTGTAAGCCAAATAGTAAATAACTTCTAACTTCCATTAGTGATCTATAATATCAACATTATTTTACATTTGTCCAACTTATTTCTGTCCTTTGCATACTCTTGATCAGGAGAAGGGCGGAGGGTGAAATGTAGCCTTGCAAACTCTATTCACTCATTTGCCCAAAGTAAGTCTCTGTAAGTGTGCGAGTTAAATATATACAAAACAAACAACAGGTGACTAGATTTTTGTGCCTGGGATTAGTAAAATCTGGTATAATAGTGCATGTAGCCCCACCAAAAACAGCCAGTGAAAGTTTAATCCACTAGAAGAAAGCTATAAAAATTGTTTGGCAACCCCTGTACTCAGATAGGGTATCAGAATCTGGCCCTTTCTCATACTGAGTAGCACTTTACTCTGTGTGAAGTCCCATTAAAGTCAATGAGGCAGATCCTCAGTTGGTGCAAATTGCCATGTCTCCATTGAAGTCAATGCAGGATATGCTGTATGTGGACCACTTTTGGATTACAGTTTTATTCAGCATGAGTAAGGACAGGACTGCCATAAAAAAGCATAGAACGTAGCAAGATACATGTATTACACTGGATTTTATCCGCTGTATGCAACTCCTTTTACATAGCTGGAGGATGTTTAGAGATACCTCATCAGAAATGATTCCATCCCAGATGGATAATTTAACATACATATTTACAGATATGGAAATAAATCTGAAAACCCCTTAAAGTGCATGTTATCAGCTAGTGCCATAAGTAGAGTTGATTTTTATGGGAAGATCTGTATGATTAACAGGAGTCAAAGGATCTAAACTCTGTTCCCAGCTGTGAAACAGACTGCTTGGGGAACACTGGTCAAGTCACAACTTTTCTGCCCTTTGGTTTTTCCAGTCTGTAAAATGGGATACATATATTTATCTAACCAACAATGTTGTTAGGTGGCTTACTTTATCAGTGTTTATAATGTACTTTGAGATCCTTGGAGTACTATTATTATACATACATATATTGTAGTAATATATGTAAAATGTAATGGTCTAGGTTTACTTGGTTCTGCCTCAGTGCAAGGGATTGGACCAGATGGTCTCTCAAGGGCCTTTCCAGCCTTACACTTCTATGACTACGATTAATTTATTATTATTGTTATTAGCAATTTATAGCAGTCCTCACTAATGCTGGTGAATTTAGGATTTTTTTCTGTTTGTGAATTGTTGGCAAGCTGATCCTAATTTCTGAAAGTGTAGTTGTAAGTACAGTCCAGACAATGTGGACAAACAGCCTTCTGCCTTTGGTTTGTTTGCAAAATGTGTGTTATGGGTGAAATTCACTCCCATAGAGAGGGCTAGGACAAGGTATACTTGTCACTTAGCTCCCACGTTGAATGTTTGTGTGAGTTAAATAGGCTTTGTACTGGCACAGTGACAAATTTCACTGTCTTTCTGGCATGTGATTGGTCTCTTAAGTCAGGTGGAATTGCTTCTGCTCCCTAGTTTGATGTTCATTATTGTTCAGGTTTAAAAAATGTATGACAAAAGGATGAAGCAGAAATAATCAGCAGAAAATAGTGACTAGATGTTGTACCATCTAGTCCCTAGTTCATGCATATATAGCTGGTTCACATGCACGATATGGGTATTGGTGTAGGGTGAAATTCACACCTGTACAGAGAGGCAATGCAAGGCCTAAGCAGCACCTAAATCCTACGTTTTCTTCTTCTAGCCTTGGTCCCATACATAAGGGTTCACTTGTCAACTCCTTCACCAGGGAGCACCCTAGTTCGTGTAGGGTGTATAAAGGACTCATTTCATAGCTTTCTTTGGCAAAGTTGTACAGCCAGCTGCCAGCCTGATGCCAACACTCCTCCTTTTTCAACTGGGCTTGGGACCAGCTACGGCGGAGTTCTTTCTCAAAATAGGGCTTCAGTGGGACTTCAGTGTTGTGCTGGCCATCTGCACAGGGTGAATGCCACCTATAAAGACCAGCCAGTCCCTCATACAAAGACCTATTCATGTGAATGATCATAAATAGTGAATAATAAGAGGTGCGAACATAGTCAAACCATAGAGTTGTCTGGAATCTGAATGGATGGATGCTTACAAACACTGATTTTGTAGTATTTTGCATCCCACACTGTGTTTATATATCAGTTTATACAGAGGATGATGTATAAAACATGCACACACAGAGTGATTATTATGATTATCTTAGCACACTTGTGAAAGTTGAATGAAAACTAATGTCAGACTCATTTTGCATTCAACTATGGCAGAGCAAGAAATGTGGCTGCTAATAAAGGCAGATTTGGCAGCTGCAGAGCATTGGCAGTGGTACAAGATTTCTTAGCAAGCTACTGAATAGCTCCAGCTGTGAAGAACTTGAAATTTATCTTGAAAGTACTAAACGACAGCTGTCCTGATCTGCTGGACCACTTGCCTGTCTTAGAGATGATGATTTTTTTAAACAAAAAGTTATAAGCTTATGTTATATTTTGCCCCTTTTATTGGCATAATAACAAAAAAAAATAAAAAAGCACATGTGGGAGGATAGCTAGCAGGTATGATCAGATAAAAGCTGGTATGATGCTTAGCAAATGCTATTGCAGAGTACCTTCTGAACTGTGTCAGAGGCATATGAAGATTGCTGCGAGACACATGGTTTGCATTATGTCAAGGTTCTGATGTTTGCCCTACTTAATAAGTCATATTGTTCCTGTGTCGTCATGCTCTGTTAGGCAGGTAAAACAAAACGCTCTTTATTACAACAGCAGTGAAATTAGCAAAGAGAGAGCAAACCATTCCCACTCTCCAGCCAGATTCCTTTCACCAAATAAGTGTCTTTATCTTGACAAACAAATGGCAGCGATATATAACAGGACAAAGAACTAATTGGTGGCTGTTGTATATTGTGCTAGATTAGAAACAGTGTTAGGCCTAATCCCGCAAAGCACATAAATACATTCTGAACTTTGTGGGAAGTGAATTCAATGGGATTACTCCTACACATAAAGTTAAAGATGAGTTTCGTTGCTCAGTTGCGGAACTAGGGCTGTACACTGCTTCAGTCAAGCAGTAAATGCAACAGCAACCGATGAAGGTTTCTTCCTGTTGACTATTCAACTTCCTGCTGTTGAAGGTCAGCGAGACTACTCATGTGCTTAACGTTAACCACGTGCTTAAGTGCTTTTCTGAGTCAGAGCCTTCATTAGTTTTCATTCTATTGCACTGCTGTCGTATCATCATCTGGACTCTCCTCACTGACTTTTGCACAGTAACGCATGTAGGAAGGCCTGAGAAGGGCACAGAGCTAGAGGCTGTGTTGATGGAGGACACATGGAGGTGAAGGGAGATCATGGGTAAGGAGATAGTTTAGCTAGGATACTAGTGGGTTTGGAAAAGATCCAATTAAATGTGTTCAATTTATGGGATTGCTGAAGAGGGTTGCACTGGAATTAGCAATGGCAAGATATTTAGGGCTTGTCTACATGGTGCACTAGTCTGCACTGCAGGAGTGTCGATGAAGCCTGACAGGAAAGGGATTGTGAGAAAGGAGCAGCATGTAGAATGTGTCTCAGAGAGAATCAGAGGAAGCCAGACACATGTTTAGGGTGTGATCATAGGGCAGGAGAAGGGACCCAGATGACTGAGAGACCCAGGAGGGAGGATGAAGGAGCCCAAAGGGTTCAGATACGATGTGGGTAAGGTGCCAACCATTTTTGGGCTTATCCAAAATGACCCCTGACCCTTTCAGGGTCATCTGTGTTACTAATTAGAATGTATTTATTCTAATGTAATGTATTTGTATGTATTCTTATTATTTAGACTCTGGCAGTGCCCAAGATGTCCAAGGCACTTTCCAAAGACACAGGAAGAGACAAAGAGCTCACAGTCTAAAATGAGAAAGACAGATGAAGGGAGGGGGGAAAGTGACACACAGACATGCAAAGTTATTGAGGGACAATAGGTGCATTTTGTTAGTGCCAAATTTGATTAGAGGAACTACAACAGTCTGACTAAATAAATGAGTAATAATGCATTTTAATTAGTGATGCCTTAAAAGGTTCAAGGATAGGTTTGGACCAACACCAGAAATTCTGGACCTTTACCCACATCGTGCATAGGCCTTGTGCTCACCCCTTCCTAAGAAGCGAATTTCACCCTGACATATTCAAGAAATCCTTACTCACGTGAGTAGTCCCAGAAAGTTGAATAGGAGTATTCTGATGTCTATGGCTTATTCCTGTGAGCAGAGGCTGGATTGGGCCCTGTTTCATTAAATGAAGAAAAACAGCTATTTGGTATGAGCACAAGATTTCTCCTTTGATTTAAATCCTTCTTGCAAGCGCATCAATTTAAACAGGATGGTCCATCAGCCATGGATGAAGGAAAATCCTTAAAGAGAAGAGGAAAATTCACAAGATGGTGGAATTTTCTTACCAAGGGAAACTGGAAAGAGATCTCTGGTGTAGGAAACAACAAGGCTACACACTTTCTCCACTGCAGCTATGCCTGATCCCCGTTGAGCAAGCAGTGACAAATGAAAGCTTCTTCGAGCACCCTGTAGTCAAGATGTGTTAGATGTGTTGGCACGCTCAGTTGCTCTGAAAAAATAGGGAGATGTTAACATGGTTCCAAGTCTGTTTTCCCTTCTTTTCCAAAACTAAGACATAACTGCGTCTCTCATTCCAAAAGGCAGTAATACTTAAAAGAAAGATTTTTATTTCCTTTAATTCTGAATTTATGAGGGAAACATATAATATGTATTAGCTTTACACACAACCACGTAAGTGTCACCACCTGATCCTATTGGCAATTATGCCTCAATAACTCACAGTGGAGTAACTGGAAGGCTCAGGGGATTGCTAATGGGGTATGAAGTGTTTCAGCACGAGATTGCCAATTTGACTCCAGCCCAGATGATTAGAAACTGAGGGCCAGAACTTCAACTGCTGTGATTCAGTGTGGCTCTGTGGCTGTCAGGAGACTTATGTCTACTTACATCAGTTAGAAGATCTGGCCCTAGAACTTGTTACCTTCTGATTCCTGTCCAGCAGTCTATGTAGAGTGAATTGGTGGTCTCAGGTATTGACGCACTAATTGGCAGCCTCTGCAGATGTCAAAATTTGATTAGTTCTGGGCAGTGAACTACCTTCTCACCCTTATAAATTGTTTCAGGATTGCAACAGGATGGTATGGGAAGGTATGTGATGTCACTGCCTTTGCTATATCAATTCCATTTTAAAAACATCAGGTTTCAGGTGGGTGCCTTTCACCAGCAGTAAATTCAATTAGAAATAGATTGTCCTCTTTTCCCCATTTTCAGAAGTTTCTTTGTCTCCTATTTCTCTCCCAATTATATTTCAGTTCAGCTCCCTTATCGCTCTCCCTTGATTAGCCGTAGCCCCTCTACACTTTTACAGCTTTCTTGCTGATTGGCAATTCATGGATCTCACACCTCTGTAGTTTGTCAGATGCAGAAAGGAGGAGGTGCTTTTCCAAATAGGTATTGCTTTAAAAAACTTGATAAATGAATTTCAACAGCAGTTTTATGTGGCTTTTGTCTACATTAAATGTAGCTTTTCTAAGAAAGCCCGCATTGAAAAACCTGCCACCATCGACAGTCAAGGAATGTTCCTTTCATTTACTGCCCAGCTTTGAGCAAGTCAATATTGCTGCTTTCGTAAGATGCCCCCACCCCATGTTGATCTGCAGCGGAGAAGTGTTTCTAAGAGAGACTGATGAGCCTTCTCTAATTAGGAGAAAGAGAAAGTCATCTATAGAAAACAAGAAGGAGAAAGCAGACTCATTTCATGGGGATGTGGTTGATGGAGAGTACAGGACAAATTACATAGTCATCCACCAGGAGACCACTCAGATCTAGATGGAATATCGCACGCTGGGCCTAATGCATCATGAGATGCCATTGTCTGTATTCCATATGCGTGAAATTTACCCCTTTACAAGGCCTATACCCCATTTGAGTTCCATTTAGGCCCTCAGAACAGTAGAACTTACATGTTCTATCCCTCTGTACAGGGGTGAATTTCACCCTATGAGAACAAATGGGATTTTGGCCCCTGATCCACACTTTGGTGTGCACCACTTACATATTGCCTCTTCTTCTCGGTTTTGTACAGCTCCAAGCATATTAGTGATCAACAAATAATAGTAATAGGCTACAATCTTGAGGGCCTTACTCAATTTTCACTCAGTCCTTACTCAAGACAAAACTCCTGTTGTATGAGGACTGAGTAAACAGAGGCCCCAGTTCACCAAACCATTCCTATTCCGCAAAACACTTGAGCATGTGCTTGACTTTAAGAACATGCTTAAGTGCTTTATTGAACTGGAGCCTGAGAAAGGACTTCAGCATTTGGACCCCAGCTCAGCAAGGTACCTAGGTATGTCAGTGGAACTACTCATATGCTTAAATTATGTGTGTGCCTAAGTCCCTTGCTGAATCAGTGCCCTGGCCCATTATTAATAGCTCAATCCTCACCTTACACATCTATCCCATCTACAGTATCTAGTTTTTTATGCTGTGCTAGTGCCAGCTCTCTGAACAGAAGAATGTGCATCACATCCCGTTGCATAACGTATTGTTTGCGTATGTAGCTCTGCACTCTATTAAAATACTAGAGGGTCACCTATTTCTTGTTACCTGTTTTAGATTATTTTCCATTATGATGGCTGCCATTTGCCTGATTATATGCAAGCTAAGAGCTGCCTTTTGGCTCCTGGAAAGTTACAAATGCATCCCTTGGTTGACTAAAGTTTGGATGACCCTCCTTTAGCACAAGCATACTATTCAAACCTCTCAGCAAGCTAGATAAATGCTTTACTTCATGGCAATCTTTCAGCTTACCAGTCTGAGGAAGTTGGAATCCAAAACCTTGCCTCAAAATACAGCATTTATCAGACTTGCTGAGAGGTTTGAATAGCATTTTTCAGCTATGAGATGGCATACAGCAGGCAAATACGGTTGTTTGTTGAATAGTTATGAATATGAAATGCAGGGCAACAAACTGGGCTCAATTCTTAACTGTGATACCCAGGCACACATGGCCACAGACCACATAATAATGATACTTTGTTCTTCAGTAGCATCAGTCATTCTACAGTGGATCTCTATGCACATTATAAAGATCCCTGTGAGGTAAGCAGAAACTATCCTCATTTTACAAATGGAAAAACTAAGAAACAGAGAAGGTAATGGATGCAACCAAGGTCACATACTCTGTGGCAGACCTCAGGGTATAACCCACATTTTCTGATTTGTAGTCCTTTGCTTTAACCATAAGACTATCCTTCCAGGTACACTGGGACATCTATTAATGAGCATAAATGCACAAACCCTGTATCAGATTTTCTAAAGATAAGCAGGAAACCTTTTGATCTGCCAAAATCAGTGACCTAGAGATGATTCTGTTTCACCTAAAACATCTCAAGTAGAGCAGTTTTCTTTAGGTGTTCATCTTGTCATCAGCTACTCCATGGGAAGAACATATCTCTTGGCCTTGAAGAGAAATAACTTTCAAGTCTTTTGCTCCAAAATACATTATTTAGGTAAATAAGGAGGCTTCATATATATCCTGTTCAGGATTTGGGGGTCTTCCAAGAAAATTTCCAAATACATGTCCATTATTATCATGGAAGTGTAGGACTTGAAGGGATCTCAACAGGTCTTCTAGTCCAGTCCCCTGCGCTCAAGGCAGGGCTAAGTACTAACTAGACCATTCCTGATCGGTGTTTGTCTAACCTGTTCCTAAAAGCCTCCAATGATGGAGATTCCAGAACCTCCAAGGGCAATTTATTCCAGTGCTTAACCACCCTGAGAGGAAGTTTTTCCTAATGTCCAAACTAAACCTTCCTTGCTGCAATTTAAGCCCACTGCTTCTTGTCCTATCCTCAGAGGGTATGCTGTGAAGAAGATAGAAAAAGCAATTTATAGGTGTTTGTACAGCACGTAATATAATGGGGTCATGGACATTTCACTGGCGGATGAGCCAGCAGTAGAAGACTGTCAGCTATACTGGTTTCTGTCAGCCCCTTCTGTTTCTCAATCTGCCATAACCCCTTTGTGATCGTGAAGCTCCTCAGCATTCATCGAATCACCAGCATTTACCAGCAGCATCAGCAAATAGAAAATAAAATATCGTAGCCACTGCATGAGGCTGCACTGAACTGGTTACAGGATTCATCGCAGATAAAAGCAAGAAGGTGATTATTCAGCTCTACCTGTTCACTTTTGCACACCACATTGTAAAGAAAAGACACAAGCAAATCAGAGTGTGCAAAGGAGAGAAACAAACATGGTAAAAGGTTGGGGTGACAGTGTCTGCTGAGGGGAAAAAAAAAATCACAAAAATGGGCATTTAGAGAAAAGGAAACATGATCAATGCCTACAAAATACATAAATCAATATAGTAAAGAGGACAGAAATCAATTAGTCTCATCATTCAGCAAGGTTAGAAAAAGTTTTAATGGGACTTATTTGCACGGAGATTTTTAGGTTAAATATTAGGAGAACTATAACCACAAGAACAGCCTGGCAGTGGGACCAGCTGTCAAGAGAGATTATGGAATCATCATCGGAAGTATTCCATTGCGTTATGCCTACCAAGCTATACAAGTCCCAAAAGCTGCAGATGCTGGCTCCAGGATAGGCCAACATATTAAGAGAAAGATCGGCCAACCAAGGAAGCCAGAAACCCCCAGGCAATCCAGATTTTGCCTCTTAAAAAGAAAGGCAATCCAATGTAAATTAAAGCAAAACAAAAAGTGATGTCAGTGCAATATTAAGGTGAAGATGTTAAAAAACACAATTTGACAATCAGGGTCAAGTCTCATGTCATATTTATTTCTACTCCACAGTATGCCTACATTGTGGACAACACTCCCACATACAGGGACACAGGGACAAATTTCACAGGGACAAATTTTAGATGTGACATCTTTTTTTAGTCTGAAGACATTCAGGGTAAGAACTTTCACCTCCTTAAATTTTCTTCCAGTTCCTTGGTTTTTAAATTATACCAGATATTGGTAGATGGGTATAAGTTGGGCTAAGAGGGTCTAATGGAGTGTAAGGGAGCCTAAACATAAGGGAAACTAATTCATCTCACCCCTGAATTTGCCCCACAGTTACCTCCCAATGCATATCTCAGGGCCACAGCCATCTAATGGTAACCTTGTGCTTCCGATTGCCTCCCCTCACTTCCTGTAGAAGCACATCTCCTGCAGGTATCACTGGGAGTCCCCAGACAACTGCTCTCCAGGAAACCTCTTGCTTACAGAGGTGACTGCACTGCATAGAAGAGGAACCCACGCTAAAAGTTTTGTTTTTAACTGAAACAAACAAACAAAAAAGCCTTCCTGCCCTCCCTGGGGCTCTTCTTCAGCTAGTCTTTCATTCAGCCTGCTGCCCTCTTGCTAGGTTTGACAACCATTTTGGAGGGCTTGTACACCCCCTACTTGGCACTGGTAGGGGAATCCAGTCCCACCCTCTACTCTGGGTTCCAGCAAGGGCCCTGTACTGTACCACTGGTCAGCTCTTTTCCCTGGGCCACTTCCTACCTCACCTCTTACTTTCTCTCTGGGTCTCTCAGTCTCTCCCCTGTTTGATGAGGGTCTCTCTCAGGCCTTCCTTCCTGCTCTGAGCTTCATACCTGGCTTTCCCTCCAGCTCCTTCCTCAGCTAGGGTCTTTCAGCACTTAAGCCTGGCTCCTTTTATGAAGGAATCACCTGATTCCTCTCAGGTGGGGCCTATCCTATAATCAGGGTTGACTTAGTCCCAGGCTTTCCAGCCCAGACAAGCCACCCTGTTACAATCCCACTCCCTCCCACCCTCAGCCTTTCTCCTTTCAACCTGTAGATTTGGAACCCCACCACAAAGGCTTCCATGGGGTCAACGCAGAAGTGCCAACAGCAGGCACTCTGCTCATAGAAGCACAGTGGAGCACTGAGCTCTGTGATCCGGTCTTTCACTCCATGACCAGACAGCATGGCACTATTACCCCTTGACATACGCATGGTCTACTCAATATTTACTTTACCAGCGTGGGTTAAATATGTGGAAACACCAGCCAGGATCAAAGCCCCACATGGGAGGCACTGTACAAACACACATGAAGATACAACCCGTGCCCAGATAAGCTTAAATGTCAGAAGGCAAGTGACACATAAATGATGTGAAAAGAGAGATACAATAAAATAGATGCAATTTAGCTACATAAACATATTTCAAATTAATATAAATTGATTAAATGAATTTAATCTATCCCCATCTGCCATTTAATCTAGTCATTAAATGACTGATTTCTTACAGTTGAATTTCTCATGTTACTAAGTAACTAATGCACAGTATAATGACTCACTGAAACATTAACAGACAGATTTTCAAGTTCTCAGCATCCACAGTTGTGACCAGATTTTTTTAAGTTAATTTTTAATTGATTTCCATAAAGACGCAGACAATGAAAAGTACAAAAAGGTAAATGACTTTCAGTTTGTATGTTTCCAAATGCTGACTGATTCACAGGATCACCAAGAGAATTATGGAAATACACAATTTTACAACTTTTCATAGCTGCAAAACCAGGCAATACAAAACAAGATAATACTGCATAAACAGAGCGTGTTAGGGTGGGGGTAACAGTAATAAAAAAGAAGACACACCTGAATTGGGAGAGGAGGGAAAGGATGTGACTGAAAGGGGGGAGGGAAAAGAAGGAGGGGTTAGATTTTGACAAGAGTTCAGCTCCTAACTTAACTACCTAACCAAAGGCCAAAATGGCTCCACACCAACCACTCCCTATTGTGACACTTAGAGACAGATTTTCAAAGGTCTCAGCCAGAGGTGATACATGGGGGGAGGAGGGGAAATGTGGGGGTCACATGCCCCCCACAGATTTGCAGCTTGACTTGGACTGAGCATGCTCAGTAACACTGCTGAAGCTAGCTGTCCTCACTCTGCCCCCCCCCTCCATCCCACTATCAGCAGGCATGGGTCACCTCTGATCTCAGCACCCAATACACCGAGCACTTCAGAAAATCTGACCACTTATTTTGCTGCCTAAATGGAATCTGTGAAGTTCTGAAAATCTGAGGTCTCTCTAAATTACACCAAGTGACTGAATGGACCCCTGGCTGACCCCAGGATCATAGTTAGGGCAGGAGGAAGAAGATGGCAATAACCCCACCTTTTCAAATGCTGTTCTGAAAAGTGGCAATTCTTCAACAAAAAAACTTCAAAACCAGACTCCAACGTGAAACTTCAGAACTGGAATTAATTTGCAGACTGGACACCATCAAATTAGGCCTGAATAAAGACTGGCAGTGGATAGGTCATTGCAAAAACTAATTTCCCCGTACTGTTTCTCACACCTTCTTGTCAACTGTTTGAAATGGGCCATCCTCATTACCACTACAGAAGTGATTTTTCCTCCCTTGGTATTCTACTGTTAATTGAATTGTCTCGTTAGACTGACCCCCCACTTGGTAAGACAACTCCCATCTTTTCATGTACTATGTATACATATACCGACGACTGTATTTTCCACTTCATGCGTCTGATGAAAGCCCATGAAAGCTTATGTCCAAATAAATTTGTTAGTTTCTAAGGTGCCACAAGGACTCCTCATTGTTTTTGTGCCCACTCTGTATCTAAAATACCTACATTGTTTAGCTTAAAATATTTATTTTTAAATCTCTGTAACACTTCGGTGAGATTTCTTTTTCCTGTTATTATACGGAAAGCTATCCATATAGAGAAGTGATAGGCATCTTCTAAATACCTAAAATAGACAAACTGACTTCAGGAGGACTTCTTCAGTGAACAAGAATTTCTTGAATGAATAAGGGCCAACTGGATCAGGTTGGAGTTTATATTTCTTATAACCAATAATAGGCAACATTGTTCACTGATGTAGCTCCATTGACTTCAGTAGAGTCACACCAGGGATTAATCGGGCCCAGTGATTATTAACTCTCCTACTTTTTCTCAAATCACTAAGTAATAAAACCATGACAAGTTTATATGACAAAAATGGGCCTAACTAAGGAAGTAGGAACCTTACCTCTCAATTTCCTGGCTTCTGCCACAATTTGGCCCGTACCCTTAGCATTACATTTGTTTTTGTTGTAGAAATTAGTGTGAAAAGAAACAGAAATGTGTCCAAGCCCTCAAAATAAAAACAAAAAAATACAATATTATTTCAAGAGCTGCCGTGCAAACTAGTAGCTGTTTAGAAGTGGCATTAGGGCAAGTGGAAAAATTTTCTGTTGAAACTTTCTTTTGACAGAAAATTGAGTTTTAGACTATACACATTTTTTTTATGTACAGTATCTGCTTTCTGCAAGAAATGTCAAAAATCAAAAACTTTCAGATTTCAAACCAAAGTGTGGAGTTTTCTAATGAAAATTCAAAATTTTATGAGGGAGAAACCCATTTGGCTGACCATTTCTAATTGATATATATAGGAACATAATAGGGGCATAGGACTGGAAGGGACCTCCTAGTCATCCAGTCCAGTCCCCGATATCACAGTCAACACTGTTTTATAAGCCCATTCATAAACGTGTCAAGCTCCACCTTAAAACTTGTTAGATCGTTTGCCTCCACTACTCCAAATGGGAGGCTGTCCCAGAGCCTCACTCCCCTGATGGCTTGAAACCTTCTTCTAATTTACAACCTAAATTTATTCATGGCCACTTTATACCCATTTGTTCTTGTGCAGGTTTTGTCCTTTTGCTTTAATAGCTGTTCTCCCTCCCTGGTGTTTACCTCTCTGACGTATTTATAGAGAGCAATAATATTCCCCCTCCGCCTGGGTTTTGCTAGGCTAAATAAGCCAAGCTCTGTTAGTCTCCTCTAATAAAATATGCTCTCCATTCCTCGGATTATCTTAGTAGCCTTTCCCTGCACTTGTTCCAGTTTGAATTCTTGGCTAATGGGTGAGCACCATGGCACAATTTTAAAGTTTGGCTGGAAACTGGCTTTCCATTATTCTGGTTCCTAGCACATCTGTGTCAGCTGAAATATCACAATGCCAGTGTGAAGGAAATACAGGATACCCGGCCAGTTTGCTAGGCTCCAATGGTGAACTCACCAAATCATCACTTGAATTCACTCCTCAATGTCAGAAATATTTGACCTCATGACGACCTTGAAGTATACAAGTTACTAGGAACCAGTATTAGTACTGACAGCTAAAACCACTAAAGAGAACATTTCAAGGCAGACAGGAGTCACATAGCTTTAGAACTAGAACGAAGCCAATTCAGGAACATACATATTCTTATTAAACTGCTTAAACCAACACATTGTGCTATTTCTACTGTTCCAGCACAGTACATATATCCTAAACCACAAGGCATAAAGAATGGGGTTTCTAACCTCATTGCCAGCACATTTTTAAAAACACTATACAGTTCATAAAATGCTCGGCATGCACTGCTGGATTCATTTATATCCATTAGAAAGGAGCCAGATGAGCATGACAGTTTTATTTTCACTTTAAGATCTCTCGGTGCTGCACGCTGTCCTAATAGCGACAGACTCCTGATGACGACCGAAATACTGTGCAAGGAAATAATCAACAGTTGCTGTTCGCTTCGAATGGAGACAGAGGTATAAATGAGTATTGTATTTAGGGAGCAAGCACTAGAAACACATACATTGATCCAAACTGACTATGCAATTAAGGCCTGATCCAAAGCATGCTGAAGTCAGTGGTAGCCTTGCCATGAACTTCAATGAGCTTTGGATCAGGTCCCTAACAACTGTAAAAATAAGGGGCCCCATTATCCTCTCTCACCACTTCTATATTTATTTAACTCCTTTGAATTCAATGGAGTTACTACTGATTTATACCAGGGTAACTGAGAGGAGAATCAAATTTTTTTCTTTCCCTTCTCTCGGTGATTTCCTTTCCCCTTGTCCTGCTCAGAACAGTAACTGAATTACGTACTGTATAACATAAATCTGTAACTCTGTTACTTATCTGTAATTTAATTCTGTAGCTGTTATTAAATCCGCAAAATGCCTGCCCAAACACTGGGATGGGAGATATTATGGAAAATCATGTTTATTAGTTATCATTAGTTTTCCAAGCGGGCAAAGAATGATAGTATTGTAAGAATATAATCAACTCATAAAGCAATACATTGCAAATGTGACCTTAAAGACATCATTTGGAGACAGATTCTTGATACTCTTACTTATGCAGGATAGCTGTATCCAAGTCCATAAGGGGTCCCATTGACTTCAGTAGGATTCTCTGGAGTATTCAACATAACTAAGGATATCAGAATCCAGCCCTGGGGTCTAACACTGTAGGCCTACATCCTCAAAAGTATTTAGGTGTCTAACCTGCATTGAAATCAATGGGAGGATCTGGGCCATACTGTTTACCATTATTATTAAAATCAATAGGACTTTTGCTCCAGTACTGAGACCTTTAGGAGATCATGGGTTAAGTTTCCCTCTGTGGATTTGAGGTCTTTATTCTATAATGACCAAATTCTGGTGCTATGAGAAAAGTCCTCAATGGAGGGTTTTGATTGATAGAACTATGTATATGTAAGGCAGAACGCCAGTTCAGGGGACCTGATGCAGACAGTAGGCTAGATTCGGATACATAGAGCTGACTAAGACCTTCAGTAACCTAAGAAGAGCTCTGTGTAAGTTCAAAAACTTGTCTCTTTCCCAACAGAAGTTGCTCCCATAAAAGATATTACCTCACTCATCTTGTCTCTGTGAACTGTCTATTGACTTCAGTGGGCTTTGGATTAAGTCCTAGCTCTTTAAAACCAGTGTTACAGGTAGACTTTCATGGCTTGTTTAGACAGTAATAAATCTAATTGCCTCGTGTGGGTGGATTAAGATGGAATTATATATTATAAATTCAACAAACCTCAAGAGTTTTTCTAAATTGTGCCTGGCAGCTTTAAATTCACATAGATTTGCCAATTGTAGTCTGACCCTTATGAAAGGGGTCTTACATTTCCAGCCTATATCCCTTATAAGTCAGACAATTATGCTCCCACTCTGCTAGATTTCCCGCCCCCGACTTCTCCCGTGAGAATGCTAAAGGAATGCAGCCAACTTTAAAAGTCGTATTTCTCCCCTTTGATGACAGATATTGGTTTAGTGGGCAGTCAGTATCTAAGATCTCCACAGTCATCAGCAAAAAAAACCCCAAACATATTTCAGGCCAAATTCTGTCCTGATTTACCGACTCCAATACGATTACAAAGTCCACAGTGACAGTGATACAGCATTAAGGGCCAGACTTTCGAAAGTACTCAGGGCTTGTCTACACAAACATTCAGTTGGCAGAAAACTGGGGAGTGAATCTATCCTGCACTAGCCTGCCACAGACTAAGGGCAGATCTACACTTAAAACGCTGTATCAGAGCAGCTGCACTGCTGTGACGCTTTAATGAAGTCAATGGCGTCGTTAATCCACTTCCCCAAGAGGTGGTAGCTATGACAGTGGGAGAAGCTTTCTTCTGCCAACATAACACTTTCTACAGCAGGGGTTAGGTGGGCATAACTACATCTCTGAGGGGTGTGGATTTTTCACACCCCGAGCAATTTAGTTACACCAATATAGCTCTCTAGTGCAGACCAGACCTAATTGGCCATATAGACTAGTGGACCAGTTTGAAATGGACTAGTTGTTCATGTAGACAAGCCCTTAGTTGCAGATAGGAATGAGAGTTAGGCATTTAAATGGTTTAGGTGCTTTTGAAAATCCCTCTAGGCACCTATGTGCATCTTTAGGTGCCTAAATACCTTTGAAAACCTGACCCCCAAGGGTCTCCTTCTGCACCCATTGAACTCAATGGCAAACTCCCCCATTAGTTTTAATGGGAGGTGGATTGGGACCTCAGGGTAAAACTGACCTCTCACATCTGCTCTGTTATTCTGCTTTCCCTGCATGTACCAGAAGTTGTCAAAATTGTTCATGCCCTGGGGTGTTTAACGCCTAAATTTCTATGGGTGTTTGCTGAGTCAGACTGGCTGAACTGTCACTACTGCTAAGTAAAAACATCTTCAGGCATTTGGAGGCAAAGTCATTGTGGAAGATAGGCAGGGAGGTTTTGTCAGTGAAAAAGTTAATAGTCTTATCCTCAGCTGGTGTACATGAGCATGATTTCACTGACTTGGGTGGGGGGGGGGGCAGTGCAGATTTGCACCAGCTGAGGATATGGCCAGTACAGACAGTAAAACGAGAGAGGAAAAACCCAGCAATGATCCATTTTACCTGCAGCACTCTGCCCTTCAGAGGAATCTGTATCAAAGTCCCTTTTCCTAAGGTTCTCTTTTGAATGAAGAGTTGTGATTTTTACTCAGTACTTAATGACCTGTGTTTGGGACCAAAGAGTACCAAAATGATTTGTAAACCATGGGCCTCACCCTAATCTCTTTTATATGGTGTAAATCAGGACCAAACCCTCTATATACAAAGCACTCTTGCAATGTAGCTTTCTCTGAGGCAGACAATCAATCACCATGCTTGTTTCTACTATGCCTGTCTCTGACCTTGCAGTCATGAGCACTAAACTGAGCAATCTTGGTGCAGAGGGAGTTGACACGATATGTCTAGTAATAATAATACACATGTCATGTTCTGGGTCTCCTCGTGCTGTTGTGTCTGATGTGTAAACTCCTCAAGGCAGGGACTGTCTCTCAGTGAGTTTGTATAGTGCCTTGCACAACAGGCTCCTGACCCAGTTGGGGCCCCTAAGAACAACCTAATACAAAGAATAAATAAGGTGTGTGTGTGGGGAAGAAAACCTTTATCAACCAAATCATTCAGTTGTTTTTGAGCTTTCAAACGCTGGCTTTCACCAGTCCTGAATTCTCTTCAATGATTTCAGCACATTGCTTCTTTAAAGCCCTCGCATAAGGATTTTTTTTCTTTGATTGTGTTTTCTGTTTAAATCATTACATATGAAGAAAGCCTAACAGAAACAGGCTGTGCTGTCTTAGTGGGGGCTTTTCTTTCCCAACACCCCCCCCCCCCCCCCGTTTTTTTTAATTATAAAGAACAACCCTATAATTACTCGATACAAAACACTTCCCATTGAAAATCCCAGAGGCTCCAAATGGTCTTACTCTAAGCCACTGCATTTCTCAACCAAGGTATGAGAAAAGGTTAAAAAGAAATCAGCCTCTGGCAAGGTAAATAAATAAATAAATAACTTGTGGTTTCATTTGTGGGGTCAGTAGTGCCGGGATGGCTAGGTTTCTTTCCAGCTCATAGTTCTCTGGGGGTCTTCAAGGATTTTGCACAACACAAACTTAGTATTACCTCCCCATATGGAAAGTGCCAAGCATTTTTCTTCCCCCCATAAACCCCAGCTTTGAAATGAACACATCTTGAAAGCACAGAGCTCATTTTGAGGTCCTAACCAGAGAGCTCCAATCTCCTCTTTTCTTTCCCCCAAAGACATTTGCATTTAAAAATAAATTTATTGTAAACAATTCCAGAGATCTCCATGGAAAGATTTTTGAAAGGGGCTGGGTGAGGTCAAAATGAGCAAAGAGGATCGTGTTTGACCACGATTTGAAGACAGGCACATAGGCTAACTGGTGCGTTAAACCGTATGGGCGAATGAAGTATGTATTCATAATTATGATAGAGATGCTGTGGGCAGTATTGATTCTGATTGGCGGTGGGAGCTCATTGGAATGTTTGTTAGTAGCTGAGCTTGTAGACATCCAACAGGGCCCAGCCCTGTTGGGGTTTGTGTGCATTTAACAGCAGCAATTGGTTTTGTTTATCTGGCTGCAGTTAAGTGACGCTGCCTTACTGCCAGACAGACCCATAAGAAACAGGGCTGACGCCTAACAGCCCCATCAGCCTAAGCCACATTCACTTCGATGACACTGGCAATGACACAGCTACCCGGGGAACTAATACCAAGCAACAGCTGAAAGCAATAAAGCAAATGAAAAATACCTGGAAGCACAAGCTACAGGCTTCTGTAATGGAACAACCCAGGCACTTGGCCATCCTCAGAGTGTATTTGTAGCCGGTTTATAACTATGTTCACTTTACTCTCAAGGATGAGGCTGTTCAAACATTTCCTTGTCACTCTTAATTGTTGAATTTTTTTTGTTTCCACTTGTGCGCCAGAGTCTGAGACTTCAGATTTTAAGATTGTTCACTCTTGAATGAATTATGACATTGTAACAAATCTTTGTAACAAACCTAAGACTTCATGCCACCATGTTGCCCAATGATGGCTATTTAAAACTTCACTGTCCTACTGGAGCTAGAACTGAGATCTTCCTGCTCTCAGTGCACAAGCCCTCATCATGAGCAAAAGGAGATTCACCATTAGCAGTTGCCAGAGGCATATGACACACAGTTGAGCAGCTCCAAGTAGTACAGAGTAGTCGTACCCCCACACACCATCAAGCTCACTACAGTGTGGAAGTTGCTCAAAGAGGCCCCGAAGCAGACTCTCAAAAAGTCTCTAGACCTGAGTTATTTAAAATTCTCTCATGCTGGATCATTTTACCTAGAGCTGCATGGAGCCTCACAATTACAGTTTTCAGAGCACTCTGCAAACCTTCCCCTTAGTCTGGTTCACATGTGAGTCACAAGCTGCAAATATGTAACTAACACAAGTGCAAATGCAAACTTGAATCCTTAGATTCCACATCTGTATAGCAGCGGTGCTCAGGTTTTGTTCAAAGTTTATTAATGCTTTGAAAATGAAAAGCTCTCCTTAAGTGCTAAGCATGATGGAGCAGACTTGTTTCATGTGCCTACATGTCCATTTGAACACCAGCAATGCCCAGTTTCAGCACTGCTGTTTTAAAGCAGCAGGTATGTTTCAGACATACCCTTAGAACCTGGTTGGCAGAGGTCCTTATTTTGCCAGCAGACCGGGAGGCAGGTGGCATTGTTACACATGGAGGGTGATTCCCACATACAGTGTATTTCACGTGTCCCCAGGTTCAAATGGATCATTCAGCATATGTAGAATTTTGTGCTAACCCACCTGAGACCTGGGATGTTCCCTTCAGTCTAGGGATTATTTATTTGTATACTATGGCACTGAGTGGGCCTTTAGATGGGGCCAATTTGGTGAGGTGCTCAGGGCCTCCTACAAGGTGCTAATCAACTTCTGCTCCCATTCACTACATGTCTAGATAGCTCACCGGACAAGCGATTGGGGAAAGGAACGAGTACCAAGAGTTGTTCCAGAGCCAACAAGAAGTAAAAAGCTATGGCTGAGGATGGACACATGCCAGTCACACTCCAGCCAGATCTTTTCTTCAGAGCTCCCAAATGTAGAACATGTGATAGTAACAGGAAGTCAAGGAACAAATAAGAATAAATTGGCTCTAACTCAAGCATTACATCTCTTGTTGAGGAAGATTGATACTACTGGCTGCTGCTGGAATAGTGTTTGGCCTCTACATTTGTATCGCAGTTGTGATCAAGTCACCCCCAGTCCCAATAATTAGATAGCTAATGAGCTGAAAATCACGTGTGTGTGCTTGATACACCCAGCTGTATGTGTACCACTGAATCAGGAACATTTAAGAGAGACTTGCAATAGACTAGCAGGAACATTTACAATAGGTGCTCAGATACAACAGTGATGGTGGAGAATAGATAGAGCGTGATTGCAATGCACTTGTGAAATAGCTGATAAATTAGAGTAATGCACCCTGACCACATGCATGTACGAGCCCTACTCTGGTGAGCACAGATCAAACCCAGGATGGAGCTTAATGCCTAAATCAAAAGCCTCTACCACTGCAATTACAGGATTGCTCCTTCAGCTAAGAGTAAGTAGCAGGCTATTATAATTAGGGCTGTCAAGCAATACAAAAATTAATCACGATTAATTGCACTGTTAAGCAATAATAGAATACCATTTATTTAAATATTTGTGGACCCTTTCTACATTTTCAAATATATTGATTTCAATTACAAGACAGAATACAAAGTGTACGGCACTCACTTTATATTTATTTTTATTACCAATATTTACACTACACAATATATAAACAACTTTAAAAAACAAAAGAAATTGTATTTTTCAATTCATCTAATAGAAGTATTGTAGTGCAATCTCTTTATCATGAAAGTTGAACTTAAAAATGTAGAATTATGTACAAAAAAACCCCTGCATTCTAAAATAAAACCATGTAAAACTTTAGAGCCTACAAGTCCACTCAGTCCTACTTCTTGTTCAGCCAATCACTCTGACAAACAAGTTTGTTTACATTTGGAGGAGATAATGCTGCCCACTTCTTGTTTACAATGTCACCTGAAAGTGAGAACCACCATTCCACCATTCCAGAGGACATGCGTCAATGCTGATGATAGGTTCTGCTTGATAATGATCCAAAGCAGTGTGGACTGACACATGTTCATTTTCATCATCTGAGTCAGATGCCACGAGCAGAAGGTTGATTTTCTTTTTTGGTGGTTCGGGTTCTGTAGTTTCCGCATCTGAGAGTTGCTCTTCTAAGACTTCTGAAAGCATGCGCCACACCTCGTCCCTCTCAGATTTTGAAAGGCACTCCAGATTCTTGAACCTTGGGTTGAGTGTTATAGTTATCTTTAGAAATCTCACATTGGTACATTCTTTGCGTTTTGTCAAATCTGCAGTGAAAGTGTTCTTAAAACAAACAACATGTGCTGGGTCATCATCAGAGACTGCTATAACATGAAATATATGGCAGAATGTGGGTAAAACAGACCAGGAGACATACAATTCTCCCCCAAGGAGTTCAGTCACAAATTTAATTAACGCATTATTTTTTTAATGAACGCCATCAGCATGGAAGCAAGTCCTTTGGAATGGTAGCTGAAGCATGAAGAGGCATATAAATGTTTAGCATATCTGGCATGTAAATACCCTGCAATGCCAGCTACAAAAGTGCCTTGTGAATGCCTGTTCTCACTTTCAGGTGACATTGTAAATAAGAAGCAGGCAGCATTATCTCACGTAAATGTAAACAAACTTGTTTGTCTTGGTGATTGGCTGAACAAGTAGGACTGAGTGGACTTGTAGGCTCTAAAGTTTTACATTTTTTTGTTTTTGAGGGCAGTAATGTAACAAAAAAAATCTACATTTGTAAGTTTCACTTTCATGATAAAGAGATTGCACTACAGTACTTGTATGAGGTGAACTGAAAAATATTATTTATTTTGTTTATCATTTTTACAGTGCAAATATTTCTAATAAAAATAATAATATAAAGTGAGCACTGTACACTTTGTATTCTGTGTTGTAATTTAAATCAATAGATTTGAAAATGTAGAAAAACATCCAAAATATTTAATACATTTCAATTAGTATACCATTGTTTAACAGTGTGATTAAAATTGCAATGAATAGCAATTAATTTTTTTAATTGCGATTAACTTTTTGAGAAATCAGGTGAGTTAACTGCAATTAATTGACAGCCCTAGTTGTGACTCAACTGGTGTACTACATTATCATGGGAAAAAATTAATAGTCTAGTGGCTATGCACAGGCCTCGGAGTCAGGAATTTAGGTTTCTCTTCCTGGTTCTGACATAGGCCTGCTGTGCGATCTTATGTAAATTATTTAACCTCTCGTCTCATGACTCAGCCTTCTGGCCAGGTTACTTAGAGTCCCACCGCTTCCAGCATATCAGTGTCCCACACAACACTGGTCATCAATATGACATCTGCTGCCCCGCCAGGGCTCATTTTCCATTTCACTGTTGTGTCAAGTAGTGGCCCCAGGGCTTCCTCCAGGAGTCTTGAACCAAACCAGACATTCCAACTCTCGTGAATTTATCATGAGAGAAATAAAATCTCACTCATGGTCTTGTGATAAAACTCTTAGATGTCAGGAAATTTTTTTTTCCAGCCCAGCGAGGAGTGGCTCCCACTGGGTGGTCAGCCCCAGGCCGCCAGGCCACCATGGTGGTGTCTCTTGGTGTAGAGAACTGGGAAGTGGGATGGACCCAAGGCTTTCTGGCAGGGGTAAGAAGCAAGGTGGGAGAGGCAGGGAGTCCTGGGAAGGTGGTGGGTGTAGAGGCTTATGTGGGGAAGTTAGCTATAGTTGCCACTAGGACCTCTTTGTGTTGGGTGTAGGGTCACAGTGGCCAGTTTCTCTGCATCTCAGAGGTGGCAACCCCAACTGATGTCAATGGGAAATGAGGGAGATCAGCACCTTGCAGGAGGCAGCTGGCCCCTACAATATCGGGCACTTGTTTGCTTAGAGTGCTTACCTCATGAAGCTCATTGCAATAGCAGTGTTGCCAGCTCTTTGGATTTAATCATGAGACTCATGATATCAGGGGGTTTTCTTAGACCCCCAACTGCTGAAATCAAGAAATTGCTGGAAAATCTCAGCTTTCATTAACAAAAAAGGTAAGTTTCTAGCTTGCGTGGTTGCAGAGGAAAGGTTGAAAATGTGACCTGAGAGCACCTCAAAGGCTCAGAAACCAGAAGGGAAATAAAGCAAACCCTCATATCATTAAAAAAAAAAATCCTCATGATTTTTAAGCCAATCTCATGATTTTGGGGGGTCTGACTCACGATTTCCCAGTGGCGAAGGGTGGCAACACTGCCACTCAAAAGCAAATACAAAAACAATAAAAACAACTTCTGCCCCTGTTCTCTACTGTTTTCACCCCACCCTTTACGGTGGGTGGATAGGGGAACCCAAGCTTTCCCTCCTCTCTGGATTCTAACCCAGGGAGCCTGTCGTGAACAGGCAAGTCTGTCTGTTCAGAACACCCCTTGCTTCCTCAGCTGATGATTAAGCCTTTCCTTTCCTTCACCCAGTGTGTATCTGTATTTTTCTCAGGCTGCATAGCTTTGCAAGGTTCACCCTGCTTTCAGGGCAGGGGCTCCCCCTATCCTCAAGTGACAATACAAACTTAAGCCACTTCTGCCTGCCTCTGGCAGGAACTTTAGTCCTTGTAATGTTCCCTGTGCACAGTTCCTCAAGGAAATGCAAACTCCCAGGCCTGCATCCCCTGAGTCTTTCCCACTATTTCAAGATTCACCACAGGAGCTTACCGCCCCCCGTGGTGGCCCCAGTTCTCCTCACTCCTCTCAAGCCTTTTCCCAAGAGCAGGAACTCCCAATCTCTTCTTTCTCTCCCTCCCTAGGTCTTCCTGATCCTTTCCCAGCTGTGTCAATAATAGCAATTAAGCCATTCTGTTCAGATTGCCTGCGGGACAGTTTCTGCATCCAGCTCCCCCTGTGCCAGTATTCCAGACACATGCCTTTCCCTGGAATTTGTCCGTGTCCGAGGACTATCCCTTTAAAGAGCTATGCTATTTACATAAGGCAGTGTTAGGGCTGTACTAGCTTTGTGATTCAAACTGCAGAGGGACCCAAAAATCAACCTGGGTCCAAATTTGAACTGGAGTCAGTAAATGTCACAGCCAGGGCTAGAACTCAGGAGCTCTGCTCTCCCAATGCCATACTTGGGCCACCACACTTTCAGGCACCGCTGAACCTAAGTGCCCAACTACGGGAGTAGATTCCATGCATCCGACGAAGTGGGTATTCACCCACGAAAGCTTATGCTCCAATACGTCCGTTAGTCTATAAGATGCCACAGGACTCTTTGCCGCTTTTACAGATCCAGACTAACACAGCTACCCCTCTGTTACTTGATTCCATGTCAGACATCTCTCGAGAGTATTTCTTTAACAACGCCAATAATTGCATTCAAAGCAGGAGGTAACTCTTTTACCAAATCCCATTTTTAGACCAGGTGCCAGTGAGTGCAGGTTGCAAAACACCCAGATACCCAGAAGCTTTCTGTCAGAGTGGTCCTGAACCAGGGGTCCGAGGCCTCTTGGGGGGCTGTGCGCAGGTTTCACGGCATCTGCCAAAATAAACCAGAGAGCAGAACTGTAGTTAGACTCGCTGGGGCCCAGAGCAGAAAACCAAAGCCCAAGCCCTGCTGCCCGGGGCTGAAAGCCGAAGCCTGAGCAACTTAGCTTCGCAGTGCCCCTTGTGGCATGGGGCCCTGGGCAGTTGCCCCGCTTGATACCCCTAATGCCAGCCCTGGCTTTTAATCTACTGCATAGGCAGAAAACCAATTGTTGTGGCACAGGTGGGCTGTGGAATTTTTATAGCATGTTGGGGGGTGGGCCGAGAGAGGAAAAGGTTGAGAACCCCTGTTCTACCGTACTCCCTAGTATGCTTTGTGCGCATGGCACCCCTAATTACATCATTCCAAATAAATAACATTTTTTGACTGATAGTCTTCAGGAAGCAATGTAATGACTTCCCATATTTCAGCTATAAATCACATCCCTGACAATCACTGACTGCTGCATCAAATTCCCATTTGGTCTAAATGCTTTTATTCCATTCAATTGGGTTGTACAACCTTGGCCATCGAGTGAATCTGGTCTGAGCTGTAACTCTCTCCATCTAGGAATCTGGCAGACAGTTCTGCTTACCTTTCAGTGAGAAGGAATGCAGGAGAGTGCCTGCAATGAATAAAGAATGAGGGGGTCCTGAGGTAGAGCAGGTGAATATAGCTGCTGTTAGGAGGACTTTGCTGTGTGCATCTTGATTGGAGTGCAAAAGCCATGGAAGTGATGGGCCTGCATTTTGCATTGTAACAGAGCACAAGCATTCTGCTGCATGGGATGCTGACTGTGCAAACAGTCCTAGGGTCCCACCGATTACCTGTTATATAGTCATGTACCTTTTGTTCTAAAGCCTTCAAACCCAGCTGAGCTGCAACAGCAAAGAGATGTCAGAGATTGCAGAGCATCCATTTTTTAGGGCTGCTGAACTAGGATTTTAAATTAAGTGGCCAAAGGTGAAATGAGCCTGGTGGGCAAAAATATCCCATAAATTGATCAATTTTTGCGGAATTACTTGAAGTCCAAATCCTGGCCTCTGAGCCCATGCTAAATAAATGGGCACGGCTCACATGCCAGCCCCGGTGGACAGATCCTTCCCCCAACAGGCCTCCCAGTGGCAATGGAACGACAGGCTGCTAGGGGACGTAGCAAGAACCAATTCAAGGTTGTTGTTGGTATTCGGGCAGCAGCTGCAGATGGTGGAGCACCACTTCTGGGTCCAAGCAACAAGCACTGACTGCTGGGATCACGTCATAACGCAGGTTTGGGACGAAGAGCAGTGGCTGCAGAATTTTTGGGTGCCCACGGTTTGAATCTGTGCCGAGCTCACCCCATCCCTCCAAAACGAGAGCTGCACTGACAGCGGACAAGCGAGCGGAGATCACACTGTGGAACTCTGCAGTGCCAGATTACTGCTAGTCAGTCAGGAATCCATATGAAGTCAAGAAATCCACCGGGGGGACGGTTGTGATGCAAGTGTGCGGGGCCATTAATTGCTTCCTGCTAGGCAGGACTGTGACTCTGGGCAATGTGCAGGACACAGTGAATGGATTTGCAGCAACGGGGTTCCTGAACGCAGCGGAGTGATAGATGACGTATACATCCTTCCCTTGGCATCAGAAGAGTTTGCCACAGAGAACATCAGCAGAAATGGCTACTTTTCTATGACTGTGCAAGACCACTGGGGATGTTTCTATGGTGGATCACTGAGGAAGCTTCACTGATATTAGTGTGGGCTGGTCAGGGAAGGTGCATGGCACTCGCATCTTTAAGAAAACAGGACTGTTCAGAAAGCTACAAACAGGGACTTTCTTTCCTGGTCGGTGGATTACCATTGAGAATCTTGAAATGCCAATAGTGATCCTGTGGGACCCAGCCTATCTCTTGCTCCCCCGGCTCATGAAGCCTTTCACCAGCCACCTCGACAGCACCACAGAATGATTCAACCACAGGCTCAGCAGGTGCCGAATAACAAATGATTGTGCTTTTGGTCATTTGAAGGGTCATGAGTGTTGTTTTCTCACAAGATTGGACCTCAGTGAGAAAAATATCCCACTGGTTATAGCTGCCTGTCGTGTTCTGCATCATATACATGAAGCAAAGGGGGAAAAGCTGGCGTGGAGCGCAGAGGTGGAGCAGCTGTCTGCTGAATTTGAACAGCCAGATACCAGGGTTATTAGAAAAAAGAAAAGGAGGACTTGTGGCACCTTAGAGACTAACCAATTTATTTGAGCATGAGCTTTCGTGAGCTACAGCTCACTTCATCGGATTGCCACAAGTCCTCCTTTTCTTTTTGCGAATACAGACTAACACGGCTGTTACTCTGAAACCAAGGGTTATTAGAAGAGCTCAACGTGGAGCTATGTTGCTCAAGGAGGCTTCGAGAGGGCACTTTAACAGTGAGTCAGAGTAGTGAGTGGTGTAGTATGCTCTCCCTGGCCTTGCTCTTTTGTGGTCTGGTAGGAATCGTGTGGTGACTGCTGTACATGTAGGTCTACAACATTGTCAGTGCACCTATTCATTTTGTTTGGGAATGATCCTATGAGTTGCGTGACACTGTGCAGTAACGGGTAATTGGTTGCTTTCAGAAGTGGTGAGCACTTGGCAGCATATGCTGCGAACTAATAAAGATGAATTCTGTTCCAAACAACAGGATTTTATTCTGTAACAAAATCAGTGCAAAAAAACCCTGACCAATTTTACAACAAATACATTAAAAACTTAATAAAACAATAAAAACTTACAAAGGGGAAGGAAAATTCATGTTCGTTTCAAGTACACATACACCAACTGTGGCTTTCACAGATCTGTATATGTGAAGCTGTGATTGTCTTTAATGTCCTCTGGGTGTCGTGGGGGGTGATGCAGCGACCCCTGATTCCAGGTGAAATGTTAAAGGGGGCATTTAGGGAGGTGCCAATACTCAGTTCTCAGTGGGCTGCAGAGCGTGGGGAGCCTGGGATTGTTGAACCTGCCGGTCCACCAGAGTCTGCAGCATCTGTGTAGCTGCCTGAGAAGTTCCATTATGCCCTGGTGCTACTCCCTCTCTTTCTCCTCTCCACTCTTTCCTTCTCCAGACTGTCCACAATGTTCATCCTCCCCAGGCCCTGTGCTCATGGTCTCATACAGCACTGACTTGCAGGATCTCACTGAACGTGTCATCCCAAGTTTTCTTCTTTCTCCACCTTCTCTGGCTCAGGTATTCTGCGGGTGTGGAGGGGGACACCCTGAAGGCCGCAGAGGCATCAGCTGAAGAACACACAGAGGTATCACTGTCAGCTCATTCACTACAGAAAGCAAAACTTGTGATGCTGAACCCACTCCCCCTGCTCCCCTAAAGTTTTAAGCACTAAATTCTCCCTTCTGCTTGGGATTTCTTCTGCTTGGTGCCAGTCACAGCACCAGCCAATTCAGCCATGGTGAGCATGGCCCACCGGGGATTGGGGAAATGAGGAGGGAATTGTTCGGTTGCATGATTCTAGTAGTATAGTGCAAATGGCACTGAATACCGGCACCGTTTTCCACAGGCGCTGGTGATTTTATCTGATATCTCACTCCTGAGGGTTACAAAGGAAGAGAGAGCACAGCTGTTGTTGCATTTCAAAGCCACTCAGGCTTGTATGCTGCTAGCCTGTGTACTGAGATGGTGCCTACTGAAGTTATCATTGAGTGGCGTGGGAGAGTGTCCTACCGCGGAGGAAGAAATAAGACAGCCCTCGCTAGAAACCTTTGGCAGAGGATTGCACAGTAACGCCATGAAAGTTTAATCAAGCTCTCTCAGGAGGATTCAAGGGACATCCCGGTGCACATAAACAAGCTTTTCCATATGTCCCCTTCCCACCTAACTCTAGAGGGGAATGAAAAGTAGCTAGCAACTCTACCTCACTTGGTTGTACCAACACCTCTTCTAAGACAAGTACATTAATGAAAAGCCAAAAGATGTGTCCTGCTACTTTGAGGGGGGGGATCCCTGTAATTGAAAATTTATCTCCACACTTACCTGAGGTTTCTTCCCCTGCATTGGGCTCGCCCATGGTCAACTGGCTGGACTGCAGAAGAGTCAAAAACAGGTCCCAGCTTGCAGCACAGCTGGATCCCCCAGTCACCTGCCCCATACTCCTCCTCAACCATCACCTCTTCCTCCTCACTGCTCCTGGCAGGGTCTTGTGACTCAGGCTCCTCAGACGTGCTATTGAGGTCTCCACCAAGTATTGGATCCAGCTCTTTGTAAAAGCAGAAGGTCTGCAGCTCAGCACTGGATCAAGTGTTGGCCTCCTGGTGTGCCTGCCACAGCTCCTTGGCTTTCACGCGGCTCTGCTGCTGATCCCTGTAGTGTCCCTTCTCCTGCATCCCCTGAGCAATCTGCTCGTAGATCTCAACATTTCTACAGCTGTGCCTATATAGCCTTTCTCCCCACAAGCCCAGGAGATCAAATATCTCCTGTCTACTCCAGGCAGGAGCACATCTGGAGCATGTAGCCAGCATGGTCAGCTGGGCAGTTGCACTCAACAATGGACAGCTGCTAGGTGTGCTCGCCAAGCCAGGAAATCAGCAAAAGGAATTTCAAAAATGTGTGGGGCTTTAAAGGGGAGGTGGGCTTCCAGTCTCCATGACCCCTGGGCATGGAGTTCCCAATGGTGACCAGAGTCATCAGTGTGGGACAGCTGCTGGAGGACAGTCAGGGTCAACATAACTAACAGTTTCTACACTCACACTACTTCAACCTAAGTACATTGACCTTGGCTCTACGCCTCTTGTGGAGATGATGTTACTATGTTGAAGTAATGGGATCCTTAGAGCAGTGGGAGACCAATTTGAGTGTAGACGCATGAACGACTAAGTCAACATAAGCCGCCTGGCATTGTCCTAACCATGTAGCGTAGACCAGGCCTTAAAGTTAATACAAATGTACAGGTGTGCTGATTTGTGGCACGACAGTAACTTGACTGTAAAAGCAATATGGTCTCCGGTGGCTACTTTAGCATTTCCTCTGAAGGTTAAGAAAACAAAAGCTAACAAAAGAAATAGGCAGAGCTCAAAAATGCTTATGGGAAACACAAGTCTGCTGTTTAATAGCAGCACCTTCCACCCAAGGATCTCTAAGTGCTTTGTGACCACTCTCGAGCTATTCCTTACAACACCTCTGTGAGTTAGGGAAGTGTTATCTCTCTCCTTTTGCAGACAAGGAAAAATTAGGCACAGAGAATTAGTGGTCCAAGATCACAAAGGGAAAATTTGTGGCAGAAGCAAAAATAGAACCTAGATCTGTGAATTCGCAGGCTTTAACCACAAGACTTATCTACTAAGCCACCTGCCTAAATGAATGACTATGATCACAATGAAAATTTCACAGCATTATCATTTTTTCCAAATACAGCAGTAGGATATTTAAATGAAGGAAGTTAAAGGGAGGTTTTCACTGCTAGAGCCTTATATTTCATGTGTGTTATCTACTGTCTCTAAATACACTCTGGGCCACATCCTCAGTGGTGTAAATTGCCACAACTCCATTGAGGTGATTGTGGCACTAAGCCAAGTTGCATCAGCAGAGGATCTGACCTTATACCTTCTAACTTTCTTGTTTATAAGTTTGATCTTCAGTGGCAGAAAAATATAAGTGGATCCCGTCTCCTCTGGGGGGGTCTGTGGAATCTGTGCCATTGTTGCATATTTAATAGGCAGCAACAAGGTCCAAGTCCCCTACTGAAAACTTAGGGCTATGCGTTTAATGTAATGTAAATCCCACTAACGCTGATGGGATTGATGTAGAAGACCGAGAAATAGACTGTCCCTTCATCTTTAGTTGACCTCTAAAGAAATCACAGTTTTGGACTTAGTTTTGAGCTGCCTTAAGTGCCTGAACAAGAGAGGAGGGTAGATGATTTACCCTCTCCCCTTTTGCTCCCTTCTGCAGTCTACCCACATTGCAATGGGGAGAGCCATCTCCGTGGGGCTGCTACTCCTTTCATGTGCACATGAGCAGGGAGTGGGTGGAGCCTTCATTCTGTATCTCAATGCACTAGCCAGCATAGGTGAGTCAGCTTGCCAAGGGTACCTGGCACAGATCATTTCCCCTTTGGAGTAAGTGGGGGGAACCAGGGTCCAGACTGTGACTTTGAGAGTCAAAATCTGATCCCTGGTCTGTGCTTCGAGCAGCACAGCTACACCTTACCACTTGCTAATGGCTTCTGGCAAAGCTGCAGAGTCCTTGTGAAACAAACATTAATGTTCATTCATCTTCAACTAAGCAATAACAACAGGGCAGCTGATAATATCTCTGTCAGCCCTATTGTAATTTGAAAGAGATTCTCTCCTCCCACCCCTTCTATTTAGGGACTTCTCAATAAATAAACAAACAACAATAAAGTGATCATTTGAAATTCATGGTTCTGAAGGTAAGTCAGTGCAGAAGAACTGCTGCAAAATGGTTTTATTATTACTACAGTACAAAATGAGTCATCCCTGCTGCAGATCTAGTAACTAAGATGCTTGTGGGAATGAATCTGAACTGTTTTTCTAGCTGACACAATACACAAACTTGATGTGAAAAACATTCTATTGTGCAGCTGGTGAGCAGGCACATTTATGTGGAAGCAACCCATTAATCCCCTTATCTGTCAGAGAAACAGGGTGGGAGCAAGGTGGATGGTCCCAAGAAAAGGGGGAACAACATGAAAATGGAGATGGGGGTGTAACGATGCTGGTTCTGGCGGGACCCAACTGAGAGTGCCAATTCAGGACAAATTGCTTAAAGCAGGGCAGTTACAGCCCAAGGCTGGGGTTTCTGTGCACACCAAGGCAAACCAAACCAGCCAAACAGAGAAGACTTTGGTTTTACCCCACTGTCTAATCACAAGTCACACAAGCAATTCCCTTAGACACTCCAGTTTCCCAGTATCACCACCAGTACCACTCGTTATGGGGACAAATGGTTATAAAACCAATACCCCAGTAAAAGAAAAAAGGTTCTCTCGATCCCAAAGGACCAAGCCCCAGACCCAGGTCAATATACAAATCAGATATTACCCACAAATCACACTGTTGCCAATCCTTTAGAATCTAAAATCTAAGGGTTTATTCATAAAAAGAAAAAGATATGGATGAGACCTAGAGTTGGTTAAATGGAATCAATGACATACAGTCATGGCAAAGTTCTTGGTTCAGGCTTGCAGCAGTGGTAGCATAAACTGCAGGCTCAAATCAAGTCTCTGGAGTACAAACATCCACAGCTGGGATGGGTCTTTCAGTCCTTGGTTCAATGCTTCAGTGTAGCAAAGTCCCTTCAGAGATATGAAGCAGGATTGAAGACAAGATGGAGGAGCTGCAGCAGCTTTTTATATTCTCTTGCCATGTGGTCTCTCTTTCTTTGTTCCAAAGACAAGCTGTCCATCACATGGCCTGGAAACACCTCAGAGTTCTGTCCATAGGCATGTCCCTGCATACCTTGCTGAGTCCCAAGGCGTGTCTGCCTTTTCTCAATGGGTCAGTTGTATAGCTGATGGTCCTTAATGGGCCATCAAGCAGGCTAGGCAGAGCTGACACCAACTTATCTGGGGTGTCACCCAGAAGCATAGCACAGACAGTATAGAGCCAATATTCATAACTTCAATTACAAAAATGATACACACACACAGACAGCATAATCACAACCAGCAAACCACAACCCTGTCCTAGACACCTCCTTTGACCCCTTTTATACAAGATTTGGTGCCACCATAAGGTTGCAACAATGTTCTATATGGTCCCAGTTCAAGTCAATAACGTCACGGAGGGGAAGAGGGGAGAGCAATAGGAAATCAAAGGGCTGATCCAAAACCTTCTGGGGGGCTGCAGGTAGAGCACTGAACTAGGATTCAGGAGACTGAGGTCTGATAAGAAAAGGAGGACTTGTGGCACCTTAGAGACTAAGTACTCCTTTTCTTTTTGCGAATACAGACTAACACGGCTGTTACTCTGAGGTCTGATACTGACTGTTTTTTTGAAAGTGCTTTGAATATGTAAAGCACTAAGTCTCATTATTATTAACAGTGGGGCTAAATCCTCAGCTGGTGTATATAGGCAAAGCTCCGTTGATTTCAGTTTAGCGGCTCACCAAAGATTGTTTCAAGAATTGTCAGCACCATCATCATTATTCACCTACCCTTCTTTTTCATTGCCTGGCCTTCTTAATAACGTTCCCACCATTTTCTGAGAAACCATCATTAATACTATTGCACTGCAGGAACCTATAGATAAACCAAAGTCCTTAGTATAGGACTCTTCTCTAGTGGCAAGGGGGCCAGATCTTCAGCTAGTGTGATATGTCATAGCGGGCTTGACTTCAGTGGAACTATGTCAATTCACACCAGCGGAGGGTCTCACCTATATACGCCATCAGGTATATTAAACATGTCTGTTGATTTCCCGTGGGACCTGTGAGATCAGGTTAGCCAGTCCACAATGGGGGAGAGGGCAACTAGGTGCTTTGGACTGATTTTTATGCAGCTTTAGGGTATGTGCAACAGTCATTTTTGCCTTTTTCTCCTTCTCCTTTTTGAGCTGAACTGGGAGCATGTGGTGCTCCAAGCAGGTGTCTTTCAGCTGAATGCATGTGGTTAAGCTGATTTTTATGGCTGGCCTCCTCTAGCACAGGAGGAATAAATCTGGTTTTAGTGTGAAATGTTCTTTGTGGTGTTTCAGAGGTTACAAATGTGGGAAATCCACCTTTTGGGGGGCAAACCTATTTAAAGATCTGATGTTTATTGACAATGGCCTGCACCGTTTGTAGTACTTCAATAAATAAGGGTTGAGTCAAAGCAGGAACATCTAAAACACGCCCTTCAACGGCCACTTCTAGCTACTGAAAAAGGGCTAAATTGTGCCTTACAGGAACAGCCTAAGATATAGGCACAATGCCTCCCAGAGAACACCAGCTGTACTGGGAGGAAAAGGAGTCCCAGTTTCTTCCAAGAATCAGGAGAGAACAAATAAACAAAAAACTCCATTGTGTTTACAGAGCATGTTTGAATTAAGCAATTATGGTTCCTTAAGAAGTTTGTAGAATTTAAATGCCACTTTTAGTCCCTTTTCTGGTGCAATGAACTCATTTGTTTGCCAGTTACCTACTGGATCTAGCCTAGAGAATTTAGTGAGGGTTAAATGTCGACTTTCAGAAGTCCTAACTCACATCCAGCAGTCTGGTTTATAAAGAAGCTTTTTAAAATTGCTTTCAAAGGTGCGTATGCCTCGGTCAGATTGAAAGGGAGCGTAAAAGAACTATGCTTCCCCCCACCACCACCTTTGGTGGCTGTTCATTACCAAATGTAAATCACTGGGGGGTGGAGGGAAGAGAGAAGAATGACAAGGTTCAGAAACAGCATCTGCTGAAGAAAAATAAAAGGGGAGGAGGAAAGCATGGAAAAAACAGATGAAACACTGTAATTGCTTGGCAACAAGTTGCTATTGTAATTTAGAAAATTGGAAGCATCCGTTCTTAAACAGCTATAGCTTTAGTTCTTTTCTTTTTTTTTAAATTGACTGCAGCCCTTGTTTGCGATCAGCTGCGTTGTCCTATAGGATTACTCTCTATCCCTCACACAGTGCAGTAATGGACCCTTCGTGCTTGGTTATGGGCCATCGAAGAAAGTATTTTGCAATTGTTTTGCAGTGCAGTCATTTAACAAGATTAAAGATAATTTGCCCCTTGGAATGCAAAACTGTTTCTACAGGTGCTAAAGCTTCCTGGCTTTTGGATGACAGGACGCATTTTGTCTAGTGCCATTGCATTCAGTGAGGTCTCCAAGGACTGTAAATAACAGAGCAGCTACCCTCTGCAGCTGTGAAACTAATTTTCAAGGCTGAGGTACAAAACTTGTAGTTTACAAAGCTCAATGGAGGCAGATAAATATGCACATGCTGATGTATTAAATGTGTTGATTAACTAATAGCTGTGCATAGACGTGGCTGCCCTTGCAAGTTTGGGGGCTTCAGAGAAACAGCTGTGACCCAGCAGGGAGCGGGCTGCAGGGAGTCAGGCTGAAGCAGTAGCCTCAGATTAACTCTGTGCAACAGAAGGGGAGAGGGCCATTGCGACTCAAGCTGTCAGAGGGCCTCAGACCGGCCCTGATCCTCCTGCTCCACAAAGGGGAGACCACGCCCAAAGATTCTGCTGCATCCATGAGACCTGAAAGTCTGCTGAGCCCACCAGACCCCTCCTACACTTGGAACCAGGGGATGGCCAGGGTTTGAGGCCACCAGGGACTCCACCCAGCTGAATGGGAAAGCTGTCAGCCTCCCAGCAAGGGAAAGCAGCTCTTCACATCACACTCTAGTAGGCCCACCGCCCAGATATAGGGTTGCCAACTTTCTGATTGCAGAAAACTAAACACCCTTGTTCCGCACTGCCCCACCCCACCCCTTTGCTGAGGCCCGGCCCCCGCTCACTCCATCCCCCCTCCCTCCTTTGTTCGCTCTCCCCCACCCTTGCTCACTTTCACTGGGCTGGGACAAGGGTTTGGGGTGCAGGAGAGGGTGAGGTCTCTGGAGTGGGGCTTAGGAAGAGAGGTTTCGGGTACAGGAGGGGGCCCAGGGCTCGGGCAGGGGTTGGGGGCTAGGGAGGGCGAGGGCTCCGGCTGGGGATGCGGACTCTGGGGTGGGGATGAGGAGTTTGGGGTACAGGAGGGAGCTCAGGGCTAGGGTAGGGGGTTGGAGCATGGGAAGGGGTGCAGGCTCCAGGAGGGAGTTGGGGTGAGGGAAGGGGGCTTAGGGGTGCATGAGGGTGTTCAGGGTGCGGAGCGGGCTCTGGGTGGCACTTACCTGAGGCAGCTCCCAGAAGGGGCGACATCTCCCTCTGGCTGCTAGGTGCAGGCTCCACACGCTGCCCTCGCCCACAGGTGTCGCCCCCGCAGCTCAGGGTGGGGGCAGCATGCAGAGCCTCTCTAGCTGCCTCTGCACCTAGGGAGCCACCAGGGTCCCTTTTCAACCCCGGTCAAAAACCAGATGGCTGACAATCCTACCCAGATAAGGCCTGTTAGGGCCTTTGGGTGGGGGCTTTCTCTTTGTATTGATTTAATTTGTGGGCTTTTAGTTCTTGTTGCAGGACTGGTTGGGGCCTCATTTATTTAACTTGCTTGAATCTTTTGTCTATTTCCTCCCACATCTTATATCTTACCTCCTATCCCTTCTGGGAATAAAATGCTGTTTATTACAGCTGGGTTAGAGATAGGGTTGCCAACTTTCTAATTTCTGAAAACTGGTCCTGCCCCTGTCCCCAATTCCCTGCCCCTACCCCCCATTTTCCCCAGGCTCTGCCCCTGCTCCACCTTTCCCTTGAGGCCCCACCCCTGCTCCACCTTTCCCTTGAAGCCCCACCCCGCTCACTCTTCTGCTCACCCGATTGTTCGCTGATCTCCCCTCTCCCCCCACCTTGTCACTTGATCTTCTCCACCTCCTTCCCCCCCACACAGCTGGACTCCTTCTGCTCCAGGGCTGGGATAGGAGCTGCCGCCTGACATGGAGCCTGCTGCCTGCCTGCCAGCGAGACGCAGGTAGGAGATGGCCCCGGCTGAGCAGGGGCTGGCGTGGGTTGATGACCTGGTGCCTCTCTTCCCCCCACCCTCCCCTTAACCGGACTTTTGACGTCCAGTCAGTACATCTGACCGGACACTGCCAGGTCTCCTTTTCAACCGGACCTTTTTTTTTTGAGAAGGTAATTCCATTTCATGGAAGATTCTGAGGTGTCCAGATTTGATTTATTTCCAATTCAGAATGAAAATCATATATTTTGAAATTGTGAGTGAAACAGAATTATTGTTCTCTACCCAGTTCTACTGGGAACTTGGAGCCTTGAGAGCCAGGCTGCTGAGGAGCCATGAGCTAGCTGGAAACCTGTTTGATTTCTGGTGGAATTTAGTCAAAACCAAACTGTTTATATGAAATGGTTCAATTTTGACACATCGGCAATTCCGATGAAAAAATGTTTTGTCCATAGTTTTCCGTCCAGCACTATAGTTTATCTTTATGTTGGTCCTTAGAACTGTAATATCCTAGAAGTCATCAGGTTTGTTACTGGTTTATGCAACCCACCAGTAGGTGGAGGAATTGAGAACTAAGAACCCAATCCATTGGCTGGAAGGGGGTCACTGAGTCCTTGTGGGGCTCCGGAAGGGGTGATGAATAGGAAAGATGCTTTTATTTTATTTAATAGTAAAGCTGTATTGGGAAAATCTGTGCCAAGAAGTTCTGCTTTCCATCTGTTTAAATTAAGCTTGAAAACAATCTCCACCAAAGGGTCTGATCTAAAGCCGGCTAAAGTCAATGGAAAGGTAGGTAGTCTTTTCATTGACATCAGCGGGCTTTAGATCAAGCCCAAGCAGAGGATCTTCACTAGTCCAGTTAATCCAGTTCCAGTTCCCTAGTCTGTCATGTCCACCTTCTTGTAGTGAGGGATTCCATGAATAAAACTATTAGCGATTGAAGCTGGGTCATATGGAAACTGAACAGATATTATTACCAGAACTCAGCTCATTTTTAAAGTGTCCATTGCCACAGATCCTGGGCATACTTGACAGGGCTTAATTAAATTAGTTTATTAACATTAGAGAAGTCTGCGACATTTGCATTCAACATTTTTTTTTTCATGGGGAAATCCACATTATGTGGAGAGTTGTACTAGATAGCTCAGTGGGAACCAAGGGCATTCAGTACCTCACATGACATGTTCAGCAAAATACAGGATCAAGCTGCAAATCGGGGGTCTCAAACACCCAGCATGAGGTTCAGGTCCAGCCTGCTTGCTGCTTTTATATCGCTATATTCAGGTCCTGAAGAATCTCAGCTTTCACTGTAAAAAGAACTTTGAAACCCAGTTGGAAAATCTTCCAGTTGTGAAGAGAGGGTAACCATTACAATGTCTTCCTGAAACAAAGACTAAGGTGTGTGAATACTTCAGTCTCCCTCCTTCCCCTTCTGTCATACAGCAGTCAACGTGATTTGTTGGTAGGTTAAGTGTAGGTTTGTTTTTTGTTTTTAACTGTGTCCTGTTGAAGCTGAAAATCAGTTCATTTGTTAAAAATAACCATGTTCCAGGTATCATGGGCTGGAGTCATTTACAGGTTTCTTTTTTTAGGTTGCTGAATTAAAGGCAGCTATTAAAATTACATAGCAGATAAATGTAATAGCTCATTCCTTGGTCTATTCAGCATATACTCCTCTAAATCAAGATCCTCATTTGGAGAACATGCTCTAGTGGACATCTCCAAAGGAAATGACTGAGCCTAACAATGAGTGGCAATGAACGACACCATTAGCAAAAATTCTATTTAATAAGGACATACATAGCAAGACCTAAGTGGTGTTTAACCTGGTGCTAAATAGGTGTGAAATTCTATGTTCTAATCTTTCAATACAGGGTTTGTCAAATAAAGATTAGAAAGAGAAATACAGATGAGACTCAGCAAAGGTTCTTTCATTCCTCTTCTACCATTCACTGACTGCAGTGTTTTATTTCATTTTATGTCTATTCAGAAGCGTCTGCTTGAGAGGAAGCATGGTCAGTGGTTTGGGAACTAGCCTAAGATTTAGGCCATGTCTACACTAGAGACCTTACAGCAGTACCGATGCAGCTGCGCCCGGGTAAGATCTCCTGTGTAGCCACTCTGTGCTGACAGGAGAGAACTCTCTGGTCACCATAATTAAAGCACCCCCAACAAGCGGCGGTAGCTTTGTCCACACCAGCACTTCTGTTGGTGTAACTTTTGTTACTTGGGGGAGGGGGGTGTTTTTGTCACACCCCTGAGTGACATAAGTTATACCTACAAAAGTGCTAGTGTAGACATAGCCTTAGGAAATCTGCATTGGACTCCCTGCTCAACCACAGGCTTCCTGTGAGCAGGTGCAAGTCACAGAAGTAGCATTGTCATATCTCAAGTTCCTAAAAAGAGGACACTAGGGGGAAGCTGGGGGTAGGGCAAAGGAGGGAGGAGAAGGAAGGCAGTTGGGGGTGCTGGAGAGGGGTGTGTGCATACTGGGAGGGGATACCTGGGTGTTGTGAGACAGGTGTTTGGGGGGTACTGGAGAGGGTACCTGTGGCAGGAGTACTCACTGGAGGTGGGGGGCAGTGTCACTCCCTGTCACAGTGGCAGGGCAGCTGGTACAAGCCCAGAATCCCACGCCAGCCTGTCACTCAGCACCTTTCTGCGGGACCCCCTCCCGGGGCTGGGAGCCCGAGCTACAGGGGAATGGACAAATCAGCTGAGGGTGCAGGGGAGGAACCAATCAGCAAGTGGACAAATCAGGGCTCTTTCTGAGTTGCAACCTCTGTTCTGCAAAAAACCCAGACTTTGACTCTTATTTCAAAAATCCAGCCAGACAGAGAGCAGACTACCAAAAAAATATCCGGGAAAACCCAGATGTTGGGTAACCCTAAGAAATAGGCCATTGAAATGTGAATTAGGCACCTAATTCCTTTATGTATCTTGGCCTTAGCCTCTCTGGGTAAAATTTTCAAATGTGCCTAAGTTACTTAGAAGCATAATGAGACTTAGGCTTTGTGACAGTCTGGGTCCAGACACCCCATGAGGAGAACAGAAGGCTTAAATCCTAAAAATGAGCTGTGGAACCTACTGATTGCACTCTCTTACTGTACTATAAAAGTATATTGAGTAATGTCTTTTATGAAAGCTTATAATGTTCTGAATGTGAGAACATAAGAACAGCCATACTGGATTAGATCAAAGGTCCATCTAGCCCAGTATCCTGTCTTCCGACAGTGGCCAATGCCAGGTGCCCCAGAAGGAATGAACAGAACAGGTTATCATCAAGTGATCCATCCCATTCACCCATTCCCAGCTTCTGGCACACAGAGGCTAGGGACACCATCCCAGTCCATCCTGGCTAGTAGCCATTGATGGACCTATCCTCCATAAACTTATCTAGTTCTTTTTTGAACCCTGTTGTAGTCCTGACATCCTCTGGCAAGGAGTTCCTCCACAGGTTGACTGTGCATTGCGATGGTCATTATGAGATATATATGAAGACTGATTATGAATTTATATAAAAAACTGTGTTCATAACCTGAAATCCGACTTCAACTACACCTCACAGCGGGAGAGGCACCTCCCAAGCCAGGAGTTCACATGAAACCAGCTCCAAGTAACCATCCATCCCAGGAAAAGACAATGATCACAGAATCATAGGACTGGAGGGGACATGGAGAGGTCATCTAGTCCAGTCCCCTACACTCATGGCAGCACTAAAGTATTATTTAGACCATCCCTGACAGCTGTTTGTCTAACCTGCTCTTAAAAATCTCCAATGATGGAGATTCCACAACTTCCCTAGCCAATTTGTTCCAGTGTTTAGCCACTCTGACAGTTAGGAAGTTTTTCCTAATGTCCAACCTAAACCGCACTTGCTGCAATTTAAGCCCATTGCTTCTTGTCCTATCATCAGAGATTAAGGAGAAAAATTTTCCTCCCTCCTCCTTGTAACAATATTTTATGTACTTGAAAATCGTTATCATGTCCCCTCTCAGTCTTCTCTTCTCCAGACTAAACAAACTCAGTTTTTTCAATCTTCCCCCATAGGTCATGTTTCCTAGACCTTTAATAATTTGTATTGCTCTTCTCTGGACTTTCTCCAATTTGTCCACATCTTCCCTGAAATGTGGCACCAAGAACTGGACATAATATTCCAGTTGAGGCCTAATCAGTGCAGAGTACAGCAGAAGAATTACTTCTTGTGTCTTGCTTACAACACTCCTGCTAATACATCGCAGAATGATATTTGCTTTTTTTGCAACAGTGTTACACTCTTGACTCATATTTAGCTTGTGATCCACTATGACGTCCCTTTCCACAGTACTCCTTCCTAGGCAGTCATTTCCCATTTTGTATGTGTGCAACTGATTGTTCCTTCCTAAGAGGAGTACTTTGCATTTGTCCATATTGAATTTCATTCTGTTTACTTCAGACTATTTCTCCAGTTTGTCCAGATCATTTTGAATTTTAATCCTATCCCCCAAAGCACTTGCAACCCTTCCCAGCTTGGTATTGTCCGCAAACTTTATAAGTGTACTCTCTATGCCATTATCTAAATCATTGATGAAGGGAACAGAACTGAATCCAGAACTGATCCCTGCAGGACCCCCACTTGATATACCCTTCCAGCTTGGCTGTGAGCCACTGATAACTACTCTCTGGGAACGATTTTCCAACTAGTTATGCACCCACCATATAGTAGATCCATCTAGGCTGTATTTCCCTAGTTTGTTTATGAGAAAGTCATGCAAGACAGTATCAAAAGCCTTACTAAAGTCAAGATATACCACATATATTGCTTCCCCATTATCCACAAGGCTTGTTTTTTAATGGTGAACCATTAGAGTTAATGGGAAGACATTGAGACATCCCAGCTATCAAGTCAAAAGTGATTTTCCCTCACTCTGAATAACCATGAATCACTATGCCAGGAGAGAGAGAAAAAAAAAGAAAAGGAGGCTTGAAACTGAGGTTCTCATCCAGACACTGAGGGACAGGCTCTAGGCAGGAATTGTCACAGGCTCCTATATCACTTCTGACACTGGGACTAAGGCATGGTCTACACTTAAAACTTACGGTGCTCAGGGTCATGAAAAATCCACACCCCTGAGAATTGTAGTTGCGCCAACCTAACTCCTGTTGTAGAAGCAGCTAAGTCAATAGACGAATACTTCCATTAACCTAGCTACTGTCACTCAGGTAGGTGGAGTTCCTACAGTGATGGGAAAGCCCCTTCTATCACTGTAGTTTGCATCTACACTGCAGGGCTACAGCAACATACTTATTGCACCATAGCTATGCTGCTGTTGCACCTGCAGTGTAAACATGGCCCTAGGCTTCTAAGTCACTTACGTGCTTTTGAAAAGTTTGCCTTCTGTGCCTCAGTTCCCTGCCTGTAAAATGAAGATTAAACTTCCCTACCACACAAGAGTGTTGTGAGGATAAATACACTGAAGTGTGTGACATTCAAATACTACGGTGTAGCCATAGTAGTACCGACGATAGATAGAGGCTGTAAATGAGTATCACTCTTCTCACGAGGGAGGACTGGCATTCTCAGTGTCTGAAGAGAGAAGCATGGACACAGCAGCACCTACCTCACCCAGCTGTCTCAATCCTGACCTTCAGGTCCACCACAATGGGGGAAGTTCACACTTCCTGCCAATTCAATAGCTGCCTCTTTGTTGAGGCTGCCAACTGGCATCGGTTGTGCTGGCTGGTTTTCTGGAGTACGCATTTCTTCACTAGGCACGGTACTGAGCTCACCAAACCAAGCACATTTCACACAAGCCACCAAGCAGTCAGCTGATAGAAGTGACTTCCAGTCGCTACCAAGCCAAACAGAAGGAGGGAAGTTGGAGATTTCAAAATGGGTATGTGGACAGCTGTAGCCCAAAACTTTCACAAGAACATCTAGTTGAGACTTTCATTTTTCTGTGTAAAAATAATAATAATAATAATAAAGATCACTCCTACGAATGCTCCTGGAAAACAAATAGAAAGCCTTCTGGATGCTGCAGTCAAAGCAAATTTACAAACTCTGTTTGAACAAATGCTTGTGAATATATCATTACAATATTTATTCAGCACTAGTTCACACAGACCAGAAAGAACTTGCCAGGAAGAGAACCTGTGGTCCCAAGGAATATAAATGTAAGGGGGCTGTTGGCCCCTTACTAAAACTCAGTGTGGTTTTTTTGGTTGGCTAGCTCCCCGTACCAAAAAGAAGGGGAAGGGTCGATGGGAAATCAGGACCCTGAGACTGACAGTCCCCAGGAACAATGGGGAGAGGCCAATGCTCCAGGTCAGCCCGATTGACAGGGCAAGCAGGCTAATGAGGAAGTCAGGAGGCCAGGGGAGTCCCGTTCTCCATGTGAGCTGGAATTGCCTGGAACAGAGTGGGGCTGAGCTAAGGAGAGAGCAGGGGCCTGAACTGAGCTGGGGAGCAGGGCCATGCCAGCCAGAGAGAACCAGAGAAGCAGCCCAGGGAGCAGATCCAGGCTGGGAGCAGAGCCACAGCAACAACAGCCAGAGAAGCAGCCCAGGAAGCAGCTCCCTGCAGGTGAAAGGGATCTGCTGGCCGGAAGCCACTCACACAGCAGGGCCTGGGTGCTGGACTGCCCAGGGTGAGGGGCCAGACCCAGCCATGTGGATGGGTTAGACGGGTCCGTAATGGGCCCCTTTCCAGCGTGGGCCTGGCGCCACGGCACCATTGGTGCCATTGTAAACCTGGTACTGATCCAACCTTCAATATTAATACAATAATAATGTTAAAAAAAGAAAAACAAACATAGAACCAATAAGGTGCATGCATAGATAAACAATGAAATGAGTAATCACCCTTGTTCTTCCTTTCCTTTATCCTCCCTTTGTTTGCTGTTGAAAGGGTAATAGTGTTATAGCAGCCATGTCAGTCCCAGGATATTAGACGTAGGGGTAGAGGTAATATCTTTTATTGAACCAGCTTCTGTTGGTGAGAGAGACAAGCTTTCAAGCTATATAGCACTCTGTTTAGCTTGAAAGTTTGTCTCTCTCATCAACAGAAATTGGTCCAATGAAAGATATTATCTCACCCACCTTGTCTCTCTAAAAGAGTAATAGGACAGTCTTGAGGTTAAGACACTCAACTGGAAATAAGAAGATCCAGATTCAGTCCCCTGTTCTGCCACTAACTTCCTGTGTGACTTTGAGAAAGTCAGCGTAACCCCCAATTTTGCTACCTTGACTCATATTTAATAATGTCTTGAAACCAGTGGCACTATTTGTACAGCGCCTAGCACAATGGGGTCCTGGTCCATGACTAAGACTCCTAGATGCCACAGTAATACCAATAATAACAAAAATATTTATAGTGTAACTGCGCAACCTAAATAAGGGCAGATGATCTAGCCTGCAATGGGGTGTATAAACCCCACACTAGAACTGAAGGGGTTAAAGAGCAATTCTGGGACCAGATGACCATGTCCAGCCACACCTGCAGAGCATGCTGTAGATGGAGGTGGAGCTTAAAAGGAAGACAGACAGCTCAGAAGGGGGCTGACGAGGCAGAGAGAAGGATCTGCCCTGGGAGCTGCTGGAAAGTGACACTGCAGCAGCGTATCTGGAACAGGGGGAACCTACTTGCTAGGCCCAGAAAGACTAAAGGTACAATTAGTACCTTTTCTTCAATACCTTTTGCCTCAGACTGCAAAGCTTGCATAGAGTGGGGCATAGGAAGTGGCTCAGGGAGTGCAACCGTAAGGCACTCTTGAATGCCTGGCCTTTGGAACACTCACAGGGCCCTGGGTCAGAACCCGCTGGAACAGGAGGTCTCAGGCTCCGTTACAAATCCCCCTCTGTACTAAGCAGATGACCCCCTAACCACAAGGTGACACTTTCATCAAGAGCCCACCATCATATAGCCCTTAATACCCCTGTGCCTCAATTCCCCATCTGTAAAATGTGAATAATAATACCTCCCTTCTCCAACCCTTTGTCTGCCTTGTCTACTTAGATAATGACAGTCCCGGCCTCTAACAGCTTACAGTCTATGTGGATGGCATTGCCAGCCTGAAGGGCTTCAAAAAAGGAGTTAGTGGCCAAAAAAAAATCAACAACTTTAGGGTTCTCGTTAGTTGCCTTCTGGTTTCTGAGCCTTTAGAGATCACATTTTCAAGCTTTTCTCTACAACTATGTGGTTTGAAACTTACTTCTTTTTTACATGAAAGCTGAGCTTTCGATGTATCCATGTGACTCCAGAAGCTGGGGCTTTAAGACAAACACTAAATATTGCAAGACTAGTGAAAAATTCAAGAGACTGGCTACACTTTGTGTATGTACAGCATACCTCAGCTATGTGGTGCTCCCTTAACTTTGCCTGAAGAGTCCCTGGAGATTAGCATGCACCAATTATTTTTAAAAAGAGAGAATTTCTGATTGTATTAAATGAGCAACACTTCTCTTAAGAGTTGACTCTTCTGGAGGGTGAAAAGAAGGCAGTTGCAATCCTGTTTCATTCTTCTACTCATTTGTTCTCGAGGAAGCCCCAGGGTGCATCTTGGGTCGCTGGCTGCCTTGCAGCACCGGACTGTGAGTTTTCCGATAATTCTCAGCTTTAAAAGCATGTACAAGCAGATTTCATGGATCAAACTCAATCAGTAACGACGAACAGGCCAGTTTTCTCTTCTCTGGAGCAACGCAACTTCTTTCAGTGCCACGGAGAGGTTTTTAGGCAGGTTCTTTTCATGGGGATGGTGTGTAGCCCCCATTGATCGGGAGGCACGAAGAGCATAAGTGCGCATTGTTTGCTCTTAATTGTTCACTCTCTCTCCACTTTTCCCAACTCATTCTTACCTCATCCTACCCTGGCTGGCTAGAAGCAGCCCCAAGCTTCTGCTCTAAGCTGCTGATTAGCACTTCATTTGACAAACAGGAAATGGGGAAGAAAAGCATCACTTTCAGAATTAGAGCCTCAGAATGAATTGAAGAAAGAAAGAGAAAAAAACTGCACACTTTCCTAATTGCTCGTTAGAACCAATGGCCTTTGTGGTTTATTCTCCCTGTGTCTTCTTTTTAAAAGCATTTGCACAAGACGTTGCCATTGTCTGCCAGACAGCTCCAGGGTAGGACAAAATGAACTAATTGATTTGCAGCTATGTCACAGTGAATAGTGTTAACACACATCTGCGGATTCCTTGTGAGAAGTGATTAATAACTTGTATTCCTGGGCCTAGAAAACTGAATACCCTTTTTCATGTAAAACCAGAGCATTTCATTCTCTCAACGTCACAAATATCTCCTCTACATTGTGAGTTACAAGGACAAGGTCAGGGATAGCCCGTTAGAGCAGCAGCATATGCAGTTGTGTTCATACGGGTAAAACTTGGCACATTTGTTTGGGGGCTTTCAGGAAAGATTAGTGGGAATTTGTAAAGTTGACACAACTTACTGTACAACTTGCCCATTACAAACGATTCCAGTGCAGATGGTCCAGTTCCTATGACTGTTGTTGGGAAATTTCGTATTTATTTTAAAAGGGGAGTTTAGAATAAATTTTAAACACGGAACTAAAGTCCTAGAGCCAAAGAATTTAAGGGAGGGTTCTGGATTCAAATTACAGTTTATTTGTGAACTCTGTCTATAATAGAGCAGACTAAAACCTTGCATCCAAACACCCATAAATTTTGGGGTGTTTGTAAACTTAATCCAAAGGCCATGATTCAGATCTGACATAAGATGTGGAATAAGACCATATATGTATGGACAATACCTTAGATTGGCCCATAACAAAATTCTCTGCAAGATCTTCTGCCACCAGAAGTTCTCGATCAATGGTCTCTGTTGCTACTCACATGCCTAAAACTAAGCATATTTTTAAATGCTTGGCTGGACTGGGGATTTAGTCATGCTGCTTTGATTATGGCCATAGCAGAAATCCACATTGCCTCTTGTAGGGATCCTCAACCTCTTGACAGTATGAAATTCTCATCTTTGCACACATCTCATGGACTCTTCCCCACCTTTGAAACTCACTCTTGGCACTTACTGCCATTTGGAGTACTCTTTAGCGTTCTCTTGCTGTCCGACCCGTTCCCTGCTTTCTAATGAAAGCTCTCAATGTTCTGGAAAATTCATTGATCCAGCCAACTCCTAGTGAAGCGGGATGCTGCCATGGTGCTACTGCAGACCTCAGGCTTTTCATATCATGAAAAACTCTTGGATGAATTGCAAGAGTTGGATATTGGATCTGTTCAGTGGAACCTATAGGACATTTTGACTTGTGACGGTTGGACAGATTTCGATTTTTCACTTGAGCCATTATTATCTTGCATTTGGCTACATCCTCTACAGCTTATTCCCTTGTTCTGCCCATCCTTCCAAAATCCAAGGGGAATAGCTGCTTTACACGTGCCAGAGGTGTTTGGTGGAGGTGAGTTGGAACCTTCATTATGTTCCTGGTCAGGGGACATCATCCTAGTATTTCTGTCATAAAACATATGTTGTTGTGTTGCATTTCGTGATACAATTTAATCCACAACACACAGCAAGCAGAGGTGGGTATTCACTGTTCTTAGCTATGTTCATTTAGGGCCTGATTCTGACATCCTTACGTTGCATAGCATCTTGCTCCACAAGGGGTCCCATTAGCTTTAGCGGTGCTCCTTGTGGGGAAAAGGTACTACTTAGTGTGAGGGAGGGTGGCAGGATGACCATAGGGACTGACCATTAGGTTTAGAGGAGTATTAAGTGGGGATGCTCCTAGCTTGGCTGCAGATTGGAGTGGAGGGGTGAATTCCCCTGGCATGGAAAGACAAGATGGGTTTGCCCTCTTTCCCCCAATCCTAGGAAATAGGAGAGCTATATATTTGTCCCTGGAGACAGGAACTGTTGGGATGGAGCTAAGCTGGGTTTGAGGCTCATGGACATTAGACTTCAGGCAGGTAAACTAGCTGCATGGATCCAGGATCCTTACATCTTCAAGGTGCTTTACCAGCATTAGCTAATCCTCCCATGAGCCCCATAAATTAGCTATTCTCTTCATTTCACAGAGTGGGAGATTGAGATGGAGGGATCGAGGGACATGCCAGTGGCCCCACAGCATGTAAGTGGTAGAGCAGAGGCTAGAGCTCTTTCAATACACCAGCTTGCCGTCCTGAGCGACTTATGATAGATGCTGTGGAAATACCCAAGACAGATCATTGGGGCGGTGGGCGCAGCCTTGAGCAAGGGGCGATGTGTACGCTGACATACTCCAGGAATAGCCCCAGGAAGCAGCATGACTCCATCCCCTTCTGAGGCACAGGCTTCTCCTTAAAGGGATGAGTGATTTTCTACTGGACCCAGCAGCCAATTAGGAGACTCCCCTTTACCAGCTCAGCTACACTGGCCAGCAAGTAAGAAGCAAAATTGACTCTTTTGTGCCCAGACCCAAGGTCTAGGAAGTCCGGCAATAATACATACTCCATTGGAGGTCCAGGTCACAATCAATCCATTGGAGCCACAGCCAATTACAAACACATAGTTCCCTATATATAGTAGTAATCAGTGTTAAATAATACAGCATTTTAGAAACACATTCACATAAAATACATATACATAGAAACAAACAGCAAGTTCTCCCTGCCTCCCAAAAGCATGGAATTTCCTCATATTTATCAGATTTCAATAGTCATGTTTCCAAAGCCTGGACATTTTCTCAGAGGATGGGGCAGAGCTGGTAAAGAGATAAGTGATATTGCGTGCCACATGACAACTCATTAGGTAAAAGTAATTACAGAGCAGTAAGTGCTTTGCAAGAATATCTTTCTGGAATATATTTGATATTGATCTGAATATTATCATGGGAAGAAATGATGATGTAGGAGAATGGGAAATACTTATTTCAAAGGACTTTATCTCTAGCCTTTTGGGGTCATGTGTCTCACTGCTCATTAAATAGAGTTGGAAAGCTTTGTAAATGTGTGGCTGTGGGTAGGTGTGGGGATTAATATGGATGAGACTTTAAATGAAAAATGGTCAGCTTTAAAAGAGTGAAACCGCTTCGAGACTGATGGTCCTGGGATTTTTGTAGGCGAAGGGAAAAAGGAATTTGTAGGCTAAGTCTATATCATTTTTTGTTTTTGTTTTCTATTCAAATGTTGTGGGGCTAGTTTAGTCCTGAAAATTGGGGACAAAAGAACTGACTATCAACAGGTACAATGCAGACTGGTATTTAAACTTAGCCATAGCATACTATTTGTGTCCCATAGTCCTGTCCAACAGTACAAAACCCCTGCCATTCGACCTCTGAATCACTCTTCACTGTAATATTTAATTAGTAAACAACAATACGTCAGTACTACACTATTGCCTATAGAACTCATTACCATCATAAATCATTCATGACAAGAGCTTAGCTGCGTTCAAAAAAGAATGAAAATGTATATTACAATAGCTAACTCTCAAATAGTGCTTTTCATCAGCAGATCTTGAAGCACTTTACAAAGGAGGTATGTGTCATTATCTCCATTTTACAGGTGTAGAAATGGAGACATGGCGAGGCAAAGCGATTTCCCCAAGGTCACTCAGCAGGCCAGTGGCAGGGCTGGAACTAGAAGATTTCTTGAGTCCCAATCCAATTCCTTATTCATTGCTGTGGATAACAAGAATGCTCAGACTTAACAAGCTCCCCACAGACTAGTAAACACCAACTCGAATTAGCCTGAGACACTGCCAGAACATGAGATGCAAAACCTGCAGACATATCTCCAATGCTACGATGATCAGTCCCCGCCCCCATAATACACCTTTCAAGAGCCATGGGTCCTTTACCTATATCTATACCATGCCTGTCACAACATGTGGTATACCTCATCCAGTGCACGAAATGCCCCAACAACAATTATGTGGGTGAAACCAGACAACCACTATGCTCTTGAATGAACTTACACAGAAAAATGATCAAAGACAAAAACACCCCATAGCGGATGAGTGAACACTTTACACAAAGTGCTCACTGTATGTCTGACCCCCTCAGTCCTCGTCCTCAAAGGAAACCTGTGCAACACCTTTAAAAGGCAACTCTGGCCATTTAAATTCATAACTCTGATGGACGCTAGAAAGCATGGTCTTAACAGAAACATTGGTTTTATGGCTCATTACAACAATTTGCTGCACTCTACTGCCTGTTAAGACTTAATTGCCCACTTCATTTTAAGTGATCTCCTACGGCACCTGTGAACCCCTTTTGCTTAACAATCTGTCCAACCTTGTATTAAGCTTGGACACTCTGGTTACCTTCTCCAGACCTGAGGAAGAACTCTGTGAAGCTCGTAAGCTTTTCCTTTCCTTTCCACCACCAGAAGTTGAATGGTAAGAATTCAAAAAATAAAATAAATGAGTTTTAGAAGGGATCTAAACACTCATGCTTCAGGGCATAAGCCAACCTTGAACCAATTGGAGTTAAGAAGAAAACTTCTCTGGCGGTAGGTTATCCTATAACTTCCTATTGGAGGGTTCTTGCATCTTTCTTAGAAGCACCAGGTATTGGCCACTGTCAGAAATGAAATACTAGACTGATCAGCGATCAGACCCAGCACCACAATTCCTATGTTCTATTTAGGTCCTAGCTATTTCCTATGTCCTATTTAGGTGGGTGTGCACCTATAGGTGTCTATAGATAACACTGTATTTTACAGTATGTCATTTTCCATCTTCAAAGTGCAGTACCTATATTTGTCCCTTTAAATCTTACAGCACCCATGTGAACTAAATAACTACAATTGCTAATCAGAGCCTGACAGTTGTTATGAAGTGTGCCAAATGTGTACAAATATGGCACCCAAGGAGGTGAGGGTGAAGCCACCAAACTCACTTTTCTGATGAGATTTAACATAATGCACAATGGTAAAGGACTAAATGTAAATGAGAGAAGAATTTGCAGAGTATACAATGGGTAAATGTTTTCTGTTTGACTAACTAGCAGCATTTTATCATGAAAATTTCTCAGCAAATTATTTTCAAAGGCAGCCAAGGGAAAGAAATTTAAGATATGTAAGATACTCGTAAAGAATTTTTTAAAACAAACTTATAGGTGTAATAGCCATAATTCTTGGTTATCAGCAGGGTTTGAAGCCAGGACCTACAGCATGAGCCTCTGTGGCTTGAGCTACAGGACTAAGTCCCAGATCCTCAAAGCTATGTAGGTGTCTTCCTCCCAACTGAGGATCTGGGTCTAAAGTCCTTCATCAGGGCTTGACAAAGCCCTGGTTGGGATGATTTAGTTGGCGTTGGTCCTGCTTTGAGCGGGGGTTGGATTAGATGACCTCGGAGGTCTCTTCCAACCCTGATATTCTATGATTCTATGATCTAGGAGCTCTAGTAGGCTCTGGATCAGGTGCAGAGGGGAACAGGTTACACTCACTGAACAGTGAGTTGCATTTCGTATTCAGACACCCTGCTGGTGAGTGTAGTATAGACAGCTAGTTGAAACAGCTATTATCTCTTTGCTGCAAATAAACTGCGAATGGTAACCTTAGTTCCTGAGAGTAGCAAAGACAAACTAAGTCCCTGCAAGAGTTTTCAAAACTCATGTTATATGAGTCATGAACAAAATTCTCTAGGTCTGCTAATGCTGTGCACATATGCAAACCTTGTGAGATACTGCATGGCAGACAGTTCAGTGTAGGTTGCTTCTCAGTTCATAAGCTGGGACTCAGGGGCTGGCACTGGCTTTTGCAGCAGTTCAGTGTAAGGAACATTTGGAGGGGAGGGGCAGGTGCCCCATTATCCCACCGTGGCTTCTAAATTTGAAAAGATGTTCGAGGCTTTTATTTTCTGCCAAATGGATTTTCAGAATGAAGCCAGGATGCTCTGAGAAACCAGGGAGGGGACTGGAGATGGATGAATTAGTTTGCAAATAAAACAAGAACACATTCTAAGCATTATCACCCGCCCTTTCACTGAACCCAAACTGAATATTTCCAAAGGGCCAAAGCTCGCCAATTAAGAATATGGTTCCCCCATCTCCTGGGAGAAAGATGGGAGGACAGAGGAGTCCCAACATGACCTTAAAACCCTCCCACTATTGCCCAGCCAGCAATCACTTCTTAGATGTGATAGCAGTTTTTCCTCATGGGGTGGAAAAGCCTATACTTGCTCCCTCTAGATTGGAGTGTCTCAGCTTCAGAGAAGAACTGAGTGGTTTGCTTCCTCTCTTCTGCATGTTCAATGGGTGGCCTAGCATGCCTGCTTCCCTTCTCTGAGGACTCTGGGGGGATGAGTTTATTCAGCTAATTTCCATCTCCACACCCAGATCAGTCAGGCCTTCCCCTCCATTTTAGAATAGTGAGACTTGGGAATTCTTTTAGTGTTAAAGGTCAGGTCTACACTACAGACCTGTATGGGTATAATTATGTCCCTTAGGGTGTGAAAAATCCACAGCCCTGAGCGACATAATTATACCAACCTAATCCCCTGCATAGACAGCACTATGTCAACAGGAGAGCTTCTCCCATTGACACAGCCACCACTTCTCAGGGAGGTGGATTAACTACACCGACGGGAGAGCCTCTCACATTGGTGTAGGAGTGTCTTCACTTAAGCACCACAGCGGCGCAGCTGCACCTATGCAGTGTTTTAAGTGTAGACCACCTAGCCAAAGTGCGACCTAGCAGACAAATCCACCAAAGTGGTGTAAAGAAAGCACAGAAGTGACAGCATGAGACAACAACCAAATAGCAGAGTCAAGCCAGAAAGAGAGTGTAAGTGAAATGTAATGAATGCAAATATTTATATGCATTCACTTTGAAAGAGGCCCAGCTCCCTGAGGGTGGTGTTTGGATGCAGATTAAGTTTGGGCTAAGGTTCAGGTTGGACACTGAACCCTGGCTAGAGTTTAGGGTGAAATTTGATGGCACTGAAATCTCCTAAACTGGCTGGCTGTTAGACAGTTCCACTCAAAATGGCAGAAATTCTATAAAATCAGCTCACGTTGTGACATTTCTGCCATCAGACCTCCTCACACCCGGTCTTGCTCCATAGCTACTCAAACATGCAGCCTCCCAATATAGTAGGGTACCAGGCTAGATTGTGTGGTACAGTATGCCTACAACAGGTCATAGGCCTTCAGTGTTGTAGCACTGGAGGGGCAGTCCGGAACCAATAGCTTAGACTGACTCTTCACCTTGTTATGGACCCTCTAAAAAGCTACAGTGAGTAGGTAAGATACAGCCAATGATGATTGCTCTATCCCAGACAGGTTGATATGCCTTTATTTCTCTCAGGCTGTGCTACCTCCAGGAACGGTATGGAATGCAAGTCTTTGTGACAACGATGACATAGGAAAGAAATGAGGAACCTGGCCTTCTTCCCCCAAAAGGAAGCCATGGCGTCACCGGGCACTTGAGACAGACCCTTTAGCAGCACAGTCGAGCTGAACGTTGTCCGGGTCTTCCACAGAGGCTGCCTCGTCTGCATTTGTTTACCACACATCCTGTCTTCCTTTCTGTTTGCTTCACACATCACCGCCCTCATTATATTGTCTCCCCCCCCCTCCTCCTCCCATTCATGCCTTTGGTTTTTAGGCTCGCACTAGCTAATTCTAATTACCTCAGGCATTAAAATAATAATAATTATAATAAAAGCTTAAGGAGGTGCACTTCATTCTTCAACTGCCTTTTACAAGCAGTTCAGTGCTGGCTACCGCGGGAATCTGATTAAACTAATTATCCTGATTGGCTTGTTTAATCAACTGCTTGGTTTAATTGGGCCTTGATAATGTGGCACGGTGGAGTTCATGGCGCGTAATGTGAGAACCAGGAGACCCGTAGCACCGTCGGTGACACCACTACAGAAATCTGCCTGGATTCCCAGCCGAACGGATGAATTTTAATAAATGCCTGCCTCAGCTGAGAGCCTAACAGTATTATCAGGAGCTTGAATGGGCCTCAGGTTTTAGTGATAATTAAAATTGCTAGAGAAAAAAAAAACCCTTCTCATTAAAGGAGTTGTCCTCTCTCCCCCAGGCCTGGCCCCCAAACTTGAAGCAATATCATGAATCCTGTCTGACTCTTTCAAACAACACTCCACTGCTCGATTCAGCTGGGCAGAGAATCTATTTTTTCCTGTTTTCCTTAGTCCCATATAAAGCCTACATAACCTGAAGTAAATACAATTTACAAATTACCTTGCATTAGGTAAATCCAATCTGGAGGTTTGTGGAATACACACAGCTTTGGAGTAAGTATCCTGGGGATAATGGGTTATTATTTTTATAACGCTACTTGCTATAACAATAATAACCTGGAGCACTTTGCCCTAGCCCTTCCTTGTTGTACCTCAGCAATATGTTTTAACTTTCACTCCTTCTGCTCTCTCCGCTTGTTTTGCAGCGGCGTGCACAAGGGTAACCAATGCAACATATTTTCCGATTTACATACTCTCCTGGAACAGACCCAAATTTCAACTCACCAAAAATTCCAAAAAATTACAGATTCAGTTTGACCCGAACCAATTTTTTTTTTTGAATTGCCACCAAACTGAAAAATAAGTTATTCACCCAGCTCTATTTATCAGGCTCTCTCTTAAGGCTGTTAGCTAGAGGAGAGGAAGGATGGTCCTGTGATTATTGTATGAGTCTTGGGTTCAATTCTTTGCTCAGACAAAGGCTTCCTATGTGACCTGGAGCAAATCACTTAGTCCCAAATCCACAAGGGTCTTTAGGCACCTAAGTTCCATTGATTTCAATAGGAACATAACTCTGCATATGCACCTACATACTTTTAAGGATCTGGGCTTCAGTTCCTCATCTGTAAAATGGGGATAATAGCAGTGTCCTACTTTGCCAGGGTGCTGTGAGGATAAAAACATTAAAGACTGTGAGCATCTCAGATCCCACAATAACAGGGTAATACGAGTACCTAAGAGAGGTATGTGCTTCTAATAACTGCATCTCCTTGCTAGTGATAATAGAGTGCTCCAGTATCTCCTTCTACAAGGAGCCCCATTGAAGGGGACAATCCACTAAAAAGTGTCCTGAAAATCAGGGCAGTTGCTGCTGTCCACAGTTCAGCTCACAGAGTTTACTCTGAATCATCAGCAAGGTTTGCCCTTCCCTCATGCAAAGTGGATAGTGAGTTAAGCTGCCATACAGCTCCCAAAGTCCAGGGGGAAACCCGCAGAACTTTGGCTATCCAAGAATACCCAAGTCCTCCACAGTGCGTCCTAGGTCCCCTTCGCCCCCAGAGCAGCCTGGTTCCCTAGGAAGCAATGCTCCCATGCAATCCCCACTGGCAGCTGCACCCAACCCCCTACACTTGGGGGCTTTGAAGTGTGGAAAATGTCACTGTGTTCCTGAATGGGTTTGCAAAGAGGGAGGGCCAATCCCATGGAGAGTGGCCATCCCCAACTCATTGCTCTCTTCTGACCTACAGTGCCCACAGTGCAGACACAGAGGCACTTCTGAGAAGAAGAGATCATGACAGAGAGCTGCTGTTCCCTCATCAACCCCTCCACCCCAAATGTAGCCAACTCAGCGCCTAAGGTTTCAGGTTAAAAGTCCCTGAAGCACCCAAGTTCCTGCCTCTGGGCATGCAAACTGCAGCCTCACTCTCGACAGCTGGATGCCCATCTTTCATCTAAGCCACAGATCAATCCATGAACTAGGGAAGATGGACATTTGCCTGCTTACATAGGGTTTTCATGCACAGAGCTCAAAGCGCTTTGCAAAGGAAGCATCTACTGGGTTCAGTGGGAGTTTTGTGGATCACAGTGGAACCTAAAACTGGACTTAGGTGCCTAAACCCCAGACTTAGGCTCCTAGGTACCTTTGTGGATCTGGAGCCTGTCCCTCAGAATAAGAAAAGGAGTACTTGTGGCACCTTATTGTCTCCATTGTCAGGCCATGACTTAGAAACAGTCTGTGTCTTTCTGGGTGTAGTTTGCGGCTGGTGGTGCAGGATGGGTACTGTGCAGGGGACAGTGGAGAAAGGAAGGGGGAAGGGATGGAGAAGAGAAGGGGATATGGGAATGGGTGGAGGGAAGCAGGAGCCCGGCATGTGGCCTCAGCTCGGCAGCAAGAGCAGCCCCGGCAGGGAGGCAGCCATGGCAGCACCAGAGCTGTGACATTGCAACTGCAGCCATTGCCAGAATGGCTGCCAGCAAAATTTGGGGCTCCGCTGTTAAGCCAGCCCATCCCGCCTCCTCCCAGCATCAGCAGCCCAGATACCATTCCAGGTGGAGGGAGAGAGGCAGTGAGCCAAGGGAACTGGCTTCAGCTTGCACATGTGTGCGTGCACGGGGCGCACCTTGTCACCTGCTTTGCCCCCCGAAATACAGCAGTCACACTACGCCTACAGGCGGACACCTCCTCCTCTGGCCATTTTATGTGGAGTGAGGCAGGCGCCAGAGTCGTTCTCTCAAGGAATTAGTTAGGTGCCAAAGCCACGTGACTCCAGAAGAGCAGTACCCTGCTGTGGATCACTAGCAGAGACAGGCATCTCCTGGCAGCCCCACGTAGGCACCTATCTCTGTGAGAGGGGCAGGGCTTAAGACACACTCCTGCCATGGACGTGTGTCATTGGCTTTCTTAGGCAGCTCCCTGACTGTCTACTGTGCTGGCTTTTGTGGATCGCATTCTAAGGTGCTTGTCTCTCCCCATTCATTGTACTGGGAGCCTAGACACCTAAATCAGGCTTTGAGGATCACAATGTTCTTCCTGTGATTTTCTAGGTACCTAAAAGTTAGGCGTTGCAATGATCAGTGTCACAACAGCTAAGTCCTTTTCTGGATCCAGGCCAGAGTATTTAGGAAAAGTATTTACCAACTATATATTCCCTACAAAAATGTACATATTACCGAAAAAATTGGTTTTGTGCATAGAGCACTGAATTGCAACACAGAAGACAAGTTTTATTCCTGACTTGGCTGCTGGCCTACTGTGTGATGTTGGGTAAATTCTTTACTGCCCTGTGTCACCGTTTCAACATCTGTAAAATGGGGGTAATGATACTGACCTCCTTTGCAAAGCGCTTTGAGCTCTGTGGATGAAAAAAACTATGTAAGAGCTTGGTATTATTAGTTAGTTAGTTAGTTAGTGATGCCAAAAGACTGCAGGACAGACTTTTTATATACATGGTATAAAAGCCATATGGAACAAGCAATACAGAAAAGCACTTTGCTATGACAAGATGGAGGCTTAGGGCCTGATACAGAACCCACTGAAGTTAAGGAAAAGAGCCACACTGTTGCTCCTCAGTGTTGGCCATATTGTTCATATAGCACTGTAACAGGGTGCTGGCCAGGAGGTCCTGAGCCAGCCCTCTCTTAGCCCAGCTCTAATTAAGAAGCATTAATTGGGGCTGGCTGAGTATGCAGGCCTCATTATCCAGGGGACTATATAGGGCTGGCAGGAAGGGAAGGGAAGGGCTGTGCATCCCTGCTTGCTGGAGAAGCGAGCTGTCCCCCAGGGTTCTCGTCTGGAGCGTTCTGTAAATAAAAGGCAGTGGGAGCTGAGACTGATTTGTGGGCGCAGGGGTCCCATAGGGCGAGGGCAAACAGGAAGGCCCTCGTTACACGTCAAGGCTCATCCGAGATTCGAGAGCCAGCGAAGTGGCTGGCGCCCGGATATGGAGGAGACCCTGCAATGGCTGGTCAAACAGCAGGAGCAGATGCAGCAGGCCCTGCAAAGTTTTCAGCAGTCCCACCAGGCCTAGAGACAGGCCTCACTGACCATAGGTGCTGACTCCATCAGTGCTCTGGAGCTGGAGCACCCACGAGGAAAAATTAGTGGGTGCCCTCACGCACCAGCAGCCAAGCTCCCCTCACCTCCCGCCCCTCTTCCTCCTCCCCCCCGCCCCTGAGCACGCCGCGACCCTGCTTCTCCGCCTACCTCCCAGTGCTTCCTGCCTGGCTGCCACCAAACAGCTGTTTGACTGCTCCGGGGGTGAGGAGGAGAAGGAACCTGGCGGGCTCAGAGGAGGAGGCGGGGAAGAGGTGGGGCCAGGGCAGGGATTTGAGGAAGGAGTCAGAATAGGGGCAGGGAGGGGGCAGAGTTTGCGGCGGGGACTTTGGGGAAGGGGTTGAAATGGGGGTGGGGCTGGGGCGGGGCCTCATGGAAGGGGTGCAGTCGGACCCGGGGACAGAGGGGGGTCGAGCACCCAACGGCAGGAGCAGAAGTCAGCGCCTATGTTACTGACCTGGCAAGCAGAGCAACAGCAGAGTCTGCGAGAGTTTATACGGGAGCAGACTGGCTTGCAACAGCAGCTCCTGCAAAGAGTGGTGAGTCCTGTGGGAGGGGATGGCACCGGGCTGGTGAATCTGTAAAATGACCCTGGCGGATGATCCGGATGCCCTTCTCGGGACCTTCGCGTGGGTAACCACAGGCGCCGGGTGGGAGAGGGCAAACTGGGCCCTCCGATTGGCTCCATACCTGACGGAAGAGGCTCAAGCGGCCTATATGGCCTTGAGTGATGAGCAAGCCCAGAACTATGAGGCGGTGAGAGCGGCCATTCTAGACCAGGTGAGCCTGTTGGCAGAGCGGTACCACCAAAAGTTCCTGGCGGCCCGATGGATGGTGGCAGTGCGGCCCCGGGCATACGCCCAGAGACTAATGGACTGGGCCACACGCTGGCTGAGGCCGGAGACGTGCACAGTGGGTAAAATAACGGACACGTTGGTTGTAGAACAATTGCTGCAGAGCATCCCCGAGAACATCCGCATCTGGGTGAGGCGTCACCAGCCTGTCACCGTCGAGGCAGCGGTGAGGTTGACCGAGGAATAGATTGAGGCAGAGGGTCCCAGAGGGAGGACTGACCCCGTAAAGACAAGGAGTTGGGGAAGAAAGAGGCAGGACCTTTTTCCAGAAAAGACCTGGAGAGAAAGGGGGAGCCCTGAGGAGCGCCTGAGAGGCCTGCCAAGCTTGTTTGCTGGCAATGTGGGAGACCTGGACACACAAAACGTGACTGCCCCAATATGGCGTGTGGGAGGGCTGAGTTTTGTGGCTGGACTCAGGTTGGGGGGGCAAAAAGGGGGGCAGAAACTGTTCACCGTCCTAGTGAGGATTAGGAGGAACCCCCAAACAGGCCTGATAGATACCGCGTCAGCCTGTTCGCTCGTACAGAGGGGGCTGGTAAAGCCGCACTGGCTGATCGCGGGGACAAGGATGGTCCTCGAGTGTATCATGGGGACAAGAGGTCCTGCCTGGTGGCCCAGGTGCCCCTCGAAGTGAGGGGTCGCTTCAAATGGAAGCGGGTTGGGGTGCTAGAGGGGCTACCATACCCGGTGGTGTTAGGTAGGGACTGGGGCCCATGACCTAGAAGAAGCGGAGAGGTGCCCCGAAGGAGGGGGCAGATATCCCTAGACCCAGGATCCCAAGTGGGGAAGATGAGCAAAATCCCACAAATAGAAAAGAAGAGAACCCTAGACAACAGAGCCCAGATCAAGCAGACCTGCGGGAAGGGTGTATGGGGGAGCCGGCCAGCCTGAGCCCCTGGGGGGGGGCAATTGGAGGACTCCACAACACCGCTCCCCGGGGAGGGAATCCAGAACCCGCTGGGTGGTGCAGGGGAAACTGAGGCACAGAGGGTCCCGCAGGATGGTGCGATGGATCCTGACCCCCTACCAAGAGTAAAGGGGTTACAGGGGACGGGATGCCTGCTGGGGTGCAACTGCAGGGGTGACGACCTGTGGGCAGAGGCGGAACTACGGGGGCAGCCACCCCACAAGTAATGTATGTTTTGTGAGTGGGGGATGGAAAAAAAACCAGGAGAGGATGCCGGGGATCGCCTGGCCAAGACCGGGGAACTTCCCCGGAGGAGCCCCCAGGGCGGAGGGGCCGAGGTCGGCCAGACCTGGTGGTTCATAATGGGGGGAGGCGTGTAACAGGGTGCTGGCCAGGAGGTTCTGAGCCAGCCCTCTGTTAGCCCAGCTCCAATTAAGAAGCATTCATTGGGGCTGGTTGGAAGCATCAGGGCGCTAGTTTGGAGCGGTCTGTAAATAGAAGACGGTGGGAGCGGACGCTGTAAATAAAAGGCACTAGTGATTGCGCCCACAAGAAGTCTCTAGCTGATTTGTGGGCATGGGGGTCCCATAGTGTGAGGGCAAACAGGAAGGCCCTCATTACAAGCGCATTTTCAGCTACAGTTTTATCTGACGGTCTGATTCCGTGCCCTTTGAGATCAATGGAAAGGCTTTAATTGACTTCTATGGGCTTCAGATCAGACCCCAAGTGCATGAGGCAGGTTTATTTCAAGGTGTAGAGAGACGCATATTAGCCTTAAATGCAGTCAGGTACAAAGAGTTTTCCTTCATATTCACAGCTACCAGCATTGTCCATGAATCCAAAAGCTCAGACGCTGAAAGGCCAACCATCTTTGGCTGGCTAGGAGACCCATGAACTGGCCTAAGTTATACATGCCCCGATCATCTCCTGTCGGGACTACAGCAATGCAATATACTGGTGCAACTTTTGTGTGTAGACGAGGCCATAAAGGCTAAAATAAGTTGTTTGAGCTAATTATTTATTCTTAAGAATCTAAGTGTGGCCATACTGGGTCAGACCTATGGTCCATCTAGCCCAGTATCCTGTCTTCCAGCAGTGGCCAATACCAGATGCTTCAGAGGGAATGAACAGATCAGGCAATCAGATTCATCCCGTTTTCCACTGGCAGTCAGAGGCTAGGGACACCCAGAATATGGGGTTGTGTTCCTGACCATCTTGACTGATAGCCATTGATGGACTTATCCTCCAGGAACTTATCTAATTCTGTTTTGAACCCTGTTATGATTTTGGCCTTCGCAATATCCCCTGGCACTGATTTCCACAGGTTGACTGTGCCCTGTGTGAAGAAGTATTTCCTTTTGTTTGTTTTAAACCCACTGCCTATCCATTTCATTGGGTGACCCCTGGTTCTTGTGTTATGTGAAGGACTAAATAACACTTATTGATGGAATGAATGACATTGCAAAGAGAAAAGCGACCTAGAACAATCTTTCAATGCCATGCTTTCATACAGATATCTTGGGAATCAATACACCACAGAGAGAGTGCTCATTTTTCAGTCTTCAGCCACCTGTGGTTCACCAGTATCCTTTGAGAAAGTAGATGACTTGAATTCTCCTGCCACATTCACCTAAATATTCAAATACACAAGTAATGGAGTAAACATGTTTTAACGGTTTTTGGATAAAATAAGTTATTCATTCATTTTTCAGCATTCATTTTCAAGTCCAAAAGGCTGTCTCTGACTAAGTACTGTTATTGTTCCAAAGCAGTGATTAAGTTCTCATTCTGTTTTAACACTGAATGCTTCACACTGGCAGAGCTTTTCACCTATACATTTCTAAACATTTCAGAAGCAGTCATCAGTTAAATGTCAGAAGAGCCCTGTGAAGTGGATGTTTTCATATGGGTTTCACAGATGGTGTGGAAGAAAAGGGAGGTTAAATGACTTGACCAAGTCACACAGCAATGGAAACCAGAAATTCTGCCTCTGAATCCCTGGCGTTGCCACTAGAAATAACGTTCCCTCCCCCCGCCCCGGTCTTTATCACTTCATGCAGTCCAGATGGTTTCTTTTTCCTGAGATTGCAGTCATTGTTCTGTGGTGACACAAAGCTCTGGATGATATTCATCTAGCATGTTGTTTCAATGAAGTCTCTCCAGACTGGTTGTACTAGTGGTTTTAAAGTTGCCTCTGGGTCTGTCTTGTGGTTAGGATTACAGATGTCCTCTGGGGTCTTGCTTTCTCTATCAGTCATCATTTCGTTTTAATTCATCTTCCAGATCTGCAGCTATGTACTGCTGGCATCTGCTTGATGCCATCTCTCTGCAATCCCCTCCAGTGCTTTACAAAAAGATCTGCTGCTTATATAGAAAGAAACAACTTCAGATACAAGACAGTAGATTTTCTGTGAAAATCTAGGAACTGACTGGAGCAAATTATTGATCACACTTGAGGGCTGTTGTTCCTCTGTGACTAATACTGAACTCTGTGGCAATTGTTTTTACATTTGTGAGTGAATTTAAGGTTGCTAAAAATAAGAGATCAATAGTCCAGACTTGAGTCAGGCACAATATTGACAGGCACTAAGCAAACTTCTAGCCTGCCTCAATCCCAGTTTGCAACACTCCTGATTAGGGCTGTCAATTAATCGCAGTGAACTCATGTGATTAGCTCAAAAAACAATAGAATATCAATTGAAATGTATCAAATATTTTTGGATGTTTTTCTACATTTTCAAATATATTGATTTCAATTTTAACACAGAATACAAAGTGTACACTGCTCACTTTATATTATTATTTTGATTACAAATATTTGCACAGTAAAAATGATAAACAAAAGAAATAGTATTTTTCAATTCACCTCATACAAGTACTGTAGTGCAATCTCTTTATCATGAAAGTGCAATTTACAAATGTAGATTTTTTGTGTGTGTTACATAACTGCACTCAAAAACAAAACAATGCAAAACTTTAGAGTCTACAAGTCCACTCAGTCCTACTTCTTGTTCAGCCAATTACTAAGACAAACAAGTTTGTTTACATTTGGAGGAGATAATGCTGCCCGCTTCTTGTTTACAATGTTTACCTGAAAGTGAGAACAGGCATTTGCATGGGACTTTTGTGGCCAGCATTGCAAGGTATTTACATGCCAGATATGCTAAACATTCGTATGCCCCTTCATGCTTTGGCCACCATTCCAGAGGACATGCTTCCATGCTGATGACGCTCGTTAAAAAATAATGCATTCATTAAATTTGTGACTGAACTCCTTGGGGGAGAATTGTATGTCTCCGGCTCTATTTTACCCACATTTTGCCATATATTTCATGCTATAATAGTCTCATATGATGACTCAGCACATGTTGTTCATTTTAAGAACACTTTTGCTGCAGATTTGACACAACACAAAGAAGGAACGAGTGTGAGCTTTCTAAAGATAGCTACAGCACTCAACCCAAGATTTAAGAATCTGAAGTGCTTTCCAAAATCTGAGAGGGACGAGGTGTGGCACATGCTTTCAGAAGTCTTAAAAGAGCAGCACTCAGATGCGGAAAGTACAGAACCCGAACCACCAAAAAAAGAAACTCAACCTTCTGCTGGTGGCATCTGACTCGGATGATGAAAATGAACATGCATCAGTCTGCGCTGCTTTGGATTGTTTTCGAGCAGAACCTGTCATTAGCATGGATACATGTCCTGTGAAATGGTGGTTGAAGCATGAAGGGACACATGAATCTTTAGCACATCTGGCATGTAAATATCTTGTGACGCTGGCTACAACAGTGCCATGCAAACACCTGTTCTCACTTTCAGGTGACATTGTGAACAAAAAGCGGGCAGCATTATCTCCTGAAAATGTAAACAAACTTGTTTGTCTGAGAAATTGTCTGAACAAGAAGTAAGACTGAGTGGACTTATAGGCTCTAAAGTTTTGCATTGTTTTATTTTTGAATGCAGGGGTTTTTTGTACATAATTCTACATTTGTAAGTTCAACTTCCATGATAGAGATTGCACTACAGCACTTGTATTAGGTGAATTGAAAAATACTATTTCTTTTGTTTTTTACAGTGCAAATGTTTGTAATCAAAAATAAATATAAGGTGAGCACTGTAAACTTCGTAGTCTGTGTTATAATTGAAATCAATATGTTTGAAAATGTAGAAAATATCAATAAATATTTAAAAAATTGCATTCTATTATTATTTCACAGTCCAATTAATCGCGCGATTAATCACAATTAATTTTTTTAATTGCTTGACTGCCCTACTCCTGATATCTTGGTCTTTCTTAAGGGAGACTGTCATCTGAGGGACAGTTTCAGTGCTCTGCTCTCTAGGCCACATTCAGCTCAGTTACTCCAGTGTAACTCCACTGTAGCTCAGGCATGAACAAGCCAGGGCATGCACAAATTTTGCGTGTGGAAAGTTGGAGGTTGTGGCAGAAATGTTAAATTTATTATATTTGTCACTTATTGTTTTGGTTGTATTCATTATGGCCTGTGTTGTGAAGATATACACCCAATGCATCAAATGGAGACAAGGAATGGTAACCAGTGGGGTAGGGTGCTACCCTGGGATTCAATAGACTTTACTTCAATTCTCTGTTCTGCCACAGACTTTCTGTGTGACCTTGGGCAAGTCACTTTGTCTGTGCCTCAGTTCCCCACCCATTAAGTGGAGATACAAGCACTTCCTCCCTCACAGGAGTGTTGTGAGGATAACTACATTGAAGATTGTAAAGTGCACAGATATGGTCATGTAAGTGCCATAAACCAGTGGTTCTCAACCGGGGTACGCGTACCCTGGAGGTACTCAGAGGTCTTCCAAGGGGTACATCAACTCATCTAGATATTTGCTTAATTTTACAATAGGCTACATAAAAAGCACTAGCGAAGTTAGTACAAACTAAAATTTCATATAGACTTGTTTATACTGATGTATACATTATACACTGACATGCACATACACTATTTATATTTCAATTGATTTATTTTATAATTGTATGGTAAAAATGAGACAATAAGCAATTTGTCAGTAATAGTGTGCTGTGACTCCTTTGTATTTTTATGTCTGATTTTGTAGTTTTTAAGTGAGGTGTAACCTGGGGTATGCAAGACAAATCAGACTCCTGAAAGGGGTACAGTAGTCGGGAAAGGGTGAGAGCCACTGCTTAAATCCACCACATTGGCCTATGGGAGCATTTACAATATGTTTTTGGAAGCAAATATTATTAACAGCCCTGTCCAAAAATTGTCAGAAAGCAAAGTCACCAGACGAATCACAGAAAACCACAATAACTTAAGGGAACTCCATAATAATTCCTCCACAAGTCATGGAGACCCAAGGGGCTGAACTGATCAATGGAGTTGATATCATTGTCTTGGTCCAAGGTGCTTCCTGTCTGAAATCCTGCTAAGACAGAGGCCTGGCTAACCTGATGGGCCTTGCACTGTCTCTGAAGGGGGCAGACTCTGCAATCGGTTACACCTGTGAAGCCTGTCCTGAGGTGAGTGGAGGTTCTAGGGGTATAACTGAGGACGGAACATGGCCTTAGTTCAGCAAAGTTGGACTCTAGGGGAGCCACAGACAAAGCCACAGACCCCGTGTGAAAATGCCTGCCATTAAACCAATGAGCATACAGCTATTTTTTTTTTAAGTCATGTTTCCTGGAGTTAAGCAACATCAGAAGCCCCAGAGAGTCTGCCCTTTGTATTTGTAATCTTTTTTTGCTGGAAGGACACTCCTTCCTTTACTTAGTAAAGCCTTAGACCTCTAGTTCAAACGTTATCCACTGCCTACTCTGTGGCCTGCTTGCTGCAGCTCTCATCTTTTCTATCATTCTTCTGTGCTGGATAATTTTCACTTTAAAACATCATGGCTCATTAGTCCAGAATTAATAAACAAAACTGAGGGTGAAAACGGGGAACACCAGGCTTTTCAAAGCTGAATTTCCAGCAGCCTATTAAATTAGTGTCTGGCTGTAGCAACATACACCCACCATGTCCCTGCATGTCTCTCCAACTGCAGCCTGTCTTTATAAGGCATTCATGGATTGGCTGTCAGTGGTCACACATTGGCTATTGTCAGGGTCCTGTGCAGCCTTTTTTAAAACAAATATTAAAAGTCCAAGGCCTATTAGTCTCTTTGGGCTAGATTTTCAAAGGTATTTAGGTGCCTAAAGATGCAGATGGGCACCTATTTTCAGAAGTGTCTATCCCAGTAGGCGCCTATCTGAATCTTTAGGCAGCTAAATACCTTTGAAAAGCTGGCCAAAGAGACAAACTAGAAGCAACCATGTGGCAATACAAACACAATAGTGAAGTAGCTAATAAGTGTTTTGGTAGTAATAACAATAATAATAAATGCCTAACTCTTACATAGTACTTTAAAAACACTTGGCCAAATTCTCAGTGCAACCTCTTTGTCTTCAATGGGGTTGCACCAGTGAAACGAAAATCCGAATTCAGCCAGCTAACTAAATAAACATTGCTGCACTCCTATAAGGTAGGCCAATAGAGCAATCTCATTTATTGAACTGCCGGTTTCCCAGGATAATGAAGGGATTTTCTACACAACTACTTAGTCTGCAGCAAACTGGGTTATAAATCTACCCTGCACTAGCCTGCCACACACTGACTGACTGAGTGGACCCTACTGCTGTGCGCTATACGTTTCCTAGTGTACTTTAATCTACTCCTGTTTCTAAGCAGGGTAGATTCAAAGCACACTAGGGAATAGTAGTGCAGCTGTGTCCACGCAGACACTTACTGCACACCAGGCTAGTGCAGGGTAGGTTTACACCCTATCTTGCTGCAAATTAAGTATTCATTTACACAAATCCCAAGTAACATTACCAGGATATTCAAAGTATTCCCTAAGGGTAGGGGAGACAGACTATAGCGAGTTAATGTTACCTAAAGCAAAACTGGAAAGATTTTAAACCTGGCCACTCAACATGTAGCTAGTAAATGGGGAAACTGAGGCAGGTAAGTTAAATTATTTCTTAGGGAGAAGTGCAGTGCTGTTACCTCACAGAGCGTCCTGGCTCTTAGTCCTACGCTCAGATCCTCCTTTTGCCATGGGTTTACCTCCTTTAAAGCAGCTATTCATTTTAAGAGCTGATTACATTTGTTAATATGTTACTTTAAAAACTCCCACAGCAGATTGTTTCTTTGTGCGCCTCACAGCTTGCATATTTTAAGTGATATAAATAGAGGCATGTGACCAAGTGCTGAGAGCTAACAGCTATCCCAGCACTCTGGTCACTTAAGCTCTGATTAGTTCCTCTCCAGAGAAGACTTGATTGAGGAATGGAGTACTTAATTACCCAATCAGACTATGGGCTGTGGGTGCAAAGGAGCTAATTGTCCATCAGCTGGGAGGAATAGTTAAAAAGCACAGGAAGGCAGTGGAGAAGGAGGAAAGTTAGTACAACTGTGGGGAAATGGATTACAGGTGGGTGAGAATTCTTTCTTTCCGAGGAGACAGGGAAACTAGGCAGTAATGAAGCTGTCTGATATAACAACCTAATTCACGCAGAAGAAAATAAAAGGGGCAGACTTGGTTGAAAGCTTCCTTTCATGTGGGTGTCCAGGAACATAGAATAGGACAGACTTGTTGAAACACAGAACAGGTGAATTTAAAAATTGATCATCTGGTGAAACTGAAGAGAAACAGAACTATCACAAGCCATCTGATCTCTGCAAGCTTCTCTGTTCTGACAGGGGATCAGAAAGGAAAGTTGATTCTACCTCAGTCTGAAAACTGGCTAGGCACTGAAATCAATGTAAAGCTGCTTACTGGGGTTCAAGCCAGTTTTGGAGGGAATTTTGCCTACAGTGGGTCAACAGAAAATTTGAAAAGTTTTTTTCAAAGAAAAATGGCTTTTCAACAGTATAGAAAATTTTCATGGAAAATTTGGTCAAAAATTTCAGTTTATTAACAGAATATTTAGGAATGAAATGAAAATAAAATTGTTTTGTAACATTTAGAATTGAAAATTTAAGTTTTCATTTCTGAGAGTTACTCCCCGCCCCCTTCTCTACCTTTTAGGTTTTTTCCCTCTTTTTTCCTCATGAAATAAACAGGAAAAACTTTTCCCCCCCCTCGCTTTTTCTCTCTACTTTTTTCCTCTGTTCCCAGCAGAAAAGGGAGAGAATAGGTGTGGGGAGAGAATAATAATTTAAAAATAAAAACTCAAAATTTAAATTTAAAAAACTGAAACAAACAAAACAAAACTGGTCCATCTGAGCTACCACAAACATTGTATTTTGTTTAGGAATGTTTCACTAATTTTTTTTTTTTTAATCCTCAAATTGGGAATGAAATGAAACATTTTTTTGGTTCCTTTGAAATTTTTGCTGAAATTAAGTGAGGTTTTACAACCAGCCCTTATGTTTTCCAGAATAAGGATTGGAAGATAAGTTCTTAAGCCTTGAATTTGTAGAGTAGGGGTAAAAGTTTCAGAAGTACCCACGTGATTTAGGAATCTGTGTGCCACTTTCCAAAGCAGTTTAGGTCCTGAAGACCCTGCATCTCATTTACCCTACATCACTTGTCCCCTTACCCACTAAGAACCATTTTTCTAATTTTTTTTTTTTTAAAAAACCAGCATCAGCAGAGCATAATAGCAATATAAATGACATACTTCAAAAGACTCCTACACTCAGTAACTTGGATCTACAAAAGTGATAGCACAAAAAGCCATATGCTCTGAATGGAAAAGTTCTCCAGGGCTGAGAACTATGATCATAAGGAATGTGAACATTTGGGACCAATGACAAGTGACTTAATTGTCCTGATCTCTAAAAAGGCCTGTGTACAGCACATACCATGAGGCATTTATGGGTGCAGAAGTTATGTAGTTAGTAGAATGGGTTTAATAGTAAAAACACCCGACCGGCAAATATTTTCATAACTAAAATAATTTGAAGGCCAGATTTTCAAGAGCTCGGCTCCTCTTTAAAAAAGGAAATCAGAGTCAGATTTTCAAAAATGTTCAACATCAGCAACCCCTGTGTGAGTGTGATTCTTATGACCAAAGTTCTGAAGGCTGGTCGCACACACAAGCTGGGACAGTTGAACAGATTTAATTAAACCACTCTAACTTAATGTGTGGACACTTATATATGGGTTTAAATCTCTCTTGTATTGGTTTGGCTTGCTCCCCAAATCATGCTTCCCCAGTGCAAAATGTCTTCTGGTGCTCTGACTGAGATGGTGTAACTCCATGCTGCACACTTCTCTAGGCTATGCCGTAAGGCCCAGATTCACCAAGAACTTCAGCACATGCTCTAAGAACTTTGCTGAATTGGTGCTTAAAGGCACAATCTGGCTGTAAATTTGGAATGGGAAAACTTCATGGAGTAGGAATACTTTTGAACTTTTTTCTTTTTTTATTCACACTAGTTTGAGTTTTTGAAACTTTCCCCCCCTTTAATTTAAATCTTTTTCTACAATACGGAATATGTTGGATAATTCTTAGCAGGAGGGGATTTCCTCTGTTCCCCCAGCTGAATGAAAGACAATGCTTTGTACAAGAGCTATCAGAGACCCCTGAGAACTAGGGAAGCAGAAGTGGATGCCTTATCTGTATATAAAGTATATTTTATCTATAGAGTATTTCTCTCTGTTTAGTTTTTCCTCCACCTTATTTCTCACCCTATTTTTTTTATTGGATCTTTTTTCTTTTTTCCTATTTTAATCTCTTCAAAGGGAAATGGACACCCAGTGCAGCCTTTGAACTCACAAAGGTTAGATGGGTTTTAAATAAACAAAAAGGATGATCCCCCCCATACCAGAAAGAGGAATTCAAAATGGTATTTAGTTATGCTATTGGAATCCTAGACCTCATTGATCTTCATATTTGGTAAAAGTATCGGTTTGCTATAAAGCCTTCTTTGGTAAAGTATGTGCCGGTCACATGGTGTGACACAATAATTTATACCTATACTATTTCAGTTAACACCTCAACAATACAATCTGTTCAAATACACTTGACTTTTCAGAAGCAATGTCCACGTAAAATCTCATCAACTGGTTAATCTTTAATGAAGTATCATTGCATCCTTTGTTCCCATGAAGTCTTACTTGGACTTCATTAATCCCTTCTCATTCCTGATTGATCAGTTAACATGATTGGTGGGAGAAAAGACAGTTCATTCTGTTCTTGATGTTGTTGTAGCTCTTTAAATGCAGAAAGGAACCCGGATTTCAGAAATACATTGGTAACACTTGGAGAGGAGGGAACTGAATCTTGTTTATCTGAGCTGTTTGTGCACCTACATGCCCTTGCAAAAGCTCTTAAAGCTCAGCTGACAGCCACATGCCACAATGGGTTTTCATCAGTGGAAAGAGTTGGGAATTTTTATCCTGCATGTGTCAGGTCTGTTGAGGTTTTCTGTGTCAGAGAGGCTGCTGAGGTTCACCATACCAAAAGGAGAAAACACATTAGAAGATGAGAAATGACAAAACAATCAGAATGAGAAAACAAATACAAGTGTGGCTAGGGCTGAGGATCAATGTAAGGATGAGCAAGCTGGTGTGGAAAACAACCAGGGTGTGCCTCCATGCATTGCATACGGAAGAAAAAAATGGTGGCCCATTGGCCTATTGCATCCAGCCCCTTGCCCAAATGACCCTGGAGGGTTCCATTTTAAAATGGTGTCCTCTGTACATCATGACCTTGCACACACTATACGTGCAAGGTCACACTGCACGGAGGATGACATTTTGTTCTACGAAATGGAATGGTGTCCTCTGCACAGCATAGCCTCACATGCCGTGTATGGAGGACACCATTTTGTGGAAGGTCAGGCATGCTAGTATATAATGAATACACAAGGCATGCGTTGGAGGGAGGGAACAAGGTAAGCAGCAGTCAGCTAGCGGTGGCCACTGGCCAATTCAACTAAACTTATAAACAACAGACAATAGTAATTCATAGAGCACACCACAGGAAAATTATATGTACACTAAAAATTGCCATTTTAAACAAAACCCTTAGATTTCTTCTTTTAGAAAAAAGTCAAGTTTCAAATAAATAAATTATATATGTAATATCTATTTAAATATTTACACTACTTAAAAACAATATGTCCCCCCTACAGTTTCCACTTCATTAGCACTCCTGAGTTTTCCTCCTTTGAAATGTATCCTTGAAAATTGCCTTTTTTTATATGCTTCTCTTTCACTTGTTCTGCCCCATATACTTTCTCAACAGCCACTGCTTTGCAAAACTATATTTCTCTGTACAACCTTAAGGCATAGACTAAAGTTTCCATACAGGTTGCTGTATAAATCTCAGGTTGGAATCATGAAAGTCTCAGTAATGGCATAACAAATGTGTGGAGAAGTCAAGAGACTATAAAATATGCTCAAGGAGGAGATGGCAGCTATCACTGTTACCTGTGTTTTCCTCGCCAGTGCTATCCTACAGCTGAGACCAAGCTAGAGAGAACTCTCATGGCAAGTGTAGAACTGAACACATGAGGTGCGCAAGTGTACAACTGAATCACCCGTGACAGAACAGAGCTGGTGAATGTATTTGCATTATTAATCGCTGTGTGTAAGTTTTTAGAAAATAAATCTTTTCTGAGAAATTTGTTGCATGTCTTACTAAAAAATGTCACTGCATGCCATTGAAAACAACCCCCTGTATTTGTAACCAATCATAAACTGAATTCCAACCCAAATTGAGAGCCTGGTACTTTCATATGAGAGGACATCTCTGCATTGCTCCAGTGCATGAAGCTGCCCTAAAGTCACTGGAGAATTCCCACAGCACTGGAGAATCTTCAGTGGCTCCTGTACCATTCCCGGTCTCTGGAGCTAGTGCTAGGGAATCTCTCCACGCTAGGGGTCTCTGGCTGGTCTACTGACTCCTTGGGGCTTTGGCAGACAGTGTATATTGGAGCAGCCCACAGGCTGCTCTAATTCACACCAGAACTGGACCAATGCCAGATGGTCTCAGGATCAGGGGAAGCACAAAGTTAGCTTAAAGTCCCCTGTGACACACACCCCACCCTCCATCCTGAATTTTGCTGAATACACCTCAGCTACATTTGAGAATCTGGCCCAGAATCTTCAAGATTCTGAAATGTTCAGGAATCTATTTTCACTTGTTTCCAGAGACAGGAAGCAAGAGTGCCAGCAATCTCATGAAAAAGCCAGTTCTATGGAGTTTTCCAGACTCATTTTGCCAACTTAGGTTCAGATAAGCAGCTAGACTTTGGGTGCTTATCCAAACCCACACATTGAACCTTTTGAGACTCATTCATCTCTAGAGTGGGGAAAAAGGCAGGAGTCTTAAAGCATCATAACTTTCAGGAAGACGAAACTAAAAATTGTTATAAGCCCAGTGTGTCTGTCTGCAACCTCAGATCACCATCGAGGAGAAAGGTGGATGTTACTAATAGCTGGATCCAATTTATGAGGAGCCAGTGATGAGGAAATGAGATAAACAGTCTTCAGAAGGAACAATTAAAGATCAGCTGTGACAATCGTACAACAGCATTCCAGAGTAACATTCCATCTCTTCCTCTGCATTAATCTGAAAAGAGCCAGAATTACAACGATTATGCACAGAGATTCTCCGCACTGTCTATTCCACACCATGTATAGTGGGCAAAGCTGTGCTTGCCACCTCTTCATGCTCAAAAGATTGACAGTATTCACTCAGATATAAACATGCCTGTTTGGATGTGGTGCTTTTCTGGATGGGAAACAATAGCATCACGAAACACACCACAGCTATCTCTGCTGAAATGTAAACAGGACTATAGATAATAAGGAGCCTGCATATGGAATACATAACAGGCAAATGTGAATTATGGGTCTATAATTCCAACATGAGGCCCTAGTGACTTCATAAACCACAAAAGCGGTGACATTAATTCCTCATAATGAGAAAAGTTTGTGTACGTCAGTTTTGTATCGTACGTGGACCAAACGCCTGATCATATCTCTCTTCCTCTATGGAGGCTCCCTGAAATTTCTGTTCTCTCCCCTTTGATGCACAGACTCTGTGGCAACTTCTGCTTCCTACCCTCCCCACACCGAAATTCCCAAGATCTCCTGCTGCTTTCATGCAGGTATCACACTACAAAGGGGCTCAGATACCATACCATGTAAGTACCTTCAGAGATATGTCTGCATGAAAGGTCTCGGTGGAATCTGAGAGTTCAGCTCCTTGCTGCCCCTGATAGATTTTCATCATTCTTGCCCACAGACCCAACACTCAATATTCTTACACAGCCTTAATAGATGAGGTATTCATAGATTTTAGGGTGCCGTTGTGTTCATTTAGTCTGACTCCTGTATAACACAGGCCCTAGAATTTCATCCAGTGATTTCTGTACTGAGGCCAACAACTTGTGGTTGAATTACAACCTATCTTTTAGAAACGCATCCAATCTGTATTTAAAGACTCCAAGATACGGAGAAAATTTACCACATGCCTTAGAAAGCTGTTCCAATGTTTAATTATACTCACTGGCTAAAAATTTACATCTTATTTCTCGTTTGATTTTTTTCTAACTTCAGCTTCTTGCCACTGGATCTTGTTATGCCTTTGGGAGATTAAAGAGCCCTCCAGATATCCACACCCTTTGCAGGCAACTATAGGCTGCTACAACCTTATCAGAGACACATTAAGAGGTGATTTTTTAAAATGTCCTAAATTTTGGAAATACCTGAACAAAGGGCAAAATCCAAAACATGGGAAATTAAAATAGACAGTTCATGTCCTGAACTTTGAATTTCCAGGTTTTCAACATACATGTTTTAAGATACAAGATTCTATTAAAGTATTACAAAAACAGGTTAGTGTTATATCTGCTCAAACTTAACTTCATCTTAACATTGTGTTTTGCCTGGGAATTTCCTTATTTTTTAAAAACATATCAGAGAAATTTTCAGAGAGAATTTGTAGTATTTGTGTAACCCACTGGTTAGTGTGTGCTACAGGTTGCCCTGTGTGCCAGATCCATAGTGGATGTTCGTCTGCTTCAGCCCACCTAGATTATCTTGGTTCCTTATCCCAAGTTTTAGCAGGTCCTGCTTTTAGTTCTGGAGGTCCCAGGCTTAGTCCCTGGGCTGTTGGCCAAGGTGGAAGCTATCACACTTGCAAGGCATGTAGGGACAGGTGCACCCCCAGCCCTAGACAACCCCATCACTGTGTGTCTCTCCCACTTTCAGACTTCAACAGGTGGTTCCCTACCTGCTGCTCCCTGAATAATGGTCATTGTTGCAGCTGGGCTGAGCCCAGAAGTTCTCAAACTGTGGGTCAGGACCCCTAAGTGGATTGCAACCCCATTTTAATGGGGTTGCCAAGGCCAGCGCTAGACTTGCTGGGTCTAAAGCTGAAGCCTGAGGGCTTCAGCATAGGGCGGCGGGGCTTGGGCTACGCCTCCCCACTCCCTGCCCGGGGTCATATAGTAATTTTTGTTCTCAGAAGGGGTCATGGTGCAATGAAGTTTGAGAACTGCTGCCCCCTCACCCTTTAAGGGGAGAGTAGTCCAGTCCACCTGTGATCAATTAACTACCTCCCTGTCAGGCCTAATGAGGGGCAGCTGTCTCCTGTAAAGGTCAGTGGGGACATGCAGAGGAGAGGAAGTGAGCGAAAGCTTTTAGAGGCTGTAGCAGGAGCCCCGGTGGGTTGGGGAAAGGAAATTCAGGGACAGTGAAGGCTCCTGGAAGTGGAGTGAGTACAAGGGTGAAAGGCTGATTGAGAATCCAGGATAACACTGTGAGCCCAGGTGGACTTTGTTTATGATGAGAATACGGTATAAAGCTGGACAAAGCCCATGCAGTGTATAGATCATTCTGTATCTAATCACTCTGATAGAGAAAATGAAAAAGCAAAGTCTGGAAGAGAGGTGCCTGGATCTACCTAGGCTGGGAAGGAGTGGGCCGGTGGCCAGGAGCAGGTACTCAGGAGGCTGTGACCCCACAACAGTCATTCATGTAGAATCATGCAGTCTTCATAAATTATGTGTAAATGGCTATTAATAAGTAACTCGTGTTTCACTCAGCTCTCCCCAAAACTAGTCAAAGGCACCACTTCCTTGCCAAAACCAACAGATTAAAACAAATTAGAAGTTTATAGACCAAATTGTTTTAGAAATACAATGAGCCAAAAATAAAATTGGACAACATTCCGGAGTTGAAACTCATTTGAATTTTGGACCTTCTCATCCCTCTATTCCCCACTCCTCCTTCCCTTGCCAATTACTTTTAATGCGTTTGGTCAATTTGCCCAAAACTTTTTTTTAAATCTATCTTTGTCTAAAGGCTCTTATTTCAGGAGACTGGCTTGAGTTACACTAACTAAAGTAGAAATGTTAAAATCTCATCTGTAATATGAAGCTCTGTTCATCCTCAGATATATTGGGGCCAAATTCTCTGTTGGCATAAATTGGCACCAGTTCATTGATTTCAATGGAGATGCATCAATTTAAAGCAAAGACAATTTAACCCCTAGAGTTTAGCATGCATAAAAAATACTACTAATGCTGACTAGTGATAGATCTGCTGCTTTTGGAACTGAAGGCTCCTGTAAGAGGACAGATTCCCTAGACGTAGCTCTTAAGAATTATCTGGAGGGTTGAGGGAGGTATATGAATTGCCATGTATTTTACACTGCAATTGGGTAATTATATTTCTTTACTGGTTATTCCACAAACCACAGTTGAAAATCCTAATACCAGGAGAGAGAGGGTCATTTTTTGAGCAAATTCTAGGAAGCATAAGTCAGAAGAAAGGATGAGGAGTACTATGGCTACCACTCTGAAAGTCAGAAACTGGAACCCATTGATAAAAAACATTAATAGTCCAATACTGACCACATCATCCACTAGAGTTACTGCTATTTTAGACCAATATTATATAGAACATGATAGTATTTCTTACAAGGGCAGTCATTCCAGTTTGCAACATCATAGTGAGAAGGAAAATCAAAGAAAAGAAAACCTGGTCCAAGAACTACAAGCAGGCACTAAAAATGTATATGATGGAGCAGAAAATCCTTGAGTGGCAAGCCTGGGATGCTCTCCGTGAACCCAACTGTAACTATTATTGTTTGTAAATACCTCAGCTCATTAACCATCAGAACTTCCTTGAACTGTTGACAGATACATTGCTCAACCAAACTGCTTCACTTTGAAGGAAGCCGCAAAACCATTTGCTACAGTTTCCGCCCACATGCATTCTTGCTCCAACTTTCATATTAAGTCTTCAAGCAAATTCTTCTGACGCCATGAAATTTCACCTGGTTTCCCGTCAAAGCCGTCTTCAAGTTTTGCATAGATTTGATGCAGAGCCATAAATCATCCAGGCTCACTCAGATTTGGCTCAACCATAAGCATCTGAAAAGGGTGGGAATCTTAGAGTGCCCTTCAGGGAAAATTAGATGAGTTTCAAAATTGTCATGAAACTCAACACTGGGCAAATTTTGCATCGGTTCATGCATTTTTGCCAGCATTTAGGAACATAACATAAGAACAGCCATACTGGGTCAGACCAAGGCACCTAGCCCAGTATCCTGTCTCTGACAGTGCCCAGTACCAGAGGCCTCAGAGGGAATGAACAGATCAGGGCAATTTTGTGAGAACCATCCCATCGTCCAATCCCAGCTTCTGGCAATTGGAGGTTTAGAGACACCCGGAGCTTGGGTTTGCAACTCTGACCATCTTGGCTAATCATCATTGATAGACAAGTTCATGGAAGATAGGTCCAATTCTTTTTTGAACTCTGTTATAGTTTTGGCCTTTACAACATCCCTGGTAATGACCTCTATAGGTTGACTGTGTGTTGTGTGAAGAAGTACTTCCTTTTGTTTGTTTTAAACCTGCTGCCTGTCAATTTCACTGGGTGACCCCTGGTCCTCAGGCAATGTGACGGAGTAAACAACACTTTGTCTTATTCGCTTTCTCCATATGATTCATGATTTTATAGACCTCTATCATATCCCCCCTTAGTTGTCTCATTTCGAAGGTGAACATTCCTAGTCTTTTTAATTTCTCCTCATGTGAAGCTGTTCCCTCCCCCTAATCATTTTTGTTGCCCTTTTCTGCACCTTTTCCACATCTAACATATCTTTTTTGAGATTAGGTGATCAGAACTGTTCAAGGTGTGGGTGTACCATGGATTTATGTAGTGGCAATATGATATTTTCTCTTTGATTACCTTTCCCTTTCCTAATGCTAGCTTTTTTGACTGCCATTGCACATTGAGCGGATGTTTTTGGAGACCTATCCACGATGACTCCAAAATCTCTTTCTTGACTGGTAATAGCTAATTTGGACCCCATCATTTTGTATGTATAGTTAGGATTATTGTTTCCAATGTGTACTACATTGCACTTATTAACATTGAATTTCATCTGCCTTTGTTGCCCCATGACCCAGTTTTGTGAAATACCTTTGTAACTCTTGTCAGCTTTGGACTTAACTATCTTCAGTAATTTTGTATTGTCTGCAAACTTTGCCACCTCACTGTTCACCTCTTTTCCCCCATCCATTATGAATATGTTGAACAGCACAAGTCCCAGTACAGATCGTTGGGGGCTGCACTATTTATGTCTCTTCATTGTGAAAATTGACCATTTATTCTTACCCTTTGTTTCCTGTCTTTTAACTAGTCACTAATCCATGAAAGGACCTAGCGTCTTATCCCATGACTGCTTACTTTGCTTAAGAGCTTATGGTGTGATGCCTTGTCAAAGGCTTTCTGAAAGTCCAAGTACACTATATCAACTAGATCACCCTTGTCCACATGCTTGTTGACTCCCTTAAAGAATTCTAATTGATTGGTGAGGCATGATTTCCCTTTTCAAAAGCTGTGTTGACTCTTCCCCAACACATCATGTTTATCTATGCACCTGATAATTTTGTTCTTTACTGTAGTTTCAACCAATTTACCTGGTACTGAAGTTAGGCTTACCAGTCTGTAATTCCCAAGATCACCTCCAGAGTCTTTTAAAAAAATAGATGTTACCTTTGTACAGTTCAGTTCCCTTCCTCTGTAACCAGAGAATGGAAAGTTTAGTGTATATGGATCACCAGAAAGGGAGAGCAGTAGGCCAAGAGTTGCAGGGAAAGATGTCAAATCTCCATCCTAACTGCAGGAAGCTTTAAAAATTTTTAATGAATTTGCTTCAGCCATGCTCACGCCCCTTTTGTGTTCAGTTTCCCAATTACCTGTGCAGCCGAGTTCTCCTGGCACAAATGTTCACGGAAAGCAAATTGCAAAGTCACCTACACAAATAATCTCAGGAACTAGATTTTAAATTCATATGTGAAATATTCATGCTGGAATTATTTGCACCTTGATCCAATCAGAGAACAGAAACAGTACCATGTGATATAGATGACCAATCACAACTGACCAATGCAGATTGGAAGCTAAGCCTCAAATACTTCAGAGAAAAGCACTCAAATCGACAAAGATAAAGAAATTCACCAAAAAAATTGCTGCCAATTTATGAATAATTAATACACTTCAGGAAACTGCAATCTAATTTTGGTAGTTAAAACTGCATTGCCAATAACTCACCCATCAAATGAGGGTGCAACTGGGGCATTTGGGTGCTACTGTGATGTAAATACTGAATAACTGAAAAATCAAGTTTTAAAGCTTCTCCAGAGAATTTAGTTATATTCTGGGTTTTTAATTCTTTCCCAGCAGTCTTACTGCAACACGGCTGCTAAGGTTGTCTAGATAAAATAGTTAGACTCTGTGGCTACTCTATAACCTCCCTGAGCTTTCTGGTATGGGTGAGTTATCATTCCACCTCTTTTTCCAGCTAATCTTTAAAAGATTCAGTTAACCCTGCCTGGAAACAGGTAGGAAATAAGCACTGCTAATATACTCATGGTCTATCATTCTTTGGTGGCAGGTAGCAACATGTTCCCTGTAACTTAAACTCTAAGGACCTGATTCAAAGCCCTTTGAAGTGAATGCAAAAGTCTGCTTACTTTATGTTAATGTTAGTTACTTGTCCACATTTATCCAAACTGTTTTTTCTCTGGAAATAGGACTAGAAATTGCATAAGAATAAAACTTCCAGTCCTTTTCCCATTTGAAGCCAACAGCCTTCACATCCATGTATTTCTCCCTCTACTCCTTCAGTAAATTACCATAATAGGGCTGGATTTCTTTATTGATTAGGTGTAGCTACCTGATGAGTAACAGACCCAAGTTTCTTCAAATCCTCATAATGTTTCTGTCATTTAGCAAGTTCTTACTTCTAGGAGAAATAAATCCAGCACCTCCTCCCTTAGTTTGTGCTCCCACTTCTGGACAGGCTGGTCATATCACTGCTGATCACCCTCAAAATTCTTCATGAGCTAATATGTGGCTGTAGGAGACTTGGCTTTCAAGTCTCAAGTGGTATCTTGTGCTTCTCCTGGGTTCACAAGTCCTGAGTTTGGGTTGGGGAGTTTTGAGTTCAAACCTAAGAATCTAATCGAAACTCTGCTCAACTTTTGCTGGATTTGGTGTTGAAATCCAAATACAAAGCCAATGAGTTCTGCTTGATTTCCATACAGACCTGAGTTAGCTGAACCTTAGCAAATCTACTCTGAGATTCGGCTTTAGAACAAAACCCAAAGCTTTGCCTGATTGGCTTTTATTACAGTTGTTACAGATCTACTGTCTACACACCTGTGTCTCTCTGCTGCATCAGAGACTGTATATAGAATATTAAACTAGTCTTGGCACTTCATGGTATTCGCTCATTATGATCACATCTGCTGAGGTGCAGTTAAGTCTGGCTTGAAGGAAGATGAAAATCAGGATGTCAACATGTTTGATGCATATGTTTGTTTCCCCTTAGAGCAAGGGTGGGATAAACACTATTTTTAAAACCGGTAATCTGTGTTTCTTTTCCAAACAAATGTAAATGTTCTCTTAGTTCCCCTGGGGAACGTGTTTGGAATGTGAAAGATTCTCAGGAAATAAGAACATGCCTGGGGTGAATTTCATATGAATCTCTTCACACCCATTAAAACTGATTTTTTTAAAATCAATCTAAAGAAACCAAACTGAGGTCCATCCAAAGGGTCTGCACCTGGGATCAAATGGGAAATAATAATAATAATGACAGCAGAGTCGGAGTCTGGATGGATGGATGCAGTTTCCCAATAAAAGTAAACACATTGAAACTTCTTGCAGCTAAGTGGCTGAGTCTTCTTTTACCCTTTAAACTCTGACTTCAGTCCAACTTCAAGGTCCCAGTGCAATGAGGGAAATAGCTTTTTTAGAACATTTTTATGAGGCTGAAATCTCTTATTGCTTATTTCTGTTAACAAGAAACAAAACCAAAACATATCCCTTGTATTTACACATTTTTCTTTATCCACACCAGAGGTTTTAAGGAATAAAATTCTCACTAACTGACCATGTTCCAGGTTTAAACACATGAGTGTGTAATGTAACTATTTCTTGACCTAGACATTGTGTAGATGAAGGACTTGATTCTCCTCTCAATTACACTTGTGTAAATCAGGAGTAATTCAACTGAAGTCAATGGAATTGTGCTGGTGTAAAATTGATGTAAGAGGAGAACCAAACCCAATGTCTTTCAGTTCACAGATCTCAGCTATGGATGCTCAGAAGTAATCTGTGTGTGTGTGTGTGTGTGTGCGCATGTGCACCCCCAGGGAGCTAGCTATATCTACCTGGTTCTCAAGCTGATCTGGCCCTCAGTTAAGTTAGAGCAATGCAGGGACTGCTCTAATTTACATCAGCTGTCTATGGTCTCTGAGACCATATGCCACCTGTGAATTGGTGGGTGGAACTGTGCTTTGTCCCCACCCTCCTTGACCCAAAGCCTGACATGTCCCCTATAACAGGGAACGGCAACTGGCATAGGAGTTGGTTCTGCTAGTTTTATGCTAGATCAGAACCTATTCCCACTGGGGCAAGTCTTACCTGGGGAGCTGGAGTCACATTCTGGACCATTTGCAAGGTTGGTCCATCATTTGTATAGTGCCTTGCATTATGATGTATCTAGAAGTATTTTGTAAGCTGCAAAAAATCACTGCACCCACCACTGATATGTAGCCACCTTCTGGGATGGAACATAACAGCTGGAACAGAGTGTACAGCAATATCCTGCTAGGACAAGAGAGCGATAGATGCTCTGGAGTCAGGGTTCAGCTTGGACACCAGTTCTTTCTTTCAGTGCTGCATTACATGTGCTAGTTAATTCAGATCCTCTGTGGTCATCCTGCTGAAAATGAGGTTCTTGGCAATGAAGCTTACCCCCTGTCATGACTAATCACTGGAACCATACTTGGATTTAAATTATGAGCTCCATCAGCACATCACTGGAGTTGAGCTTTTGGCGCTAAAAGAAACCTCAAATCTTTTAGTCATTACAGCTGACCACTCAGGACAAGCAGGCGGTGGAGGTGTGGGGGACTTTGTAGAGTCAGGTTTTTGTGAATCAAATCCACAAGCATGGACTGGAACCCCATTGTGCTAGGTGCTGTACAAGCACAGAACAAAGAGATAGTCCCTGCCCCAAAGAGCTCACAATCTAGAGGCAACACACGGATAGAGACAGACTGACGGGGAGTAACAATGAGACAATATCGGTCTTCGTGATAGACAGTGGTTCTACAGTGCTAAGACTTCTCTAAGTAAACTGGCCAGTTAGAAGTGAAACCTAGGAAGGCTGGGATGCAGCCACGTTGCACCTCCCCAAAATAAATCAAACTGTGTTTGAATTGTGCCCCTGAACCATCCAACAGTTGTGGAAAGTGCAAGGCCGTAGCGTAGTTCAGGAACGCAGCTGAAGCTTGATTCAAGCTCATCTACACTGTGGGACCAGTCTATCATTTACTGTTTCATGGGGCAATCTGTTGTAACAAAACCTGGCATGGTTATTTTTATCATGTAGACGCCAGTGATGGCTCCTTTCTGGCAAGAACTGTTTTGAAGCATGGTTTTGACTGTCATGTTTCAAAAGACCAGGTCAAGGCCATTTCAATGGTGCAAAACCAGAAGGACCATACTATAAATGCAGCATCTTGTTTTATGTGCTATAGAGACAGAGTCATCTTCATCCTTAGTGTAAATCCACTGATGTCAATAGATGGGCAAATTTAGCCTACTAATGGTATTGATTGATGATACTGAACTTCATGTGTCATGCTCCTGAAACCTTCTATAGCAGTTGGGGGGGGGGAATATTTTCTGGGTAAAAAAGAAGAGGAATAAGTGCAAGAGGAAAGTCCCCACGAATATACAATCCTATTGCTCAGTATGCTCAAAGGTGGTTCCACAACTCCTCCTGAAGAGGAAATACAAAACGTTTGATCAAAATCTCACACGCATTCCTGCGCTCCGGTTGTCTCGTTACAAAGAACTGTTCTGAAAGTGTTTGTCATGAAGCTGCAGAACTATAACACTGTGAAGCTTTCTGATAAAAAATGTATTTCTCAGACCTGCATGTGAGATAAAAGGAGTGGGAAAACCATAAAAATGCTAACCCAACATACTGAAGCCAGCTGAGGTTCCTAATCCTTGTGGAATATTTTACCACCTCTCTTACCCTTCCTAGAATACAAAGGGACAGTATAAAGCCTTAGATAAATGTATTCTATAAATAGATGTTCAGTATACTTCTGAAACTGCTCTGGTTAACTACCTTTTTTAGAAAAGGTTAACATACCATATAATGTATTCTTATTTTTAAAAGGTGTTTAGCATTAGCAGCAGCTTTTTCCTCAAGCACAAAATAATGGAAAATAGGCAGACACACCAGTAGCATAAATACATCACAAAGAAAACATAAGGGTGAATGCACTGAGAGGGGAAATGTCTTCGGACGCAAGACACCTATTTTTCTAATGAGCCCATTAGGCCCTGATTCAGCAAAGCCATCTCTATTCAGCACAGCATGTAAGGGCATGCTTAAATTTACGCATGCATTTAATTTCCATGAAAGTAAACAGGTCATGGGCACGTACTTAAAAGCGGTGAGGAATTTGGAAAGACATCTAATATTGACTTACAGACTGCAAATTATGGAGAATCTACCACATCCCTAAGGAAAGGAAATTACTTTTGCCATTAAAAATGTGTGCCTTATTTCTAGTTTGGCTTTCTCTATCTTCAACTTCCAACCATGGGATCTCATTACGCTAGTTTAAAGAGTTTCATAATATCAGAAATCTCTTCCTCATGTAGTTGCTTGCAGACCATGATAAAGTCACATCTTAACCTTCTTTTCAATAATCAAAGCAGTCAGCTTTATTAGTCTCTCATTATAATGCATTTTTGCTAGACCTAGAATCATTCTTTTAGTTCTTTTTTGAACTCTTTCCAAATGGTCAACATCTTTTTGGAAGTATGGACACCAGAAATGGAAACAGCATTCCAGTAACAGTCTTGCTAATGCTATGTATTGAAACAATACCAACTCCCCACTCTTACTTCATATTCCCCTGCTGATACATCCAAGGATTGTATTCACCTTCTAAGCTACAGCATGCACTGGGCGCTCATGTTCAATTAGTTATCTACCGTTACCTCTAAATCCTTTTCAGTGTCACTGCCTTCCAGGACACAGTCCCCCATTTTATAAATGTAACCCGCATTCTTTGATCCTAGATGCATGACATTGAATTTGGCTATGTTAAAAATGCATGTTGGCCAAAAAATAAGACCACTTTACCAAACATTCCAGATCAGTCTGTATAAGTGACCTGTCCACACCATTGTTTACCACTACAGCAATTTTTTGTGTCAGCTGCAAACTCTCCCAGCAGTGATTTTATATTTTCTTCTATATCACTGATAAAGTTGTTCAATAGCATTGGGCTAAGAATAGATCCCTGGAGGACCCCACTGGAATCATCCCCCTCCCATTGGATGATAGTTCCCCATTGCAGTAGATTGCCCTGTTGCAATAGATTGCAATTACTTTTTGCAATCTATCAGTGACCCAGTTTTAATCCATTTAATATGGGCTACATTGATTTCTGAATAGTGCTATTTTTTTAAATCAGAATGTTGAGCCAGGACTAAGTCAAATGTGTTAAAGAAGTCCAAGTATATTTTGTCAATACAGTTACCTTTATCAAACTAACTTTTAATATAAGCAAAAATGATATCAAGTTATAGACTCATAGACATTAAGGCTGAAGGGATCGTTGTGATCCTCCAATTTGACCTCCTGCACATCATAGGCCACAGAACCTCATCCACCCACTCCTTTAATAGACCCATAACCTCTGGTGGAGTTACTGAAGTCCTCACGTCGTGATTCAAAGACTTCAAATGACAGAGACTCCACCATTTACTCTAGTTTAAACCTGCAAGTGATCTTACTGCAGAGGAAGGTGAACAAACTCCTAGGGTCTCTGCCAATCTGACCTGGGGGAAAATTCTTTCCCGACTTCAAACATGGTGATCAGTAGAACCTTGAGCAAGTGAGGAAGATCCACCAGCCAGATACCTGGGAAAGAATTCTCTATAGTAACTCAGATCCCTCCTCATCTAGTATCCCATCTCTGGACATTGGGAATATTTGCTGCTAGCAGTCACAGATTGGCTACATGCCATTGTATGCAGTCTTATCATGCTATCCCCTCCGTAAACTTATCAAGCTCAGTCTTGAAACCAGTTCGGGTTTTTTGCCCCCACTGCTCCCCTTGTCAGGCCGTTCCAAAACTTCACTCCTCCGATGGTTAGAAACCTAATTTCAAGCCTAAACTTGTTGATGGTCAGTTTACATCCGTTTGTTCTTTTGTCAACATTGGTGCTTAATTCAAATAACTCCTCTCCCTCCCTGGTATTTAATCCTCTGGTGTATTTATAGAGAGCAATCATAACTCCCCTCAACCTTCATTTGGTTAGGCTAAACAAGCCAAGCTCCTTGAGTCTCCTCTCGTAAGGTAGGTTTTCCTTTCTTCTGATCATCCTATTAGCCTTTCTCTGCACCTGTTCCAGTTTGAATTCATTTTTCTTAAACATGGGAGACCAGAATTGCACAAAGTATTCCAGATGAGGTTTCACCAGTGCCTTGTATAATGTTAATAACACTTCCCTGTCTCTACTGGAAATACCTCTCCTGATGCACCCTGGGATTTCATTAGCCTGTTTCACAGCTGCATCCCATTGGCGGCTAATAGTCATCCTCTGATCAGCAAGTACACCCAAGTCTTTTTCCTCCTCTGTCACTTCCAACTACTACATCCCCAATTTATAGCAAAACATTTTGTTGTTAATCTCTAAGTACATGACCCTTGCACTTTGCAGTATTAAATTTCACCCCATTTCTATTACTACAGTTTTCAAAGTGGTCCAGACCTTTTTGTGTGCTGTTCTGCTCCTCTATATTGGCAATACCTCACAACTTTGTGTCATGTGCTAATAAAATTTGCAGATCTTTGTATTTGCAAAGATCTTTTATGAAAATGTTAAATAAGATTGGTCCCAAGACCAATCTCTGAGGAACTCCACTAGTAACCTCCCTCCTGCCTGGCAGTTCCTATTTCAGTATAACCTGTTGTAGTCTCCCCTTCAACCAGTTCCTTATCCATCTTTCAGTTCTCATATTAATCCTCATTTTCTCCAATTTAATTAACAATTTTCCATGTGGAATTGTATCAGATGCCTTACTGAAATCCAGGTAGATTAGATCTGCTGCATTTCCTTTGTCTAAAAAATCAGTTATCTTTTCAAAGGAAGACTCATAGACATTAAGGTCAGAAGGGACCATTATGATCATGTAGTCTGACCTTCCTGCACAATGCAGGCCATAGAATCTTGCCCACCCACTTCTGCAATAAACCTCTCACCCATGTCTGAGCTACTGAAGTCCTCAAATCATGGTTTAAAGACTTCAAGGTGCAGAGAATCCTCCAGCAAGTGACCCGTGCCCCATGCTACAAAGGAAGGCGAAAAACCCCCAGGGTCACTTCCAATCTGCCCTGGAGGAAAATTCCTTCCCGACCCCAAATATGGCGATCAGCTGAACCCTGAGCATGTGGGCAAGATTCACCAGCCAGATACCCAGGAAAGAATTCAGGGTTGCTCTGTAAAAACATGTATTTTATCCCAATTACCATTTACCTCTATGTCCCTAGCTACTTTCTCTTTCAGAATTTATTCCAAGACCTTTCATACAATTGTGGTCAAACTAATGGGCCTGAAGTTTCCTGGGTCACTTTTTTTTCTCTTTCTTAAAAATAGATACTATTATTAGCAATTATCCAGTCATAGTTTGACAAAACCTTTTTTCCATAAAACCGTATTGGCTGGCATTAATATTGCTACCATCTTTTAATTCTTTACTGATTTTATCCTATACTAGACTTTCAATATTTTGCCCAGGGTGGAATAGAAAATATTTCATTGTCAGTATAAGATATGTATACATCATTCTTTCAAAATACAGAACAGAAATATTTTTGAATATGCCTTTTCTTCTTCATCATTGATAATGTTACCATCTTTATCTAGTAACAGACCTAAAGTGAGCTGTAGCTCACGAAAGCTTATGCTCAAATAAATTGGTTAGTCTCTAAAATGCCACTAGTACTCCTTTTCTTTTTGAGACCTATACCGTTAGTAGGATCTTGTTTGGTCTTGATATATCTAAATAAATCTCTTTCTTATTGTCCTTAATTCTACTAACCATAAATTTTTTTCACCGATACCTTTGGCTTTCCTTATCAATTTTCTTCATTTCCTAACTGCTGATTTGATCTCATTGCTATCATCTTCTCTATTTTCCCTTTTGTTAAAGACTGGTTTTATAAAATATATATTACTGCTTCACCTTTCCTCTTAACCAGGATTTTTTTTAACATAAGAAGCCTTCTTTCATGATTGCAGTATTTTGGGATCCGGGGGTAACTAATGAAGCTGTGATGTTTCACTCCATATCTTTATGAAAATATGCTTATAATAAGGATCTGACATAACTGAGATATAATTTATGCAAGATGGCTCATGTGAGAGCTCATTGGAAAGGTTATGATTTACTGAATGTGATTATCCAATTTGTATGCATGTATCATTTCTGTATCTAAAGTTAGGAATATGGACTATGTAACAATTACAATTGGGTGTATATTGGGAAGACACCCACCAGAAGACAGGCCATCAGATTTGATGGGCCATCAGGAAGGAACAACAAAACCATGAAGATACTAATCTCCCTTCCTCCTGGGAGGCATTCAGGAATGTAACTGTGACACTACTAGGTCAGGTGGTTTTGTCACCCAATACTAAACATTATCTGGGACTTCTTGTAACTTTCCACGGAAAGGGAAGGGGGTGGGGCGTCAAGTGAGGGAAACAAAGGATTCCCGCCTTATATAAATCTTATTTAAGGGTGGGGAAGAAGGCAAACGGGACTCCTCCTCTCCATGGCCTGTCTGCCCAAGAAGAAAGACTGCTAAAGACACCTGAAGGGAATGCAAGGGGGGAGTCCAGACTGAGACAGGGGTCCAGTCTGAAAAGAAATATAACTGGAACTGTAAACCACAGAAACTTTGCAACCTGCCTAAGATAACATTTACATTAAGAAATTATATTTTGTAACCTGCTTCTTAAGTATATTGAGCTTATCTTATGTATTTTCTTTTATTTGCTCAGTAATCAGCTTTGTTCTGTCTGTTATCACTTATATTCACTTAAAATTCACCTTTTGTAGCTAATAAACTTATTTCTTGTTTATAATATAACCCCGTTTACACAATTCACAACAATTGAGGGGGGGACGGGACACAGAGGCTGTGCATACCTTCCTCCACATTGAAGGAGGACGCGGATTTCATAATATATCTTTGGGTCTGCACTCAAAGGGAGGTGGACACCAGAGTGCTGGAGGCAAGTCCCTTAAGCTGAGCCTTCCCAGAGCTGATCTCAGTGTCTGTTTCGTTCTGCAGTTGTGTGTCGCCGTGCCTATGTATGTGCTGGAAGAGGCTTAATAGCTTGGCTCAGCAAAACAGGTAAAAAGGGTGCCCAGGCTGGCATAATAGGTGGGCTCAGTGGTATCTCAGCACATCAGGTGGCATCTTAAGGGGTCCCACCCATCACAAAAGCATTCTTAAACTATTCCAAATTATAATTCAGAATTTTATGCTTAACTTTTTCATCCCACTAAATTTTGTTCATGGTTGTTTTCATCTTTGGGAAAGATGGCCATTTTACAGTATCAAATATATATATTACTGTTCAGGACTATAGTCTATTTTCACATAGCAAATGAAATTAGATTGTGATCATTTGCACATAGGCAGCCATCAATTTTTGATTCAGTGATTCATTCATCTTTATACATTGGAATGAGGTCTAATATAGGCCTGAGTTGGTTTCAATACTTTTTGTGTTAGGAAATCATCATCTATCACTTTTTTAGAAACTCCAAAGATATTTTATTAGTGGAAGCCTGAGACCTCCAGCACATGTCCCCCAGAATGAAATCTACCATAATGTAGCAATTTTTTTTTCTATTTGTTAGTGAGAGTAGCTGAGCCAGCATAGAGGGTGGGCTAGTAATTTACTGCTGGCATATGCCAGCAGCAAATTACTGCCTGCCAGTCAGGAGGAAGCCGGGGAGGCACTGTGACTCAAAGAGGTGACCTAAGTCACAGTACTTCCAGGGCTAGGACTGGTTAGGTGCAGCTTACACACCAGCTCTTGCTCAGGCCTGTGTGTTGAGGCACAATCGAGCCCACTGAGTTCAGGTCCTGCAGTTCGAACAACCATTTAGGGCCATAATCACCGACCCACCAAGAATATTTTGTAGGGTTAAATCCAAGTTAGTTCATAACTGGCATAGGTGAAAGTGGAGGCCTCAAGACAATTTTTAAGAGATTAGAACAATAAACATCTCTTTGCAATTTGTTAACCAGTCGCAAGCTTCTGTTCCCCTCTCTGTACGTAAATATGGCTTCCACTCAGCTACCCACTCACACAATCTTTTATGGTGCAAGGAATTCCCTAAGGTTATTAAATCATTTTCTGCTTATAAGTTACTCTCATCATTTATCGTCTTTAAACGCTTCTAGCTGTCAGGAGTATGACTGCTATTTTGTTGATCCCAGGGGATGAAAGCTCCTTCGGAACATCTTACAATGAAGACCAATAATAAACAGCAACGTGAGGTCCAGCAGTTGGACATTTTTCTATTCTTCAAGGTCAGGGCTTAATATGCTTTGGCCTCCTAGGAAGAGTGACTTGTACTTGGTGATTAAGTGGTGGAGGCAGAATTATGTGAGCCTTAGAAACAGGGCTGCCCTACAGTCATAGGGGGTCCTTTTGAATACCAAAATAAGAGCCCTTAATACACTTGCAGGGGCTCTAGGTTACATAGCAGGTTCAAGGTAGGACACTGTAGTCCAGACCAAATGGGGTGTTTTTCCTCCATGCTCCCCTTTGACAGTTTTTTTTTTTTTTAAGTTAAAAAGGAAAATAGGTTCAGGTACTTTTTAAAACATAACACTGTGGCTGCAAAAGGAGATAAAGGCCCAGATTCTGCCTTCAGTTAAACCCACGCAGCGCCAGGGACTTCAGTGAAGCTGTGGAGATATGAGAGCAGATTTTTGTCCCAAGTTTTCTATGACATCTATGTAAATAAGGTGGAAGTGTGTGTGTCTGTGGGTAGATATACATGCGCTCACACTATATGATATACAGCAGATTAAGATAGTTAATTACATTGTATAATAAATACATTAATTCATTATATATTATATAAATAAAATAATTATTAAAACAATCGTGTACTATGCAATTTACCATTAAAAATATGTAATTTCTAAAGGGGGAACCACACAGAGCTCTCAGATATGAAGAGAAAGAGATGAGTGTGCCATGAAATATTTAGCAAAAGTTAATACAAACCACATAAAAACATAGAGGCTTTAGTTCAGCACAGCGTTAAAGATGTAATGAAGTCCGTCCCTATTCAGGTTTCAGAGTAACAGCCGTGTTAGTCTGTATTTGCAAAAAGAAAAGGAGGACTTGTGGCACCTTAGAGACTAACCAATTTATTTGAGCATGAGCTTTCGTGAGCTACAGCTCACTTCATCGGATGCATACTGTGGAAATTGCAGAAGACATTATTATATACACAGACACCATGAAATCCCTATTCAGCCCAGCACTGAGGCACATCAAAGAACTTAAGCACATGCTCACATACGTTATTGAATAGGGATGCTTTCCTGAATTGGGAGCAAAGAGCAGAAAAATACATTCTCTGAGGCTGGGGAGTTATTGAATGTTTAGAAGCAGTAGAGAAAAGAGTTTACATCCCCCTCTAAATAAATGAATCCACTCGATAAATAAATCTCTCTGTCTACAGATGTAGATATGTCAAGCAGGGCAAATTATTCATTGTGAACAGTACCTAAAGCTGGGCAAATTATTTGAAGTGAACAGTTTAGTCAACAAATTTAATCCTTTTTTCTTCTCATGTTGCTCTCAGACAGCCTTCAATGTTAATGAAGTTGTGCAGTTGCTGGTTATTTAAAATTATTCAACAAATGGTTTGTGCAAGCGAATCTCTTCCTGTAGCTTGCTTAGGAGCGTCTTGCTATTTGGGTGTATGGCTTGAAATATTTGCTAGCCTTATCATGCTACGTGATAGGTCATCTAAGTCCCATTGCACTGTTTCTACTCACTGATTGGAGGACAATGTTTTATAAACAGGAAGAAGCTTTTAATCAATTCACTTCAATGAGGCTTTACTGGAACGATGAGCTATGCAAGTGTTACCAGAATATGAAGTCGGATCGCTTTGGTGGGTACAATCCACCCAGGACAGGATTATTCACCAAGATTTAGGTTTGTTCCATGGCCCATTTGTCATTGCTGATCTGGTGGCAGGTTGGTCTACGGCACAATGCCATCTCTCTCCTTTCTCCCCAGATCAAGCACAATATTTGCTGGTTTCAGAGTAGCAGCCGTGTTAGTCTGTGTCCGCAAAAAGAAAAGGAGGACTTGTGGCACCTTAGAGACTAACAAATTTATTTGAGCATAAGCTTTGGTGAGCTACAGCTCACTTCATTGGAGGCATTCAGGGGAAAATACAGTGGGGAGATTTATATACACAGAGAACATGAAACAATGGGTGTTACCATACACACTGTAATGAGAGTGATCAGGTAAGTTGAGCTATTACCAGCAGGAGAGTGGGGGGGAACCTTTTGTAGTGATAATCAAGGTGGGCCATTTCCAGCAGTTGACAAGAACGTCTGAGGAAGAGTGGGGGGGATTTGACAGAGCCAGAAGAGTACCCAGAAGTTACCTACTACAGGACAGGCCCAACAAAAGAAATAACAAAACGCCACTAGCCATCACCTTCAGCCCCCAACTAAAACCTCTCCAGCGCATCATCAAGGATCTACAACCTATCCTGAAGGATGACCCATCACTCTCACAGATCTTGGGAGACAGGCCAGTCCTTGCTTACAGAGAGCCCCCCAACCTGAAGCAAATACTCACCAGCAACCACACAACAGAACTACTAACCCAGGAACCTATTCTTGCAACAAAGCCCGTTGCCAACTGTGCCCACATATCTATTCAGGGGACACCATCATAGGCCCTAATCACATCAGGCACACTATCAGAGGCTCGTTCACCTGCACATCTACCAATGTGATATATGCCATCATGTGCCAGCAATGCCCCTGTGCCATATACATTGGCCAAACTGGACAATCTCTACGTAAAAGAATAAATGGACACAAATCAGACGTCAAGAATGATAACATTCAAAAACTAGTGGGAGAACACTTCAATCTCTTTGGTTATTCGATTACAGACCTAAATGTAGCAATTCTTCAACAAAAAAACTTCAAAAACAGACTCCAATGAGAGACTGCTGAATTGAAATTAATTTGCAAACTGGATACAATTAACTTAGGCTTGAATAAAGACTGGGAGTGGATGGGTCATTACACAAAGAAACTATTTCCTCATGTTTATTTCCCCCCTTACTGTTCCTCAGACGTTCTTGTCAACTGCTGGAAATGGCCCACCTTGATTATCACTACAAAAGGTTCTCCCCCGCCCGCCGCTCTCCTGCTGGTAATAGCTCACCTTACCTGATAACTCTCGTTACAGTGTGTATGTTAACACCCATTGTTTCATGTTCTCTGTGTATATAAATCTCCCCACTGTATTCTCCCCTGAATGCATCTGATGAAGTGAGCTGTAGCTCACGAAAGCTTATGCTCAAATAAATTTGTTAGTCTCTAAGGTGCCATAAGTACTCCTTTTCTTTTCACAATATTTGCATAGTTCAAACAAAGACACCAGTCCTGCAAACATTTGTGCATATAAGCAACTTTACTCATGGAAATAGGGTCTGCAAACATTTTACTCATAGCTCCTCATCTGAGATCAGATAGTCCAATTAATAATGGCTTTTTAAAATTCTGTCTGGCCCAGCATAATGCAAAATTCTTACACGATAAAGCATTTCATATTCCCCAAATTACCCATTTTTGACTGTAATATTAGGCACATTCTGTTGTCTGAATTTTGAAATGATGCTGGCACAAGGAGACACATTAGCTGATTCAGGGCAATTTAATCAAAAATGCAGACAAAAGCTTTTTCCAGTGAGTTCAACTTATTTGAAAAACTTTCTCTGACAGCTTTTTTTAATGTGATAAAAATCTGTTTTGAATTCCCTGCACCTTTATATTGTCTTAATATTTGGCATAAATTTGCCAAGTGATAGCCACTGGATTCTCATTATCCTGTTAAAGTCCGGAGGAATCACAGTGCACTCAGCTAGAAGACGAGACCATGGGGCTGTGCAATAGAACATATGAATTGGAGCCACAGGAATTGAATCTGCTTTCCAAATACTTCTGTATAGTTTACTGAAATTAGCTTCTCTTTGCAGAGGTTGAGGGCAGTTCCAGCAGGGCCTGATCCAGAGCCCGTTGAAGCTAATGAAAAGACTCCCATTACTTCAAGGCTTTGGATCAGGCCTCATAGTGGATTAGCTATAGAGGGCACCCCAAGCTGTGAAGTTCAGATCCCTAATCGGATGTGAATCCAAGCTTCCCCACAGTTTGGAGGTGTTCAGCTATTTTACAGATAGCTATGGTGTTATAGCACATCTGGATGCACACCTGGAATTCCCAAAATTGGATGTCAAAGGGGGCTGGATGTACTGTTTTTTAAAAAAAATCAATAAAATAAGACTAGTGTTCTGGCTGCATCAACACTAACCACATTTTCAGAGCAGTTTATTCTTTGTGTGGCTGGGTGGGGTCTTCTAATCTGTTTATAGGATTAATATTAGAAGCAAGTTAGTGTTTTCAAGACATGGTAAAGCGTGAGGGGAAAAACACCGTATTTTCAGGAATTTTTACAAATGGGTCCTGGTTGTGACTTATGTTTTGAAACTTGGGAGGCCAGCCACTGAGCCTCACTGTTAGTGTTTAACTTCAGGATTAGGAATCATTGAGTTAGGTTCATTAAAATAGCTGGACTTTGTCCCTAGAAAATTTAAGAAAACATGGTGAAAGCCTAGGAACCAAGGCCTCTTTGTGAGTAACAACGGGCTCATTCAGCTTTAAGCATATGGTAGCCTTTGTTTTTAAACCCAATTTAAAATAAGGATAATTCTACCCGTTCCTAGAGAATCTTCAAGTATATTCTCAGGGATTTAGTTGCTTTCAATAACCCCAGTGTGATGTGATGAGAAATCCACTGAAACCACTGTAGATTGTCATTGAGATCAGAATCAGACTTTCCATTAATTTGCAGTGCTATCTCCTGAACGAAGGGAACAACCATCATTACAAAAGGAAACTTTTGACAAGGGGAGCAAAATGCTTCTCTGAAACTTCCGAGGCTGGTTAATTGATGCAGATAGTGTGAGATGTGCATAAAAGTCAGTATTTAAAATATCAGAATTTGCACATCCACAAAAGAAGGCATAAGCTAGCCAAAAAAAGGAAAAAGAAAAGGAGTACTTGTGGCACCTTAGAGACTAACCAACTTATTTGAGCATAAGCTTTCGTGAGCTATAGCTCACTTCATCGGAAAAAAACACTCACATCCAAAAAAAGGAGTGTTTTGTCACAGTGCACCACCATACACAATGCCGGTTGTATTCTTGTATGCTGGCACAGGCTTAAAGTGAAGACTCATACAAATGAAAATCTTATTCCTTTAGTTTAGGTGCAACAACTGACATGCAGCAACCTTCTTAGCTTTGCATTGGGTATATAGGAAAGATACATGCATTTTCATTTTCAGCAGGCCAAATTCTATCCTCTGCCACACCAGTGCAATTGAATTCAACAGGGCTGCACCAGTGTAACTAAGAACAGATTTAGTCTGCCATATGCACATGTACACATCCATTTGCACATTAGCACTCAGCAACAGGATGTTGACTTGGAATGAGTCTCTGAAGGATTTTAGTTTCATAAGAAGCTTGGGAAGTTTGGGTCACAGACAAAATCTTGTTCCCTTACAATTCGTGTGATTTAAAGGGACATTATGCTCTTTTCTTCTTCAGACCTGACTAGGGCTGGCCAGAGGATAATTCTGATTCGTGACAACTTGTGAGGTTTCAAAATTATGAAAATAAAATGAAGGAAGGAAAGGAAGGAAAATGAAAATCATTTGAACATTTCTGCACATCAGAATTTTATCAAAACATCCATTTTTCAGATCAAAAATGTCAGTAAATCCCACTCAGCAAGGAATCCCGCTTTGCTACCACCACCACCACAAACCTCCCTCCCTGTTACACATCAGCCTGCATTAGCCTAGAACCAACTGCCCAGTCTCCAAGTTCCTGCTACCAGTTCTTCCACACTAAATGAGCATGTGGCTTGGGCCAGGAAGGAGCTGGGGTCTCATGGAAATCAAGGGTGGGTGTGAAGAGGAAGCGTGGCTTGTAGTGCAACTAAGCCTTATTTAATGTGAATCTGATGGTATAATGGGGTAAACTACTACCAGGCTCTCCAACCCATGCCTGACATTAGTACATTCTCTGTCTCTTCACAGCATTAATAACTGGTAGCTTGTATAAAAATTATTATTTGTACAGTACTCATCACCATCAACAGAGGCATCTGCATTAATATATGTGTGGAGCTATATTCGAATATAGGACATGGAATGTGTTCCATACACAACTGAAAGTCATTCACAGTAATTTCTACCAGCAAAAGGTCTACGCACCACTTAAATCCTAGCTTGAGAGTTTAAGGACTTAAGCAGAACATGGTACAGGACACAGGACGGAGGCCTTTTCTACACAGAAAGTTGCACTGGTTTAACTGAAATTATTTTTTAAACTGATTTAGTTAAACCAGCACAATCCCCTGTTTAGACACTCTTATTTCAGTTTCAGATCAATTTATTTGCATTTAACTTTAAATTATGCCTAATCGACTCACGCTAAATCAGCATAAGCTTGGTTTAAACCAAAAGAAGAGTGTCTTCATAGCATTTTGCACCTGCAAATCAGTGTAAACTCATACCTTATGTTAAACCGGGACTATTTTCTAGTGTGGACAAGGCCTGAATTTCACCCTGACAGAAGCACGTGTGGAAACAATCTCCACATCTTCAGCTGCACGTAGAGTTTTGTACACAATGGAGTCATATTCAGCAGATCCAGCAGCTGGGATAATTCTGCCAGATACTTTCAAATTCTGTCAAATCTTTGGGGTTCCTTTGGGATGACAGATGCTATATGAATATAAGAAATTTGGTTATTATCCTGAATGCAACAGGTTCTCTTGACAGGAGATTGGGCTTCTCTCTCTCTCTCTCTCTCTCTCTCTCTCTCCAAATAGACTTTATATCTCCAGGCTCAGCCAAAAGACCAGTACAGTTAGTCCCTTCCCTGGATATTTTCAAATGAGCAAAATCTCTGTTGTGATGTTCTCCAGACAGCTAGACTTGCTGCTAAAAACACAAGGATGTTACGACCTTGAAGTTCTGTGTTAACAAACAAGCAGCAGGGTGTGATGGTTGTAAAGGAGTCCTTGCAGGCTTACCTATCACTTTCTCAGAGAACCCCAGCCTGTTTATTTAGGTGCTGTTCTCACTTTTGCAGACTTTGTGCAGTACATTATATCACATAATAAATCTAATAGTCTTGAGAAGATAAACAATACTGTCTGGTGGTCATGGAACCTAATCTCCTTTCCCTCCCTTTCTCCTTTATTCCTCTCCCTCTGTCTCCATTTCATTCAGTGTTCGAGACAGATAAGTCGAAGGACAGATGAAAAGCCTGTTCCAAGGTAACTGGTTCTAAAATAATGATCCATGACAAAGAGCCTAAATAAATGGACCGGACTCCTTAGTTGTACTCACTGCTCTACTAAAACACATCAACTCCCACTCTGATTCAGATTCTGTTAGGGAACAGACCTGTGTTGGGCTGTGGCATTTCTGATTCAGAAAAGAAAAAACAATTCTACGCTTTCGGTCTTGCTCTTTCTATCATACCCCTTTCCTTTGTTCAACAGTAGATCCTAGCTACAGTTTGCATTCTACATGAGTTGGCAAAAGATTATAGATGAGAAAAGGCCGTGCACCATTGGGGGCTTTGTGAGGAATTCTGGCTGAGTCAGTCAGATTTCCTCTGGAGGCTCTGCAGGAGGGCACATGCACATGGAAATCCCACATGACTCTGAACGGGTGCAGTGTAAACTCTCTCTGCATTGGACCAACTCCACTGACTGGCATTACAACTTTCTGAGGCTTCCCCGTCCATTTTAATTGGAAATGCATGAAATATTCTCAGTGTGATTAAAGACATTTCCACGCTTTGTCACAAATTCGAAGTTGCTCCAATTTTTTGCCAAGTTTTCATTCCAAACTTGGCCCCTTTTCAAGTATTGTTTTTTTAACACAGAGAAGCCCCACATTTTTACAGCTAAAAATGACCATTTGTTTGAAAAAGCTGTGAAAACACAAGATTTCAGGTGGGAGGAATGAGAAGGGGCAAAATGACATTGGGGAAAATAGGATTATTTGTATTTGAGTAGAGGCTAGAGACCCCAACTGAGATGCGGGCTCCATTGTGTTAGGTGTTGTACCAACACAAAATGAGAGAGCGTCCCCGGGTGAAGAGTTTACAATCTAAATAGACAAGTGTAGGAAACCTGTTGCCCAGTTGGAGAAATAAGGTGGGGGTGATTTATCTCTAGTCACATAGGGAGTCTATGATGGTAGTGCCAGGACTTGACTCTACACCTCTGGAGTTACAGTCCAGAGCCTTCGCCACAAGACCATCCTTCTTATCATTTGTTTGCAAATGATTTCACATAATAGTCTCTGCAGTTTTGCCCAGATCTATGTTAAGTGGGAAAAGAAATTTACTTGTGATATATAAAGGTGGATACTGGAACTATGTTACATGTTATCTGAAGTGGTGCTTTTGACGATTCTTCGACTGTTGGAATTATTGATAATATAGAGAAATTTGTGCTGTCCACATCGTCCATTATAGTGTATAGTGTATATATAGTGTATATATATATTAGTGTCCCATTTTGAATTCATGTATTCATGGGTATTTCTGTAATGCTCATTGCTGTATGAGCTAAGATAAAGCAATCAAATCAATTGTAGTGGGCCTGATGTACATCCATTGCTCACCAAAGCCAATGTAAAAATACCCATTGACTTTGGATCAAGCTCTTAATGCAGAACATGCTTTTCTCATGTAGTGTAATTATTGTTCCATTGTCCATCAATCTTCTTTTCCTCCTTCAAACATATGTGGATATCTATGGTTCACTGACCTCAGAGTGCCTGGTTTAGAAGGGAAGAGAGCCATTTGCAGGAAAGATGACTGATTCATGTAAGCAGTCAGTAAAGCTACACAGCCTTCATCAACATTTACACTGACATGTTGGGCCCTGCTTTCCTAAGTAGCCACAGCCTTATGAAACAGCCCTGCAGAGTGGCTCAACCTCCACTGGTTCAGTATATAAATATTAATACTTTATGCAGTAATTACAAAGGCAGTGGTCTGCTGAAATCAGTATTCATTTCTCAGGGTGATTAATGCTATTATTACGACTCATGAAAACCTTGATTTCATTGCAAATGTTTTGTCAGACATTAGTGAAGTTTTGTTCTTGCTTTTTATCAGTATTTTGAGGTCTAGAAGGGGGTGAGCCTATGTGTAATGTGTCTGGGAGCCTTGTAACAAATCAACGGGCTGCAGACAGCAGACACAATTGTTAGACAAATCACAGACCCTTTCTGGAGCTGGAAACCCTGATTCCACAATTCCAAACACAGAAGTTTCTAGTGCTCGAACGAATCCTGCCCATCTTACTCTTACAAGTAATCTCATACAATGAGAATAAGGTAAGCCTTAAAAGTGGGCACAACTGCTCCTGTACATATTAGTTCTAATGAAGGTATAATGTAATTGATCATCTTTTTTGAGCAGGCTTTTAAGCATAAAGAGCTAGAGCTGACTAGTAGCAGATGGACCAGAGGGCAAGTAGGGTTATGCCACCACACCCAGAGCATTGAGACGTGACAGTAGGAGATTGGAATAATGGACAAAGAAGGTAATTGAATGGCACTGTACCTAATGGAATGAGAGACTCAGCCTGAAAGGTCTGCTTCTTTCATTTCAGCAGAGCAAACTTAGCCAAGTAACAGCAGTAGATGCCACTGATAGGAGAGAACAGGCCCTTTGAGTGAAATTCTCATCTGTGCGGCAGGCCAGCAAAAGGCATATGCCTCACTCAAGTTGCGGTTAAGCCTTATTTTTGGATCTGAAGTGGCACATAGGCCTAGGAGGGATTTTTATCCCTTTACAAATTTTCTTTAAAAAAACCCCTGACATAGGTTAAAAAAAACCCTTTTTTTAAAAGAAGATGTCTCTTTTTCAGCAACACGTTCCCTTATTTTATGCATACACATACACACACAAAACATATACATTCTTCATTTTATTAAAGAACATTCTGGGAACAATCAGAGGCAGCTCATAAATGTCATATTTTGAAAAGCATAATGCACAATTCCCTCTTTAGATCAGTTTTTATGGCGAACAGTATACCGATGTTTGTGTATCATTTCTAGGACTATAAAATAACTTTTTATAGCTATTGGACTAATATCTGAAAGGTACAGTACGCTTTCGTCTAAAATTCTTCTGCAGTAATTAAAGCGTAATATTTCTTGTAGCTTCCCTAACTCCCGTCTCTTTCTGTGCAAAATCATGTGATAAAAGCTAAGTGCTTTTTAGAAACATACCTTTGGCTGAGAGCCACAAAGTTTTTTTTGGTCCTGCCAGTTGGGGCTGACAGATATCTATAGCAAACAGTTAACATATATAAACATGTCAGCTATAAAACAAATATACTTTGAAAGAAAACAGAGAGCTGGCAAGGTTCATGCAACAAGACAATACTGTTGCAATTAGAACGAACAGGGTGTGGGGTCCTAAGGGCCTGCTTAGCAGATCTGCCAAACGTAGAAGTACCTTTCTTCTCCAACACTGTCAGTACCTAATGGATGGCATGGAACAAAACAAAACAGGCCTGCTGTCAAATCTACTGTCTGATATAGATGGCATGAAAATTGAAGCAGAGAAACCTCAAGGTGTCTGTGGATTTGTGTTCCTGGAGTATATTGTATGGCCATATAAGCTGGAAATTGCTTCTAAAATTCAACCACTTAGAGGCTTGATCCTGCAAGGTTCCTATGAGATGCTGAGCACCCTGAACTACCACAAGGCATTTCTCTGCTAATATTTTCATTGTATTTTAACAGATGGTAACCAACACGGTTATAAATGAACTAGATCAAATTAATTAGACTTGGGTCAGCTCCTTGGGGCAGGGACCGTATTTTTGGACAGCACCTAGCACAATGGGGTCCTGGCCCTTGACAAAGGGCTATGATAATACCAATAAACGTTAACAAACATGATTAAGAGGCAATGTGGACAGGGCAGCACCTGGATTCTATTCCTAGCTCTGCTGTGTAACCTTGGCAAGTTACTTCACCTCTCTGTGTCTCATTTTCCCCCTCTCACTCTAATCTGTTTAGACTATGGACTCTTCAGAGCAGTGGCCGTCTTTTACTTTGCGTGTTTGTGTACGGTGGCTAGTTCAATGGGCGCTGGAATCTGGTTGGGGTTTGTAGGTGCTACCATAATAAATCCTAGCTCTGAGAGGAGACTAATGTTTGCCCCTAGTCAAGGTGAATTAGGGATAGATTGAGAACAAATGGCTCTCTCCTGTTTACACTAGAATGTACAGTTGTGTTCATTAACACATTTTAAACCACAATTAAAAATCCTAATGTAGACATGGCCACTGAGTTCAGTCGGAGTAGAAGGCATTCTGTACTGGAACTGGTCAGGAAATTTTTGACATACCAGTTTTGCATCAGAAAATGCCAATTCATTGAAACACTTCACAGAACAGCGTGGTCTGGATAAAATGTTCTCAGATCCAGAATAGAATTTCTGCTCAAAACCAGAAAGAGATCCACCCCAAAAGGGCCCACCAGTTAGTGCACACTCCAGGGAAGAGGGAGTGGCCCTGGTTCAGAGAAGTGACTAAAACCTGTATGTTCCACATACCAAATGACTGTTCTAACCACTAGGCTATGGAGCTGTTCTTTTTCTCTGCGCCAGTGACTATTTGAGTTCCAACAGCAGAGCCTGAGTCACAGCAGGAACTGAAACCTGGGTCTCCTACAGGCCAACAAAGCACCTTAATCATTGGGCTATAATCTCTGCTGTTATAGGGCAGTGGTGGGGGGGGGGGGCGGGTCTCTCCTGTCTCTTTGTTTTTTCATGAACAGGTCTTAGTTTCATCCCAATGCAGGATGAAACCATATGCCGAAACCTCAACATTTTTCATGAGGCAGAATTCTTGTCTTCTGGTGAGCCCTATTAAGCATCTCCAAGAAGAGCTCAGAAGCACTTTATGGGATTGATCCCTGAACATCCTGAGCACTGAATATTCTCACCAAAAAAACAGTGTATGCCCAACTCCTGGCAGAGCTACCGAATAAACCATTATTCCTTTATGGGCAGAAGAAGAGAAAGATTAACAGTCATAATGGGTGACATGCAAACACTTTGCAGATTTGGTTTAAGAAGGATGAGCCTAAAATATGTCTTCAGTAGTATTTAAGCGGTGTGTATACCTTATGAAATCCCTCCCTGTCTAACAGACCCACAAAAGATGTGTGCATCAAATAAGACCTCCTCAAAAAGAAATATTTTGACAGTTTGTTGAAATGTGAAATATTTCACCCAAAAATAATTTTCAATGACATTTTCAGTTTTCACAAAAAATCAAAATTTTTCAAAAAACATTTTAATATATTTTGACACTTTTTTTCTTTCTTTTTTAGAAATTCTCACTTTCATTCAGGTTTTTAATCACCTCTACTCTTTCTTTTTCCATTGTAACAAACAAACAAATAAAAATCCCTCAGCAAGTGTGTTTATGTCAGAGGGAGCCCCTCCCTCACTTATTTCCCCTGTTCCCGTTAAAGAAAGTTAGAAAAAACTGTTTACAAGTAAACACCCTTACTTCCACTGGACAAGGGAAAAAGGAATGAAGGTACCAGCATGTGCATATTGTTTTTAGGTTTATTTCTCATTTAATCTCCTTTATTTCAAATCAACAGGTCATTTTTAAATCACCAGGTTCAGATAACTTGCAGCCAAGAGTTTTAAAAGAGCTGACTGAGGAGCTTTCTGTTCCATTGATTTTGATTTTCAATAAGTCTTGGAACCCTGCGGAAGTTCCTGTTAATTATAGGCCTGTCAGCCTGACTTTGATTCTGTGCAAGGTAATGGAGCGATTAATATGGGACTTGATTAATAAAGAACTAAAGGAGGTAATGTAATTAATGCAAATCAGCATAGGTTTATGGAAAGTAGATCCCATCAAACTAACTTGATATCTTTTTTTGATAAGATTGCAAGTTTAGTTATAAAGGTAATAGACTTATTTAAGGCATTTGAATTCGTATCAAATGACATTTTGATAAAATAAACTGATAAAAAATTAACATGGTACATATTAAATGGATTAAAAACTGACTAACTGATAGGTCTCAAAATGGAATTGTAAATGGGGAATCACCACCAAGCAGGTGTATTTCCAGTGGGGTTTGCGGGGATCAATTTTTGGCCTTATGCTATTTAACATTTTTATCAATGACCTGGAAGAAAACATAAAATCTCATTGATAAAGTTTGCAGATGACACAAAAATTGGAGAAGTGGTAAATAATGAAGATGACAGACCGCTGACTGAGAGCAATCTAGATCACGTGGTAAACGGGGTGCAAGCAAACAATGTGCATTTTAATACAGCTAAATGTAAATGTGTACATCTAGGAACAAAGAATGTAGACCATACTTCCAGAATGGGGACCTTATCCTGGTATTTGGGGGTTGTGGTGGATAATCAGCTGACCATGAGCTCCCACTGTGATGCTGTGGCCAAAACAGCTTATGTGATCCTGGGGTGCATGAACGGGGGAGTCTCACATAGGAGATGAGAAGTTATTTTGCCTCTGTATTTGGCACTGGTTCAACTGCTTCTGGAATACTGTGTCTAGTTGTGATGCCCACAATTCAAGAAGGATATTGATAAATTGGAGAAGGTTCAGAGAAGAGCCACTAGAATGATTACAGGATTAGAAAACATCCCTTATAGTGATAGACTCAAGGAGCTCAATCTATTTAGCTTAACAAAGAGAAGCTTTAGGGGTAACTTGATTACAGTCTATTAGCATCAACGTGGGAAACAAATATTTAAGTAATGATCTGTTCAATCTAGCAGAGAAAGTATAACACAACCCAATTGCTGGAAGTTGAAACTAGACATACTCAGTCTGGAAATAAGGAGAAATTTTTTTAAGAGTGACAGGTTTCAGAGTAGCAGCCGTGTTAGTCTGTATTCGCAAAAAGAAAAGGAGGACTTGTGGCACCTTAGAGACTAACCAATTTATTTGAGCATAAGCTTTCGTGAGCCTCAGCTCACTTCATTGGATGCATAAAAGTGGAAAATGCAGTGAGGATATTTTTATACACACAGACCATGAAAAAATGGGTGTTTATCACTTCAAAAGGTTTTCTCACCCCCCACCCCACTCTCCTGCTGGTAATAGCTTATCTAAAGTGATCACTCTCCTTACAATGTGTATGATAATCAAGGTGGGCCATTTCCAGCACAAATCCAGGTTTTCTCTCCCCTCACCCCACATACCACACAGACTATGCTGACAGCTTGTGCCACACGCTCTCAAAGAAACTGCGGAACCACCTGATCAATATCCTCTACAGCAAACAGGGAAAGATTAAGAATGAGCTCTCAAAACTGGATACTCTCATAAAAAACCAACCTACCACACAAAATTCCTCATGGCTGGACTTTACTAAAACTAGACAAGCCATTTACAACACACACTTTGCTTCTCTACCAAAGAAAAAGGACACTAAACTTTCTAAACTACTACATGCCACAAGGGGCCACAGCAATGGTTCTCTCAACCCACCCAGCAGTATTGTTAATCTATCCAACTATACTCTTAGCCCAGCAGAAGAAGCTGTCCTATCTCGGGGCCTCTCCTTCTGCCCCTCCACCCCCATGAACATGATACAGTTCTGTGGTGACCTAGAATCCTATTTTCGATGTCTCCGACTCAAGGAATATTTCCAACACTCCTCCGAACAACATACTAATCCACAGAGACCTTCCTACCAACACTACAAAAAGAAGGATTCTAGGTGGACTCCTCCTGAAGGCCGAGACAGTAGACTGGACTTCTACATAGAGTGCTTCCGCCGACGCGCACGGGCTGAAATTGTGGAAAAGCAGCATCACTTATCCCACAACTTCATCCGTGCAGAACACAATGCCATCCACAGCCTCAGAAACAACTCTGACATCATAATCAAAAAGGCTGACAAAGGAGGTGCTGTTGTCATCATGAATAGGTCAGAATATGAACAAGAGGCTACTCGGCAGCTCTCCAACACCACTTTCAACAAGCCATTACCCTCTGATCCCACTGAGGGTTACCAAAAGAAACTACAGAATTTGCTCAAGAAACTCCCTGAAAAAGCACAAGATCAAATCCGCACAGACACACCCCTGGAACCCTGACCTAGGATATTCTATCTACTATCCAAGATCCATAAACCTGGAAATCCTGGGCGCCCCATCATCTCAGGCATTGGCACCCTGACAGCAGGATTGTCTGGCTATGTAGACTCCCTCCTCAGGCCCTACGCTACCAGCACTCCCAGCTATCTTCGAGACACCACTGACTTCCTGAGGAAACTACAATCCATCGGTGATCTTCCTGAAAATGCCATCCTTGCCACTATGGATGTAGAAGCCCTCTACACCAACATTCCACACAAAGATGGACTACCAGCCGTCAGGAACACTATCCCCGATAATGTCACGGCAAACCTGGTGGCTGAACTTTGACTTTGTCCTCACCCATAACTATTTCACATTTGGAGACAATGTATACCTTCAAATCAGCGGCACTGCTCTGGGTACCCACATGGCCCCACAGTATGCCAACATTTTTATGGCTGAGTTAGAACAACGCTTCCTCAGCTCTCGTCCCCTAATGCCCCTACTCTACTTGCGCTATATTGATGACATCTTCATCATCTGGACCCATGGAAAAGAAGCCCTTGAGGAATTCCACCATGATTTCAACAATTTCCATCCCACCATCAACCTCAGCCTGGACCAGTCCACACAAGAGATCCACTTCCTGGACACTACGGTGCTAATAAGCGATGGTCACATAAACACCACCCTATACCGGAATAGCTATTCCGCTATACCGCTATTCCTACCTACATGCCTCCAGCTTTCACCCAGACCAAACCACACGATCCATTGTCTACAGCCAAGCTCTACGATACAACCGCATTTGCTCCAACCCCTCAGACAGAGACAAACACCCACAAGATCTCTATCAAGCATTCTTACAACTACAATACCCACCTGCTGAAGTGAAGAAACAGACTGACAGAGCCAGAAGAGTACCCAGAAGTCACCTACTACAGGACAGGCCTAACAAAGAAAATAACAGAACGCCACTAGCCGTCACCTTCAGCCCCCAACTAAAACCTCTCCAACACATCATCAAGGATCTACAACCTATCCTGAAGGATGACCCATCACTCTCACAAATCTTGGGAGACAGGCCAGTCCTTGCCTATAGACAGCCCCCCAACCTGAAGCAAATACTCACCAGCAACTACATACCACACAACAGAACCACTAACCCAGGAACCTATCCTTGCAACAAAGCCCTTTGCCAACTGTGCCCACATATCTATTCAGGGGACACCATCACAGGGCCTAATCACATCAGCCACACTATCAGAGGCTCGTTCACCTGCACATCTACCAATGTGATATATGCCATCATGTGCAACCAATGCCCCTCTGCCATGTACATTGGTCAAACTGGGCAGTCTCTACGTAAAAGAATAAATGGACACAAATCAGATGTCAAGAATTATAACATTCATAAACCAGTCAGAGAACACTTCAGTCTCTCTGGTCACGTGATTACAGACATGAAAGTTGCGATATTACAACAGAAAAACTTCAAAACCAGACTCCAGCGAGAAACTGCTGAATTGGAATTCATTTGCAAATTGGATACAATTAACTTTGGCTTGAAGAGAGATTGGGAGTGGCTAAGTCATTATGCAAGGTAACCTATTTCCCCTTGTTTTTTCCTAACCCCCCACCCGTTCCTCAGACTTTCTTGTTAAACCCTGGATCTGTGCTGGAAATGGCCCACCTTGATTATCATACACATTGTACGGAGAGTGATCACTTTAGATAAGCTATTACCAGCAGGAGAGTGGGGTGGGGGGAGAGAAAACCTTTTGAAGTGATAAACACCCATTTTTTCATGGTCTGTGTGTATAAAAATATCCTCACTGCATTTTCCACTTTTATGCATCCGATGAAGTGAGCTGTGGCTCACGAAAGCTTATGCTCAAATAAAAATTGGTTAGTTTCCAAGGTGCCACAAGTACTCCTTTTCTTTTAACAGTGACAGTAATTAATCATTGGAACAATTTACCAGGGGTTGTGGTGGATTCTCCATCAGTGACAATTTTAAAATCAAGATTGGATTTTTTTTTTAAAAGATATGCTCTATGAACTATTGTGAGGACATTCTATGGTGTGTGCCTACAGGCGGTCCCACTAAATGATCAGAATGAATCTGTGGGGAAAAAAATTCTCACACCCTTTTGTGTTGAAAAAAGAGAAAGAAACTAGGGTGGGGAAAATGTTTTATTTTCTCTCTCCCTTTCTTTCTCTTTTCCATTTTCCCCTCTTTTCCCAAAAAGCAGAAAAATAAATGAACGAGAAAAAGAGGTGAGGTATGCAGGGCCCAAAACCGAAACACAATAAGGGTACGTGTGTGCATACAAAGAAAACTTCAATTCAAAATTAAATTTAAAATTTCATTTCATTTAAAAAATTCCAGTGGAAAAATCCCAATTTTTCAAGCAGTTTCGGGGCTTAAGAGGTACTAGGTCATGTTCACCTCTGTGCAGAAGGCTAGTACAATGCCCATGCATCACTTAAGTCCTGGTTAAGCCCTCTTAAGTGAGACTTAACTAGTGCATAGGCCATTTCTGAGACCTCTGCACAGGGGTGAATTTTACTGCTTGGGCTCGATTCTCAGTTGGTGTAAATTGGTGTAACTCCTTTAACTTTCCGTGAATTTACACCAAATTACATCGGTTGAAGTGTTGGCTCCCTGTGTTTAACTGTTAACTTTACAGAACCAATTTCAGGGTGGGGTTTTCAAAAGTGTCTCAAGTTCAACTACAGAATGTTACAGCAGGAAAACAATTTTACCACCCTCAACAATATAACAGATACAATTTCAGTCATATACTTTAATTCATGAGAAAATAAGCCCCTTATAAAAACACACACACTTTATATTAGTTTGACACAAGAGCCCACACAGGCAACATTTACTGCTATGGAACTGCCTAAAAAAGCACTTTTTGGAAAGGTACTTCAACCTTCAAGGCAAACATCTGCACAATTTTTATTAGAAAGGATTAGACCAAAGGAAAATCAGGCATCTGAAATATATAGATTTCCCTTGGGCCAAGTGACAGCAGACTCCAGCACATACTGTATGGGAAAGAAATTTGAACACTATGGGTCTCATTCTCAGCTGGGTGTAAACTGACCATTGATTTTGCTGGAGCAATGCTGATTTGCAATCGCTGAAGTTCTGGACCCTGCAAATTCAGAATGTTATTGGTTTAACTGGGCTAAAAGTTACAAAGGAACAGAAGTAGTACAGTATCGTATCAAAATGTTGTTTCCAGATCTGCAGAAGAGCTCTGTGAAAGCTTGTCTCTTTCACCAACAGAAGGTTGGTCCAATAAACCATATTACCTCACGCACCTTGTCTTCATAAAAATTTGACAGCCCACCTCTAGAACATAAGGCCTATGCACTATTTAAGATGGCTTAACAGACATAAATAAGGCATAAATGTTGTGCTGGCCCTCTGCCTAGAGGTGAATATGACCCAAAGAAATTGAACAGTACCCATTGACTTCAGTTGGCATTGGACTGGCCACTTAATTGGCAGCGTGAGACCAGCTTTGCATTTCGGATAGTTCCCTAGGCATTTGGGATCTCTTACAATAGTCTCCCACTGCTAGCAGTAGAAAGAGAGACTTCTCTTTCTGGGTGCTTTCTAGTGGTTTACATACTGTCACCTGTCAACAGGACCCTCTTGCATTGCTTTGTATTCTGAGAAGAGCCAGGGGACATTACTTAGGAATCTTGTGCAGTGTGCAGGCCAGTGAACCCCAGTGCAGTAAGATAGCTGGGAGACAGGAAATGAGCTTCAGCTGGGTTTGTCCACTTTCCACTTTCCAAAGGAGTCAATGCCAATCACTGCTGATTCTACAGGTCATTTCCCCTCTCAGCTGTCCGGTCTGGAACTCAAATGGATTTCCCAATGATAACGAGTTAGGTGCTCATCATAGGGTCATCTGTCCTTTTATGCACAGGGGCAGTCTTGTGATGCCAGAAACCATCCTATAATTTTAAAGTGGATTACTGCCCCTATTACACAAAGCTATAGGGCATGTCAGTGCATCGCATGCAGCTGCTGGTAGGAAGGAAATCGCATTGTGACGTGTGTGGAGCAGCATATTTGCTAGTTGAAGAGTGATAAATATGACCAGCAAAAAGGCATGAAATACACAAACCAACATCACTCTCCAGTACACAAACAAAACTCAGTTTTTCCTCACTCCATTGGATGTCATATTTGGGAAGAAAGATCTTTATATGATTGGAAGTGTCTCAAGCACCTGCCTTTGTGTTAAAACCTGAACTTAACCTTTGAATTCTCTTCCAAAGCTTCCAGCACCAACATCTGCATTTGTGAACACTAAGGGCCAGATCTAATACCCTGTGCAATCAGTGGGAGTCTTTCCATTGATTTCAATGGGCATTAGTTCAGTTCCTAACTGGTTACCCTGTTTTGTCAGTGTGAGTAACATAAAGGGAAGCGACAGATGAAGATTTAAAAGGGAGCTTAGCTTCTTTTTTTGATCTGGTTCCTGTTATCGAACCAGATACCAACTACAGTTTCTTCATTTAAAACACATGGCTAATTAAATCAATTGCAATGATATAATGTCCAGGTAGTCCAGCTGCCTTCTTTCAAACTCCCATGGTTTACCATGGACCAGACCAGTTTGGGCATCTTTATCATATTGAGATTGTACCTGTTATCAGAGGTTCTCAAAATGCATTACACATACTAACTATTTCGGTATCCAATGAGCTAGGTAAGCAGTGTAATGAACTGGCTGATGTGTATGTGTATTAGTGCCCTCTGTTGGATGGAATCAGGATTGCTCAACACTGTGCCATGTTACCTATACTGCTAATACATAGTAGAGGGCTCTGATTTTGGAGTGGGCAGCTCAGGGTCCTTTTCCCCCTATCCCTGTATATTTCTAAGAGGCCATTTCTGCGCCACAGTGCAGCTTTGAAGCTCTTTACCGGCCCTAGATCCTCTAGCTCTTTCTGGTGGCTATTATTCATTTCTCATCTTAACTCTTCCTACTCCACTCTCCTCTCTCTTCCTAATACTTTACCTTTTTCCACCCTTGGTATCCTCCCACTCTTGCCTTCATGCCTTGCCTCCACTATGCCTGGTAATCCTTCCTCTCCTACAGCAAAATGCACCCAGGTGCCAAGGTGAACGGGGCTTAAGTGGGAGTGAAGCGGTAAATTGGCCTTTATTGTTTATTTAGATGCCAGCACACCTGACGATGCCAAGCAAGACTGGGGCCCTGTTGAGGTAGGTGCTGCATAAGCTCAGAGGAAGTTCCATGCCCTGAACCGTTTGCAGTCTAAATAGACAAGACAGGCAAAGGGTAGGGGAAAGGGGCGGTACGTACAAGCAGTGTGACCGGAAGGATGGTTTGCAAACATCATGTCACTTCCGTGGTTTAGTTATTTAACGTGTGGCTGTTTGGGATCGATTATTTTACTTTATATGTCTGTGTGTGTGTGTGTGTGTAGTTGTGTATATGTGCATATGTGGTGGGTGCATTTGTGTGTATGTTTGTAAGGCAGAGGGGGTGAGGAGAGAAAACAGGAAGGGATTAGTTAAAAGGAAAAGCAAAGGAAGGGGGGAAGGGACATTAAAGGGGGGAAGGAGGTAAAGAGGAATGGGGAGGCAAGGAGCATGAAAGGCAGCTGGAATGAAGCTGAAGTGAAGAGACTGCGATGGAAGGGGCCAGAAGGGCCTGCAGTCAGCAGTGGGGAAAGAATGTCCAGGATAAAAACTGCAGAATGCAATCTGATGGCATCATCAGTGGCCAGCTACATAACTGCTTCTGCAGCTGCTCCAGCCAGCTAGAGTTCCAGGCCCCTGGCTGGCTCTGCCTTAAACAGTGTTACCGGCTCTCACCTTGTTATCACGAGTTTTGTGATATTTGGTGTTTTTTCTTAAAGCCCCAGCTGCTGGAGTCAAGTGATTCTCTGAGAATCTCATCACTTTCTTTCTGGTTGCTGAGAGAAGCTTGAAAACATGATCAGGATGAACTCTAAAGTCTCCAAAACCAGAAGGCAAATAAAATGAACCCAACATTTATGACTTCTTTAAAAAAAAACTCATGATTTTTAAGCCAGTCTCATTATTTGGTCGAGGGGGCTGGCTCATGATTTTGGAACACATGGGGTTGGCAATACTGCATATAGATAGGGAACAGCTGGGGCTGCATAAAGCCTGGTGCCCCTGGAGTTGGGGGTGGGGGGAGCTGCCCTGCACAGTTCTGCCTCCCAGTGTTGTTGGAGGGGAGAGTAAGTTGAGCTGGGCCTCATCTTCCCCTTTGTAGAGCTGTTGTACCTGATGGACCTGAGGCCTTGTACTGGCCTCCTGCATAAGAGTAAATTTCACCCCCAGACCCTCAGACAACCTTTTAGTCTTCATTCAAATCCCTCCTTGAGGCACCTTTCCTCCATCCAGGAGATAAAGGAAGGACCAATGGTAAGGCATGAGGCTAAGACTTGGGAAACCAGGGCTCTTATACAGGCTTCCTGTGTGGCCTTGGGCAAGTCACTTAGCCTTTCTTTGCCTCAGTTCCATCTCCGTACAATGGGGACAACTGCATTTCCCACTCTCCCAGAGGTATTGTGAGGATAAATTAATTAAAGGTTGTGAGGCACTCCGATACTACAGTGGTGATGGCCAGATAAGCACCTTAGCTAGATCCAATCTGTCCACAAAGATGTTAATGATGTATTTATGATTACAGCCCCCAAAGAATGATCCTTGCAGAACAAATGGAAAGAGCCTCTCACGGCTTTTCCACCTTCTACTCACCCAGTGCTTTGTGTGCTTGGATTGCACTGTTTGCCAGTTTAGATTAGCAGCTCCTTGGGCAGGGAGGATGTTAGCTGCAGTGCAAAGCACAGTCAGAGCTCAGCAGAACGTTGAACGTCATCATTTTGCAGATGGTTAAACTGAGAAGGAAAATGGGACACATGGATGTTAAGTGATTCATAGAATGTTAAGGACAAAGACTAAAATATCCAGGAGACCTGCTGCTACCACCTCAAACTGCTTGACCCACTAGACCAAACCACTCTCACATACATCTCTGCCATGTCTGCGTGTGGACTTTGGATCCGAGACGCATGATTTTCTCATTATTCCAATTTTGGAAATATGGAAAATTTGCAAGGGAAAAGCACTGGAAAAAGTTAATGATGAGCGCATGCAGCAAGAGAAGGCGGAGAGGAGGGGAAGGCTACAAAGGAAACAGATCACTTTGCTTATGCATCCAGCTCTTCTGCAATCAATAATTTCCAGTGGTGGCAGTGTTTCCTGTTGTTGATAGTACAGTTGATCATACGCAGGACTTCCATGCTGTCAAACACAGTCTAAAAATCATGTGTGGCCTTAGCAGATGTTTCTTTTTTTAAGATAAAGGGTTAGGGTTGTCAAGCTGTCTGGAGTGGCTCACAAACATGAGTACGAACCTCAGGGCAGACTGTGAAGAAGAAGGGCACAAACCCCAAACGCGTTGTAAGTTCTATACTTAGATTTCACCAGCCAAGTGTCAACTGCTCTAGCACTGTCACAGACAGTCCCCTTGAGTACTGTGGTCTATCTTGCCACCGAGGCAAGCCTGCCTTTGTGGTAGATAGTCCCTTACACCAAATATCACAACAATATTCAAGCTACTACCAGTCCCAAAGGACTAATAACTTACCCCAGGTCAATTGCACCCTAGGTCCTATACCAAAGACAACACTTGTAGCCAATCCTATAATAAACTATATAATGATTTATTAACTAAGAAAAAGAAATGAGACTTATTTACAAGGGTAAAGCAGATAAACATACACACACAAATTAGTTACAGTCTTAAACTTAAAAAGAATAGAAGCAGTAATAGAAGCAGTTGTAATATGCAAGCTCTATAAATACTCTAGGGCTAAGCCAGGCCAAGCACTGGGGAATTCTTGCTTATGCTTAGAAATCGTGTCCCCTCAGAGTTCAAGCAGCATAGAGATTCAGTTTCTTCTTGTCAGGAGTTTTTATTTCCTTCTCCCAGAGTTCAAGCCTGCTTTTCTTCATGGGTGACGGGGGGAGCAATCAACAAACTCTTTCTTTGTCCTTTGATGTTTCACAATGACTCATTTGGTTTCAGTGGGCCTTCTGGTGTATAGAACCTAACATCTGTAGGAAACCTGTCTTCACATTAAGGCTATGTCTACACTAGCACTTTTGTCGGTAAAACTTTTGTCAATCAGGGGGTGTGAAAAAACATCCCAGAGAAACAAAAGTCACACAACAGTGTGAACAGAGCTATGTCAGTGGGAGATGCTCTCCCACCGAGATAGCTACCACCGCTCTTTGGGGATGGTCTAATTATGCCGGCAAAAGCACTCTTTCTTGTTGGCATAGAGCGACTACATGGGGGACTGCAGCGGTACCTGTGCCTTAGTTTCCCATCTGTAAAACTGAGGATAGTACTTCCTTATCTCAAAGGGGTGTTTAGAGCTTACATTCATTAATGACTGTGAGGTGCTTAGAAATGGTGATGAGGGCCATATAAATAGATATGACTTCATGCTCTTTTATTTCAAATCAGCAACTCTTCTCACACAGCTGCTTTTGTATTTTCGTGCACTGTGTGCAATTATGCATTTTTTGGTATTTCTGTTAATGTACCTGAGTTTTTCTTTTCATTGTGTAAAATTATAACATTTTAAATACCAAATAGACTGTTCTGTAACAAGATGTAGGTCTATGTTATTTAGGAAACCCAAATATGCTTCCCATTATATTAGCCAGGTGTACTCAATAAAGGGGGTGTTTATAGTGGAATCATACATATTTCAATAAAGGTTTAGTAGTTTTGTCAGAGTGAGGTAGCCCAAACCAAATCCATACCTTTCAAATTCACTGAAATTGCTTTTTGTCTGGATAAGGTAAAACCTGCAAATAGGAACAAAACATATTAGATATTACACAAATTTTAGGCATCACTTAACAGGCAAATCTGAACAAAAATATTGATTGATTAGGAACAATCAGAAACAATAATAAAAACACAGCAAAGATAGACAGATATGTGCTTAATGCCTTATGATCTAGGCATCACTATCTGTGAACTCTTGCATTTTACTATTGAGGAACACATTTAAATGCTAATTGGAATCTTTCTTTGGTAGATGGTTAAGTAAAATTAAACAATCAGAAATGGGAATGGAAAACACTTATTTTTGTTACAGACACATCTTGCGCAGAAGTTGGTACTATTAAATTTGTAGCTATCTGTACATCACTGAGTTACTGGGTTAAACTATTGTACAGGCACTGCTGGAAAACCTCACCTTCCAGTGGCTTGAGTCTATTAATATAGTATCTACATATATACAATTCAAACCATTTTAAAAATATTTATCATTTGTATCGGAGATGTTGCCAAGGCCTAGCTCAATAAATAAAAAAGAGCCTCAGCGCGGATGTTTGAATTTAAAATAAGTGATTTTAAGTAGGGCTGGGCAAACTATTTCATATGAAATGAGAACCAACCTGCAACCTTAGCCCAAACCCAAATGGAATCCTTAATTTGGGAAGTTGGGGGAACTTCTAAAGAAGGGTTTGTTTTTTTTCTCATTTTCAACTGCCTTCAAAATTCCCTGATACCAGAAATGAAGAAATACTGCAGGAAAAGATATTCCTATGATACAGAATTCAGCACTTGCTATCCTTCCAGTCTTGGACAAATCTTGATCAATGAATCCCCATGAGATACTATTAGGTAGGTGTTACGCCCATTTTACAGATGGGACTATTCCACCCTGGTGCAACTCTATTGAACCCAATAGAGTTGTGTTCAGGCTGAAGGTGGAAGCCAATTTAGGTTAAAGTGATCATGAAATGATAGATTGCATGGATCTAAGAAAAGGAGTAAGGAGAACAGCCGAATAAGGACAAAGGACTTTAACAAAGCCGACTTTACCAAACTCAGAGAATTGGTAGGTGAAGTCCTATGGGAAGAAAATCTAAGGGGAAAAAGAGTTCAGGAGAACTGGCAGTTTCTCAATATTAAAGGCACCACAGTAAACTATTCTGATGCAAAAGAAAGATAGGAAGACTAGTTATGTCTCCATCAGCAGCTCTTTAATGACCTGAAAAATCAAAAAGGAATCCTACAAAAAAGTGGAAACATAGATAAATTGCTAAGAAGGAGTACAAAAGAATAGCACAAGCATGTAGGGACAAATCAGAAAGGCTAAGGTACAAAATGAGTTATACCTGGCAAGAGACAAAAGGCAATAAGAAGAGGTTCTTTAAATACTTTAGGAGCAATAGGAAGATGGAGGAAAGTGTAGGTCCTCTAGTCAGCGAGGACGGAGAACTAATAACTGATGACATCAAATAGACATTAAATACCTCAGCCTTCTTGGTTCAGTTTTCACTGAAAAGAGTAATGGTGACCAGAAACTTAACTTAGTTAATATTAACAACAAGGAGGAAGGAACACAAACCAAAATAGGGAAAGAACAGGTAAAAGAATATTTAGGTAAGCTAGATGTATTCAAGTATTCAGGGACTGATGAAATTCATCCTAAGCTACTTAAGGAACTAACTGAAGCAATCGCAGAACCATTAGCAATTATCTTTGGGAATTCATGCAATACAGGTGAGGTCCCAGAGGACTGGAGAAAGTCAAACATAGTACCTATCTTGAAAGGCGAAACAAAGAGTGGCCAGTCAGCCTTACTTCAGTACTCAGAAAGTTACTGGAATAAATTATTAAACAATAAATTTGCAACCTTCTAGAGGATAATAGTGTTATCCAGAACAGCCAGCATGGATTTGTCAAGAGCAAATCATCCCAAAACAACCTAATTTCTTTGACAGGGTTACCTGCTTAGTGGATAGTGGGGAAGCAGTCGACATGATATATCTTGATTTTAGTAAGACTTCAGATAGAGTCCCACATGACATTCTCATAAGCAAACTAGGGAAATGTGGTCTTGATGAAATTACTATAAGGTGGGTGCAAAACTGGTTGAAAGATCATACTCAAAAAGTAGTTATCACTGGTTCATTATCAAACTGGGAAGATATATCCAATGGGGTCCTGCAGGGGTTAGTTCTGGGTCCAGTACTAGTCAATATTTTCATTAATGACTTGGATAATAGAGTATGCTCATAAAATTTGAAGATGACACCAAGATGGAGGGGTTGGAGGACAGGATTGGAATTCAAAATAACCTGGACAAATTGGAGAACTGGTCTGAAATCAACAGATAAAAGACGAGGGCAAAGTACTTCACTTACGAAGGAAAAATCAAATGCACAAGTACAAAATGCGGAATAAATGGCTAGGTGGTAGTAGTGCTAAAAGGATCTGGGAGTTAGAATGGATCGCAACTGAATATGAGTAAAAAAATACAGTTCAGTTTCAACAAAGGCTAATCGCATTCTGGGGTGTCTGAACAGGAGTATAACGTATAAGCTATGGCATGTAATTGTCCCAGCCTACTTGGTTCAGCTGGTATATTTGTCCAATTCTGGGTGCCACACTTTTAGGAAAGATGTGGACAAACTGGAGAGAGGAGAGCAACAAAAGTGATAAAATGATTAGAAAACCTGACCTGTGAGGAAAGGTTAAAGAACTGGGCATGTTTAATTTTGAAAAAAGAAGACTGAGGGAAGACCTGATAACAGTCTTCAGAAATGTTAAGGGCTGTTACAGAGAGTTGTTCAATTGTTCTCTACATCTGCTGAAGTGAGGACAAGTAGTAATGGGCTCAATCTGAAGCAAGGAATATTTAGGTTAGATATTAGGGAAAACTTTCTATCCATAAGGGTAGTTAAGTTCTGGAATAGGTTTCCTAGGGAGGTTGTGGAATCGCTGTCACTGAAGTTTTTTAAGAACAGGTTGGACAAACACCTGTTAGGGATGGATCTGGGTTGACTTGGTCCTGCCTCAGTGCAGGGAGCTGGACTTGATGACCTCTTGAGGTCTCTTCCATCTGTACATTTCTGTCATTCTATGATTCTATTAATTTGGCCCATAGGGAGGTTAAAGGTCCAATCCTGGGTAGGCCTATGCACCTGCAGCTCTCATGAACTTCAGTGGGAATTGCAGGTACTCTGCACCTCTCAGATTTGTATCCTAAGGGGTAAATTTTCAAATTTGAGAGCCTAAAGTTTGGAATCTAAATTAGGCTCCTAAATAAGTGTCTGGATTTTCTGCATAGACAACTGGTACCTCCCCATAATCCTATCCTCCACAGCACTTGCAACCTGTCCCATCTTGGTATCATCTGCAAACTTTATAAGTGTACTCTCTATGCCATTATCTAAATCATTGATGAAGATATTGAACAAAACCAGACCCAGAACTGATCCCTGCAGGTCCCCACTTGATATGCCCTACCAGTTTGACTGTGAACCACTGATGATTGCTCTCTGGAAACTGGTTTCAGTGTAGCAGCCGCGTTAGTCTGTATCTGCAAAAAGAAAAGGAGGACTTGTGGCACCTTAGAGACTAAAAAATTTATTTGAGCATAACCCATTGAACCCATTGTTTCATGTTCTCTGTGTATATAAATCTCCCTACTGTTTTTTCCACTGAATGCATCCGATGAAGTGAGCTGTAGCTCACGAAAGCTTATGCTCAAATAAATTGGTTAGTCTCTAAGGTGCCACAAGACCTCCTTTTCTTTTCTCTGGAAACTGTTTTCCAACCAGTTATTCACCCACCTTATAGTAACTCAATATAGGTTGTATTTCCCTAGGGCCATGAGATGAATCGTTGACAGAGCTGTGATTAGAACTCAGGGTTTCCTGATTCCTCCCATTCTCATGCTCATTCCGTTAGATGATGTCTCTAAGAGAATAATGTCTTTCTAGCCATTTGTTTAGTTTCTGGGCATCACTGTGGATAATTCAGTGAAAACTTCTGTCCAATGTGCAGTAGGAGCCAGTAAAGCAAACTAAGAGGTTATGATGGATAAGCAATGGGATAGAAAACAATACTGAGAAAATTATAGTGCAGTTATTTAAACATTATTGTCATCATCATCGGCAATCCCGCAAGGTTTACAGTTATGTAAACATAATTGTATTATGTATTTAAATATGTACGCTCAACTGTGTTCAGCTCTAGTCACCCTCAAAGATGTGGTCACAGTCTCAAAAAGGATGTAGCAGGAATAGAGTGATAGGTAGATAGGTTAGAGACATGGACAGATTTCCATCTAAGGAGAGAGTGAAAAGGTTGGGACTGTCTGCTTTAGCCAATAGACAAATAGGAGGGGATGCAAAATAATGAACATCATTGAGAAGGTGGATCAGGCTCATCTATGCACCCTTTCTGCTAATACCAAAACAAGTAGACAAGGAGATTAAAAGGCAGATACGAGGAAATACTCTTTTTGCACAATGCAGAACTTTGGAACTCTCTGCCACAAGAGAGCACTGATGTGGAATAGCTTAGTAGGATTCCAAAAATTATTAGGCATTTTATATAGATAATGAAAACATCCACAGTGACAACAGATACAAACCATCATGAATCAGAACATAAGCCAAGCACTAAGTGATGGAAGTTAGGGAGAAACTTCCCCTATAGGCCGGTCATTCTATGATTGTCCACTATGGGGTTTCTTGCCCCTTCCTCTCAAGCAGTGGCAGTACGCAGTGGTCTTCCAGGGGGTACATCAACTCATCTAGGTATTTGCCTAGTTTTACAACAGGTTACATTAAAAGCACTAGAGAAGTCAGTACAAACTAAAATTGCATACCGACAATGACTTGTTTATATTGCTCTATATACTATACACTGAAATGCAAGTACAATATTTATATTCCAATTACTTTATTTTATAATTATATGGTAAAATGGAGAAAGTAAGCAATTTGTCAGTAATAGTGTGCTGTGACTCTTTTGTATTTTTATGTCTGATTTTGTAAGCAAGTAGTTTAAGTGATGTGAAACTTGGGGTATGCAAGACAAATCAGACTCCTGAAAGGGGTACAGTAGTGGGGAAAGGTTGAGAGTCACTACCCAAAAGCATCTGATACTGGTCACTGTCAGAGGCAGGATACGAGAGACGCTGGACCAGTGTTCTGATCTAAGACAGCTGTTCCTGTGTTCCACTATATGGGATTAGTTACCTCCACCTGCTGAAATCTGTGAGCCTACTATTGATATTGATGCAATATTCCAATGTGCTTGGAATACCATTTGCTTTCCACTTGGTTCTGGCACAGTGCAAGGCTCATCACCCTCCTCACATTTTGACCCCCACATATAATAAACAAAAGCAGAGGCTCTGAACAGCTTGTCATTGTGCACCTGGAGAAATATTACACAATATTAGCTTTGGGCCAGAATGCACTTTATATTTATTGTGTGTGCTGTTGGCTTTGACCTGTGAATGTAAATAACTGAACTCTGTTGATTTAATGCTCACACCAGGTAAATCTCTTAACTTTTTTTTTTTTAAACTGAGCATTAAATTGTTCTTTCAGACTTTCTTGTCAAGGCATTTGTATGTTGTTCAAACAAAATGTCCCTCCACCATCACAGAAGTAAATAGCAGCATTGTACGTGCACATTTACTGTGTGTATACTGTGTGTATACTTTACCAGAAAAACAAAGTAGAGGCAGGCTAGAAATATAGTCAGAGGTACAACAAAGAAATTAAAGGGGCACCATCATGGTTGTAGGTCTGAAAGTAGACATGCCTCACAGAGACATGGTTCACCTTTCCTCAGTTCTCTCTTCCTGCTTTCATGTATTGTTGGAACTGACTGTTTTATCATTTGCAAACTAAGATGAACCCACAGAAAGAGACCTCAAGGCTACCAACTTTTGTCATCCCTAAATTTCCTCAACCAAATGCCTGTGAGAATCTAAGAAGTACTAAAATGGGGGTGTTAGGGTGGAAACTAAGCTTTTTTCTACAGGTACTGAAAATGGTTGTGATGTCTTACTCGTTGTGGACTGGATTTGGATACGCTTGTTCATATTGAATAGTACCATAGTAGTCTTGTTGATATTAATAGGACTACATGGCAGCGGCGTATTAACGCCTAGGCCGACAAGGCGGCAAATTTGCAGGGGCAGCAAATTTATAATAGCAGCCAGAGGTTGCTTCCCCCGGCACCAGTTTGTGCCCTCTGCCCCCAGCCCCACCCCAACTCCACCCCTTCCCCGCCCCCTCCCTGCCCCTATTGGTCCCCTTTCCCAAATCCCCTCCCCAGCCTCGCCTCCTCTCCTGAGCGCGCCGCGTTCCTCCCCTTCCTCCCCCCCCCTTCATGAAACTGTTTCGCGCACAAGCACTGGCAGGGAGCGGGGAGAAGCAGGTCCCGGCGGCGCGGAGGCGAGCTGGGGGGGGGGCAATTATTTCTGGGCCTAGGGGCGGCAAAATCATTAATCCGCCACTGCTACATGGTACTTCTTGAGAAGCATAAAGATGTCTGACTCAAGCCCTGTTACATTTTGGATTTATCCCATTGACTGAAGCAGGCAGGACTATAGTCAAAATCTATCAAAATCAAAGCTCTTGAAAGCTTCTAGAACAGGCCCCTGCCACGGAGGACTTGTTCCTCCCTTGAGATATTAGAAGACGTTGGGAGTCCCACACAAACTTGGATGTGTGTGATTTTAAAAAAATGGTGCTGGGATAGCGTTTTTGTTTTTTGCAAGGTGGGTTTAAAAATGGTTCCTGTCAAGATGGGTTAAACACGGTGTCATGGTGTGGCTAGCCACTGTCCAGCCTACCCATGATGGGCCTTTTTATGGAGAATGAGCCCCTCTTGGCACACCTACAAATAATTAACTGCCTAGGTGGCCGATTGGCATCCAATTGGCTAACGAGCACCTGGACCTCACAAAAGACTACCAGAGCTCAGCTGGAGGAAGAGGCTCCTAAAGAGAGGAGCTCCTAAGGAAAGGAACGGGGTGGAGAGGGCAGCAGAATCTTCCAGAGAGAGCTGCAGGAGGCCTAGCTTGCAAGAGAGCCTGAGGGGACTCTGTATCAACCACAAACTGGCAAGAAGCAGCACAAGGACCTGGAACCTCTAGGCAGTAAGTACTGGAAGGAGTTGTTCTGTGAAAGAGACAAGAGGCAGATGAAGGTAGGAAGTGGCCCAGGGAAACAGTAATTAGTCTGAGGAAGCAGACTGTAGCTACTTTATTCAGGGTCTCTGGGCCAGACCCCAGAGGAGAGGGATGGCCTGGGTTCCCCTCCTGACCCCTCCCTCAAATGAAGGGGATGTAAAAGTCCCCTGATACAAAGGGGGAAGGGACAAGAACTATCATGTCCAGGGTGGGGTTGAAGGTCTGGATCCTTTATTCCCCTGGAAGGGGTGGAACTATAAGTGACCTGGCCAGAGCGCTGAGCTGTGAGGAGGGGTAAACCATCCCAGGCCTAGGATGGCCATTGACAAGGGGTTGCTGGAGTCAAAGAGACTGCTACACCATGCCCGGCCATGAGTAGGCTTATTGGCTGGTCAGAGACATCTCTAAACATGGGTTTAGCTGGGTGTTGGCCCTGCTTATAAAAGGAAATTGCATGTCTTGGTCAACAGGTGTCAAACAACATGTGTCTGCTGATACCCCAGCCCTGCCAATTGGTTTTGAAAATATTTTGCCCTTAACACAGAAAGGGCCAAATTGATTCAGCCCCCATTTCAGCAAGCATGGGGCCTACCTCCTGTAACAGTGGCTTAGCATGCTTTCCATAACAGCTGTTGCCAACGGTCTTGCTACTGAGGGAGGCCTACAGGAGAGGGGAGGAGGGAGAAACTGTGATTGTCAATTCTGGATCAGTTTCCTAGTGTAGACTAGAATGATGTGGACTTGAGAAAAGTATTTTAAAATGGCCTTAGAAAATGATATTTTAGATCAGGCAGGAGCCTAACTCTGTCTTTAAATGGTTTTGCCTTTCAAGCTGTGTCCAACTTGAATTCTCAGAAGCTGTATCTTTCAACCCACATTTAAAAGCGTTTTTCAATGTGGGTCAAAACCAAGTGTAACTGAGGCTGATTCTGTTTACATATGAGCAACCTCCTTTGAAATTCAGCCCCTTATATGTGGTCATGGGGTTCTATTTAGAGGGGAAAGGAGCCATTTCTTATATGGCTTAGTGGCCTCCCAAGCTGGATGGGAGCTTTCTGTCATGGTCCCAGGCACGCATCAGCCCATGCAGCAGTGTGAATATTAGAACTCAGATCTCCTACACAGTAGGGGGCAGATGTTAACTCACTGGACTGAACCCTCTGTAGCAGGCTTATCTGAAGCAGACAACCTACCTTGCAATGATATTGCAGAACTTTGCTTACCTACTCAATTTGTTGGGAATAGACAGTAATTTTCCCTGACCACCTCCTTTTTGAGATCATTAAAGGAAGGCTATGATGTTGGATAACCCTGGGGATGTGTGTCCTCCATTCTGATTTAGAACAGGATGTCCTCATAAGCCACATATCTATGTTGTGCATAGCATCTTTTTTCATTTTCCTCTGGTCTACATGGCAAGACACCCATGGTCATTCCAATTCCTCTGTCCTTCATCTTTCCTAAATCAGGTCCCAGTTGAGAGCAGAGCAGACACCTCTGAGGGATTTTCCTCTCCCCAGATGTACAGCGCATCTGTTGCTATGTCATCTCTGCAGACACGAATGTCATTTCAGTAAAGTGCATGTGTATCAGTTTGCCCTAAAATTCATGAGACAATTGTGTGCACCTTGATTTTAATCTGTCACCAACCTCATTACTTAGCATGAGACTCCGGCTCTCTTGTACTATGCATTCAGACTACGAATTCCAAGTTGGGAAACAATGAAAGGGGTTATACCTTAATCCTGTCAACTGGTGCTGTCTGCCTTATGGCTGATATTCTGCACCAGTTTACAAGTGTTTGAGCCTGATTCTCTTCTCACACCCATTTTGCACTGGTATAACCACACTGACTTAGTGATCATGCCAAAGTAAGTGAGAGGAGACTTGGGACCCTTGTGTCAGCAGCTGGATGGGGAGAGGTTCCATCTGCAGTACCATATCCACAGCACTAATGTCCTCCTCTTCAAAGCAATAGTCTCCTGTATAAGACACATGTGGCTCAAGGCATGCTTGCGGGACATGACAGGCATTTACCATGGCAGTTTGATTACTGAAGTGTTACAGCTGCTGGTTTCCAAAAGGGCTACCCCTCATTAGTAGAAGTGCTAAATGATTTTTTTATTTTAGTTTTTACCAAAAAGTTTAGTAGCAACTGGATATCTAACATAGTGAATGCCTGTTAAATGAGTAGGATCTGAGGCTAAAATAAGGAGAGAACAAGTTAAGAATTACTTAGACAAGTTAGATGTCTTCAGATCACCAGGGCCTGATGAAGTACATCCTAGAATACGCAAGGAGCTGACTGAGGAGATATCTGAGCCATTAGGTATTCTCTTCAAAAAGCCATGGAAAACAGGAGAGATTCCAGAGGACTGGAAAAGGGCAAATATAGTCCTTATTCCCCCTGTTATATATGGGCACAACGCAGGGAATTAGAGACCAGTCAGCTTAACTTCAGTACTTGGAAAGATAATGGAGCAAATAATTAAGCAATCAATTTGCAAACACCTAGAAGATAATAAGGTGATAAGTAACAGTCAGCATGGATTTGTCCAGAACAAATCATGTCTAAGCAACCTAATAGCTTTCTTTGACAGGGTAAGAAGCCTTGTGGATAGATGGGAAGGGGTAGATGTGGTATATCTTCATTTTTGTAAGGCTTCTGATACTGTCTCGCATGACCTTCTCATAAACAAACTAGTGAAATATAGCATAGATAGAGCTACTATATGGTTGATAAATAACTGGTTGGAAAACCTTTCCCAGAGAGTAGTTATCAGTGGTTCACAGTCAAGCTGGAAGGACATATAGAGTGGGATCCCACAGAGATCAGTCCTGGGTCTGGTTCCATTCAATATCTTCATCAGTGATTTAGAGTATGGCATAAAGAGTGCACTTATAAAGTTTGAGGACAATATCAAGTTAGGAGGGGTGGCAAGTGCTTTGGAGGATAGGATTAAAATTCAAAATGATCTGGACAAACTGAAGAAATGGTCTGAAGTAAATGGGATGAAATTCAATAAGGACAATTGCAAAGTACTCCACTTAGGAAGGAACAAACAATTGCACTCATAAAAAAGGGGAAATGACTGCCTAGGAAATAGCACTGTAGAAAGGGATCGGGAGTTATAGTGGATTTCAAGCTAAATATGAGTCAACAGTGAAACACTATTGCAAAAAAAGCAAACATCATTCTGGGATGTATTAGCAAGAGTGTTATAAGCAAGATACGAGAAGTAATTCTTCTGCTCTACTCCACGCTGATTAGGCATCATCTGGAGTATTGTGTCCAGTTCTGGGTACCACATTTCAGGAAAGATGTGGACAAATTGGAGACAGTCCATAGGAGAGCAACAAAAATGAGTAAAGTTCTAGAAAACATGACCTATGAGGGAAGATTGAAAAAATTGGGTTTGTTTAGTCTGGAGAAGAGAAGACTGAGGGGGAATATGATAATGGTTTTCAAGTACATAAAAGGTTGTTATAAGGAGGAGGAAGAAAAATTGTTTTCTTTAACCTTTGAGGCTAAGACAAGAAGCAATGGGCTTAAATTGCAGCAAGGGCAGTTTAGGTTGGACATCAGGAAAAAATTCCTAACTGTCAGGGTAGTTAAGCACTGGAACAAATTGCCTAGGGAGGTTATGGAATCTGCGTCATTGAAGGTTTTTAAGAACAGATTACACAAACACCTCTCAGGAATGGTCTAGTTATCATGTAGTCCTGCCTTGAGTGCAGGAGACTAGAGTAGATGACCTCTTGATGTCCCTTCCAGTCCTACACTTCTATGAACATTAACTATTCTGAAGTATTTCCAAATGGATAAATGTTGTTGTTATTGTAGTACCATACTTCAGCCTGGCAAGCTGCAGCGAAAGAGGTCTGGTTTCTTGTTGAGGAGATTTGCTCCACTTGGTTCCAAAGTGCTCCCTGAAGGATGGACTTGTGCTTCTGGGACGGAGTCCTTTGCAGAATTAGATTTTACCTGTCAGTGTCAGGATGAGCGGTCTATGGTGCCAGACTCAAGGCTCTATACTTCCCCTGTCCTGAGTGTTCTGGTCTCCGTATGGAGATGTGGGTTCAAATCCCACTCCTGACACATTCTTTCCACTCCTCAAAGGGTGTGTGTGGATGTGAGGGAGTGCCCATCTCTACTTTGGGTTCTTGGCTGTGAGCCCTTTCCTGGAGTTAGGTGCCTAAGCCCTCTCCTGCAAAAGCACAGTGTGGGGACCATCTCCCCTTAGAACTTTTAGCCCAGAGGTCAGAGCACTTACCCAGGATATGGGACCTGGGTTCCAATCCCCCTGATCCGAGGCATATTTAATTATGTATGCGCCATGGAACTGCAGCAACAGAAGCTATTGAGGAGCCCTGGCCCAAGAATAATATGGGTAGCAACTCTTTGAGTGTTCCTCTGAGCCAGACTCAGATCCCCTAACTCACGTGGAATAGCTCTGCCTGAATTAGGGGATCAGAATCTGGTCCAGTGTAATCTCAGCTGAAGATTTTATAAAGGGTGGGTTAGGGTCCCCAAAGACCCTAGCTAATTATACTCCCAATATATTTTGAGTTGTCAGTGACAATCTAAGGCTGGGTCTGACAAATCCAAGCAGTTTATTTGGGCTATTTTTCTTCAGGCTGCTTAGATCTGCTATGTGTTGAATCTTTTGGCGTTCCTCTGTCCATGCACAGTTAAGGCTGAATTTCATGTACTATAGCATCTGTACATTTCTGTGTTCGGGGGAAGATATAATAATTTAGGCCCCAGTCTTGCAATGAGCTCTTGATGAGCAGACCTCTGTACGCTCGAGGACAGAATCCAACTGAAATCCAGGGGAACTGTCCATGTAGACAACATGCGGCATTGGAACCTTGGTAATAAATGGGGAGGATGGGAGAAGGAATTGTTACCAGCTGAAACTTTGAAAATAAAAAGGGAAATTTTCAAAGGCGCGAGGTGGTTGTTTTTAAAACAAGCCATTCAAATAGTTTTCTATTACTTCTGAGCCAAACCAACAGCTGAGCAGTATTCACCTGTGTACTGTGTAGAACTTGATGCTGACCTAGCACCAGCTATTAGCTTCTGGGTATCCTCATTGCCCAGAGAGGGGAAACAAAACCTTGAAACTGGTTCGTCTTCATGCCTTGTACACGTGCATCGCCACAGCCTGTAGAGCAGTGGTACAGAATGACAAGCGATGCGCTCTCTTCTACCCGTGGGAAAGGATCTTTATCTGAACAAGGAAAATGGTATCATCCCTAAAGTGCTCCCCCTTTCATAACAGAAAACCTCTCTCTGCTTTCCTGTTGCACTTCTGCCTCGATCCTCCCACAACTGCTTTTTCCTTGCTTCCTGCTGCACATTTACAGAAACTGTACACACATCATCACTGTACCAGTCTGTTCCACATTGTCTTGCAGTATTTTTTATGCCTGCCAGACAATAACTGATGTTCATGATTCTTAGTTATGTTATTTACAATTAATAGATGTACTAACATCTGTTACACCTTTGTTTCTGATACACTTACTTTCTTCTTTTCCCTTGACATCTCTAACATCTGCTACACAATGGCTCACAGCCATCTCTTTGGCAATTTCATTCTGCACCTAGATCCACAGCTCTGCCCCTTTTCGTCACACTTTGGAAAGAGGCTAAACCAGTTATGTGATGCTGTGCACATGGTCTTGCACTCTAAAACGTCATGTGAGAACTGAACGTAAATTTGTGCAGCTAAGACCTATGTTTTGGATAAAACATAGAAAGCATAGGTATGGAGTAGTTTGAATGCCTGAACTAGAGATTCTGAATTAGACTGGATAGCAGGAGCAAGTCTGGTGGGTTTATTACAGTTCAAAGCATTGCCATGCATGCCCTTCAGTTTGGATCAGTGTTCTAACAAGGACCCTTACCAGTAGTTGTCGAGAGCAACCTAGTTACATCATCTTTCAACTGGGGATCTCAAAGCACTATGCAAGCTTTAGTTAGTTACGCCTCAGAACACCTCTGTGAGTCAGGGCAGCCATCATTTAAATGCACTGAATAAATCCGTGAAGTGACTTGCCTGAGCCCACACAGCAAGTATGTGGCAGTACCAGGAACAAACTCCTGCTCTGACCTAGTCATACAACTGTCTTTGTGACAAGCTGATAGGGATAGCAAGAGGAAAAAAATCTGAATTTAAGCTACAGCTACACTTGGAGCAGGGGGTGCTTTTCCCAGTTTGAGCAGTCATACTTGTGCTAGCTTTCCTGAGCTAGAGTGCTAAAATAGCAGGGCAGCAAGAGCAGCATCGTGGACTAGCTGCCCTGAACACTTACCCATGGGGTCTGGTTGGGTTTGTACTTGGAGCAGCAGCAAGCCTGAGCTGCTGCTCACCATGGCCCGTGCTACCACGGCCACGCTGCTATTTGTAGCATGCTAGTTCAATGTCTGCTCAAGTTGGGAATCATCCCCACCAGCTCCAAGTGTAGACGTAGCCTAAAGCAACGAAAATCAGAGTTAAAGCTGTCATTGTGCTCTTAATGCTTATGGCTGTGTCTAGTTACTACACGCCTCTCCGAATAACCTGAGATCTTTGGGCTCGTCAACACTGGTTGGTTGGCTGGTTGGGGGTTTTTTTGTTTTGTTTTGGACCACTTTGACTATACTGGTTTGGAAATTGTTACAAACCCATTATTCCTTTTATAGGAATAAACTATGTCATATTATACACCACAATAAGCCCTCTCATATTATTTTTATTCATCATCTTTATTAGGGTACTGTGAATAAATCAGCTGAGAACAGGGTCCATTGTGCTAGGCACTGTACAGAGTGTACCAGTACAGCTGTGTCCACATGGGAAGGGCTGTATCAACTGAAAAGAAGTACAAAAACTGTGTGTGGACAAGCCATTACTTAACATCTGTGTTTTGAAAGCCAGGCACAATGAAGTGAGTTAAAGATGGAGTAACATCCTTGCTCTTGTTGACTTAATGTAGACCCTCAAAGGTTAACATTTTGTCATTTGTACCAATGTATATTTACATCTCATAAATTTTTTTTTTTTAAATTCACATTGGTCAGAACAAGACCAGGCCTCTTAAAGTGTTGTGAACACTTAAAATGACCACCCTCTGAGCTTTTGAAGCACTCGCTGAAGTTTGTGATGCCTGACATTGTACAGGGATATGTCACTTCTCTAAACAAGTATCTGGCCTGAAATGGGACAAAAGAGAGCCTGCTTTTATTTTTAAATAGTGTGATAAACACCTTGTCATTGAACTTTGATCTAACTCCTATGTAAAGCTGGAAAAGAGACATCATCCTCAGTCAGACCTCAAAAAGGGATGAATGTACTAACTCTTTTATAACTTATTAAATGTGTAGATCCCCCTTAACTTTACCAATCAGGTGCAAAGCTGGTGTGCAGATTGAGGTTCTGATTCTGACTCATCAAGGAATTGGTCCATTTCATTCTTTCTAATATTAGAGACAGATACTCCAAACTCCCCTAATCATAATAAGAATCAATTGGTTTGCAGTGGAGTCCACTATGTGCTAGGCTAGCCATTTAAAAATATTTTACCACATAAAATGACAATGTTTTCAGCGGAAATTCAAATACCTCAAAACTGTGGCCAAAACCCAAAAAACTTCACACACAATATTTTGGTTTTTCTGGCTTTGAGGGATTTTTTCAATTAAAAATTGACATTTTCTGTGGAAATTTTTCAGTTAGTTAGAAGGCAAATGTTTCCATTGAAAAAGTTTTTCTTCAGAAATATTTCAGTCAGTACTATTTATCCCTGCCCTGCGGGAGCTAACCATCTAAGGATGGATGGACTAAAGGTAAAGGGGAGTAACAATTAGGGGTTATTATACAAGTCAGCTTGATTCAGAGTGGGGCTTAAAGAGGGTCTTTATTGTGGACAGGAGGCCTTGCAAATGAGCTCAAGGACATAAGGAAGAATTACAGAAATATATTTGAATAGTACCAAAAATAGGTGAACATGAACTATATAATATGACCATGTAGTTAAGAAAGTTTTTACAGAACTATGGACATTGAGAAATAATATTAATAAAATCCAAATGCTTTTTTCAAGGCAAACTTGTACATTAGTAGGGCTGATTCTTTCATACACCGTTGTAAGTCAGAAATAACTCAGTGGAAGTTAGACTGATGTGACTAGAGAATCCGGCTCACTTGTGAAACCAGAGATCTGCATGTACTGTAATTGGAATGAGCCGTTCCTGTATTGAAAGAGAACAGAGCAAATTCTCATGCCATTGACATCTACAGGAATGCTACCTTTAACTTCAATGGCATCAGGACTGCGTGCAATTTTTATGGCAGTTGTTCAGATATCTAAGATTTTCATAGATTAGATTCTGAGAAGTGTTGAGTCCCTATGTCTGGCATTCTTGGTCAATAGGAATTGCAGGCACTCAGCAATTCTCAGAGTTCAAAATTCTAACAAACTTCCTCTGTTACTAATCAAGTAAAACCATCAAACTTAACTTGCAGCTGAAGTCAAGGGGAGTTTGCCTGCATAAGAATTCAGTAAAATCTGAATAAAACTGCAGTCAATGAGAATTTTGCTGAGTAAGAACAGATTAAGGATTGTAGATTTTGGCTGTTTGTAGGTTGATAAAGGCATACTGAATGGTAATGTTTCTTTGATATTTCTTGGACAGAGTCTAATGCAGTACTTTGATTTGGAATGAGTGTGTGAAAGTCATTGGCTAAGCAAATGTTCTGAAATACCCTAAACCATCTGACATAACTAGCACAATTTAGACTTAAACTACTCAGATTTATTCATCTTTACTGATATCTATATGGATGCACAGGAAGAGAAATTATAGTAATTCCAGCTAGTAGGCAGTGCTAGACAGAGCATGCAGAAGTCCATAAAATGATTAGTAATTGCTAATGGATATAAGAAGTGTCAATGTTTGTTAATGATGAACAAACTTTGCCGTTTTAGAGTTTGGCTTTTAACTGGATCTGAATCCCAAGTTTACAAAACTACTTGTGCTTGCTAAACTGCAGCCAAATCCAAAGGTTTTCTCATTAGATTTCCATTATTTCTAGTACTGCCTGAGCCAGAAGTCATTTTTTGTTGTTGTTACATCCATAATAGTGTATCATAATATCTAAGTGCATTTCTCATGATGATTTGGCATATTGATCCCCATCTCAAGTGTAACCAGAATCATGTTGGCATACCAAAGGGGAAAACAATGGGAGAGGGAAAATTTTTATATGAAGTTTTCAAAAGTTCTGTCTCTGGATTGGGTCTTGAAATGTTTAAAAGTAAAAATGCAAAATGTGTGTAATGTTAAGAGTAATCCAATAACAGGAAGAAGAAGCAGCTATTGCAAGCTCAATGGATCTTCAAGCCAGGCTCAAAGGGTTTATGCCAGATTTATTGAGGAAAAGTCACCACACCTGGGATTCTTGCTCTGCAAGCTCCAGAGGCTGGCTCTTCAGCTGAAATTGTAGACACTCCTGCTTCTAGCTCTAGAGGTCCCCATTCAATTCCCCAGATATCCACCAAGATAGCAACCATTACGGTGAAGGAAGAGATTTTCCTCAGCTAGAAATGTTGCGTTTAATAAAACAATGCAAACTTAAGGTTTCTGCCATTTTCTCTTCTCTGCTGACTTACGTTCTGAATCTACTGAATGTATAATAGGAACACTTCATAGTGATAAACAAGGACAAATTAGGTGTGAAAGAAAAAGTACAAGTTTTTAAAGCAAAATATACATAACTAGGTTTTTATTTTTTAGCATTATTAAACATTTATGTTTGACAGCACATAAAGGTCTCAATCAGGTGAGGGACCCATTATGCTAGGTCTTGTACAAAACTATATAATAAACAATATTCCCTGCACCAAAGCAATATGCTTAGATTTTTAAGGATAGTTATGATCATCAGGTCTGACCTCATAAGTAACACAGGCCATAGAATTTCACCAAGTGATTTATCATCAAACCTATAACTTTTGGGTCAGCTACAACGTATCTTTTAGAAAGATGCCTAAGCTTGGTTTAAAGACGTCAAGTGATGGGAAATCCACCATATCCCTAGGTAAACTGTTCCAGTGGCTAATCACCGTGACTGTTCAAAATGTGTGTGCTCTCTCGTTGCAGCATCCTGGGAGCAAAAGTTGTAACCACTGTATAAGTTATATGAAATATAAAAATAAAATGTAAGTAGTGGTAGCTGTTTCTTAAATTATCCTGATGCTAACTTCTCTACCGGAGAGTATTTCCAAACTAAAGAAAAGTTTTCCTAACTAGGTAATGAACTGGTATATTTAATGTATCTGCTCAATGGAAACCTAATTTAAGATTCAAATGAATTATTGTAAAAGAAAGTTTATATTTACAGCACATGCCTTTGTTTCCCTTTAAACTGGAAACACAGTATATAATTTTCACTAATCACGGTGCCTCTATTTTTTCCGACCACAGATCAGCCATAATTCAGTGCAGTGAAATGGAGTAAGACCCATGGAATGCCTCTGCCGAAGGGCTGACATACCCTAGCAAAAACGATGCCTTGCTTCCTATTTGTTGTGTTCAGTAATATCTGTAATCATCTGTAAATACTCTTAGTTCAGCACCAACACCAAACTAAAAGGAAAGCCTCCAGAGTGTACAAACGTGCAGGATTATATTTCAGTTGTCTTTGTTCATTGTCTTAATTAAAACCAGCCACCGCAGCCACTGATTTATGACTCTCGGAAACATACTGTGAGGTTTTTTAATATAAATTTCCAAAAGCCACCCAAACTCAAAGGGTAAAGTTCTGTCCTCAGTTACTCCGCTGCTTGATAAATGAAGTACATGGGATTATTCATATGTAAGTGAGAGTAGAATAGGGCCCATTTTTAAAGCAAGAAATGTGCATGCTTTCTCTATCCAAGGTTTAGAAGCACAAGTGACTCACTCCAGAGACACCCGATCAAGTCCTCTGTGAGTCTTGTAAACAAAATGTAGATATTTTGTACAACTTCCAGTAGATCAGAAGACTCAGTCACTATCAAATGAAAGCTACTTTTTAAAAGAGGAACTTTCCTATCAATTTATTTCAAAATTTCTTGACTACTTTATTCTTCCCTGGATGATCTCATTTACATGTCTACAGTGCCTCAAAGCTCAAAGGTCTCAAAGCTCTTTCAAAATATTAACTAACTCACAGTACTTCTTATGAGCTACCAGAGGGTATTATACCCATTTTACAGGTGGGGAAACAGACTTCATGTGACAAATCTGCGTGCTGCATCAGGACACACAGCAGTGACATGGAATGGTTTAAGATTGTTACTGGCATAAGGCAAGTTTGTATATTATCCCCTCTTCTCTTCTACATTGTCACACTGTTTGTGATGAGAAGAGAGATGGCTGCTGCGGAAGGATACTGATATTGTTTGGGCAAGAGAGAAGCTGTGAGACTTAGATTTTGCAGATGATCTAGTCATTCTGGATACCAGCTTGGGTGGAATGAAGAGACTCTTTATGGGCACAAAAGCAGAAGAAGCCAATGTGGCATTTCATATCAGTATGCAGAAGACAAAGATCATGGAGATAGGAGTGAATGCTGTCAACACTGGTGAATGTGTGATTGATGGAGAAGAGTACAAAAGAATTGATGACTTTGTCCATCTTGGAAGAACAGTATCTGCTAATCGCCAGCTGACTAAAGAAATTAAGATAATAATCTGGAAAACCAGTGGAGTATTTTTCTGTGTGTCAAACATCTGGAAGAGTCAGAAGATTGTATATTGCCAATTATGTTACTGTACACCTCGGAAACCCAGCAAGTGCTGGAAATACTCAACTGGAAGCTGAAAGCACTCCCACAGTGTCATTTTAAGAAGAGACTTGGGAATTCATTAGGGAGATTGTGTAAGAAAAGGGGAAGTGTTGTGCCACAGAGGTCAGCAGCCTGCGGACTCAATAATGCCAATAGATGGCTATGGTGGTTTGTTCCTGTCATCAGCTTAGCCCAGACCAGAAGCACATGGTACATCTTAGACTGGATCCGATGTGGAAGGAAGAGAAGGCATGGGGGGCAAAGTATTCTCTACTACAGGATAACTGAAAAGGATGCTGCCATCATGGAGATAACTTATGATGGAGTCAAACATCTTGCTCTGGACAAACAGCAATGAGGAAAATGTGCCACTAGGAACAGGAGATTCTAAAGCTAAAGGAACTGAGGCATAGGAGGTTAAGTGGATTGTTTAATGAGGCACATGGAGTCAGTGGGGGGGGAAGAACAGGAGTCCTGACAGCTAGTCTTCTGCTCTAACCACTAGACTATTGTACATTCATTCCATCTTTACCTCTAATTCCATTAAAATCAGTGACAAACGTCCTATTGATTTTAGTGGTATAGGATCAGGCCATAACTGTACAAACTAAAAAAAACCTATCAGTATCACAGGCTCATACTGACCAGCCACTAACTCCCCACTAAACTCAAGAGGGGCTAAATTGACCATGTTCCAATCCAGAATAGGTTTTGGCCAGGCTACAGACTTCATGCAGGAGATCAAATCAGGGCTCTGACTTGGCTTTCACAGCAATGAAATCTCTCATGAGAGATTCCATTACAAAATGGTGGACATCCCAAAAAATCAGCTCCCCTATGGGCTGTCCCATGACAGCAATTGTTCTCCTGAGATGTTGGCCTCATCTGAACTCAAGCTTCTAGTTTCGGATCCTGGTATTCAAATCCCAAAACCCCTCCCTCCAAAATTTGAATGGCATCAGATTCAAGGCTCTCATTTTGGCCTTAAGTCTTTCAGCCTTGCAACCAGTAATATTAAACTCTGAGCCAAGAAATATGCTGTGGGGAGGGGAGAGAGAAGCAAGTAACACAGAAATCAAAGTCTGCAAAGTAAATCAAAAGTTATCAGGAACTAATATCCCCAATCAAATGCACACACCTTTGTGTGGTTTATTTGAAGGAAATCAGAGGATGGAAGTCTTGTCTAAGGCACAGGAGAGGGACTCAGCAGATCTGGGTCCAATTCCTGACTCTCACAGATTCCCTGTTTGACCCTAAGCAAGTCACTTAATCCTATAAAACAGGGATAATACATCCTTTGTCTAGCATTGTAAATAGGGCAGGGAGAGTGTGGATGTATGTGCGTGCAGTGTCTAGCACAATAGGGCCATGATCGTGTTTGGGACCTCGAAGCATAAATGCTATAAAAGCAGGGTACCAGTGAATTGAGCCTGTATCCCAAGGTAATACAACTGTAGGTGCTTTAGAAATGTTAACTGATTACTAAAGAGAAAAGGTATTGCAAGATCAAAGTTATCCTTACAATGTCTATAGAATGAATGATCGATTGCAGCAATTTAGAACTTTTTAAAACAGTAGCCGAGAATCCTGTAACACTTGCTCATGTTAATAGTTCTACTGAAATCAATGGTGGTGCTCACGAAAGTAGGTACTACCTGAGTAAGGGTGTGTCATGAATATAAAGAGAAGGGTAGCATAAAATCCCTCCTTGGCAGCTGTACTAAATCACTTTACCTGTAAGGGGTTAAGAAGCTCAAATAACCTAGCTGGCACCTGACCAGAAGGACCAATGAGGAAAGAAGATACTTTCAAATCTATGGGGGGAGGATTGCTTTCTGGCTCCTTGTTTGTTCCCTCTCCGGATGGAGAGAGAGACTAGGCAGGTACATCATCTCCTGAAAACATACCTGAAATGATCCATCTAAGATTACAAAAATTGTAGGTAAGGCAAGGAAATGCGTTAGATTATATTTTGTTTTAGCTTGTGAATTTTCCCTATACTAAGAGGTAGTTTTATTCCTGTTTTTGTAACTGTGAAGCTGAGTCCAGAGGGGAGTCCTCTGTGTTTTAAATCTTATTACCCTGTAAAGTTACCTTCCATCCTGATTTTGCAGGTGTGATTCTTTTCCTTTTTCCTTTATTATAAAGTTCTTCTTTTAATAACCTGATTGATTTTAGTGTCCTAAAGATAAAGGGTCTGGTCTGTACTTACATTAAAGGCAGTTGGTTGGTATATTATTCTCAAGCCTCCTCAGGAAAGGGGGTGAAAGGGCTTGGAGGGATAGGGATTCCAAGTGACCCTGCCCTGAATTTTTGTGTAAATCACTTGGTGGCAGCAATACCATCCAAGGACAAGGAAAGAAATGTGTCCCTTGAGAAAGCTTTTAACCTAAACTGGTAGAATATAAGATTAGGAGGTCTTTCATACAGGTCCCCACATCTGTACTCCAGAGTTCAGACTGTGGGGGAACCCTGACAGGGTGGCAGGATCAGGCCTGTAGTTGCAATTCCTCTAGGCTATAGTGGTTTAGTTTTAGGATTTTAGCATCTGTAAATGGTGTCAGAAAATCCATGAAATCTTGTCACCCACATTGATAGAATGTATTAGAATAAAAATAACTAGGGAATAACTGACTAAAAACCTAAAAGATGCATGTCTGTCATCAGGTTATTGCTGTCTGTTTCCAGCCTCCTCTATACAGCTATTTAAAATCTGACTGAAACTTGAATAGGGATTTATTTTACATATCTGGAGATTTGTCTTCCCCGCATGAATCTTCAGGAACAATAACTTGTAACAACAAACTTTTTTTACACGCAGAGAAAGGAAAACTTCCAGGGAAATATTTTAACTGCCAGCAATAGATGTGAGGAAAAGGTTAAAATTCAAGAACTGTCAGTGTCTGCGGTATGTCTTGTGCCTTGTCTGGATTTCAGCCCTCCACGTAGCTGTGTCCATGTGGCCCCTTAGTGTAAATCATGGTTTATACTGGAGCAGTGCAAATTGCACCACTGTAACTTACCCTGGTTTTAAGCTGTGTCAATGCAATTCTCACTACATCTGGGTAAAACGTGTCCACACCCTAGGGATTTGAGCTGCTGCAGCTACCCCCAGGGCTTAAATCCCAATGCAGACGAAGTCTTTAGTTCAAACTAAAGATGTGAAAGAAACATTTTTTGGTAACAGAACCAACACTCAGATGAAACATCTGCTGTTTGGTTTGAATTATATGACGGGGTTGCCTGTGGCAGCAGGGGACTGTACTCAGTGACCCAGGAGGGCTCTTCCAGTCCTATAGTTTCATTACAATCCCAAAGATCAGGCCGGTCTTGCTGAAGGCTCACACAGCAATTTTAACAACGTCTGGGCTGCAAACCCTGCCAAGTTCCAAATAAAAAATATGGTGGTTCTGACCAAGTTTCATCCTCAGTGTGGGAGCATTCAGATACAAAGCTAGAGATGAGCCTGAACCAAAAACCTCAGTCCAAAGAGCCCCAGACTTTGGAAACATCTGGATCCATCTCTCCATAAATGGGATGAACTGAAACCCTGGAACTGGCCTCCTTCAAACTTTACAAGAGTTTAGATTTGGATCTGGATTTTGCAGCTGGGACATCTCATGTCTCAAGGGAGGCAAAGCAATGTACCCACCTATGCTCCAGGCTCCCCGTGTGCTCCCCAGCAATCAGACCAAATTCCTTGGCACTAACCCCTAACCTCCATGGCACAACATGCCTTCATTCTATTGTAATGAAATATCTTTATTCCTATCTCCTCTCCCGCACTCAAACACATACGGCCATGACTCACAATTGAAAATGCTCATTCACATAAACCCTGATTTTTTGCCATGATTAATTTTGAGGATGGGTTTTTCATTATGCTCTCCACAAAGCCTAACTCCGTTCCCCTGGGCCTTGGCTTCTGATTTCTCCACAAGCTCCTTTTTCCCTGCATATGCCAAGGAAGTGTGGCGCTTGTAGCAGGTTTCAGCAGGCTCTCTCCCCAGGACTCAACTGCTGTACTGTTCTCCAGGCTGCCTGATAGGAGCTGCTCCGTTCATCTCAGACCTTTCAGAGCTATAACTTCAGGTTCTCTGCAGTTGCAGGCAGTTGACACTGCCAGAGCTCTGTTGGGAATAAGAATGAAAGTTGTATGAACCCAATGTCTAATAAAGTATTGCACAAATGCCAATGACCTGACACCTTGGAGTACTGAATAACTCCACTGCTACCCACGTTACACATGGACCTTAGTAGGGTGTGAAAGAGTGGGACATGGGAAAGGAGCTTTCTTTCCCTTACAGCCTCTGTGCAGGAGCGAGGCACAATTGCAGTCCTGGAACTCCTTGTGGTGCAAGGCATTCCGAAGATGGCTGTGATGTGATCCCTGCTTCACATTGGCCAGATATGCAGGAGAGCGCATGTGGCATTCTCCTCTGGAGCGGTGGAGGGGTTGTGCATCTCCTGTGTGCATTTGTGAGCCGCAATGCCTTTCAGTGCATCACCCTGGGATAGTGCAGTTAAGCACCGCCCCCAGTGCGGACCCATACCCCAGTGGCACAACCTGGTTCTAAACCTGTAACTCCTTTTCTACTGCTCTTCGTACTCGAGTCTAACTTTTTTTTAACTACTCCTCTGTGCTCCTGTAGTGCATTACGAGCAGCTTTACCAGGCTGCTGTATTACATGTCCGCTTGTTTTCTGGGAGGAGGGGAAGAGAGGGGAGAAACATCATCCCTTGGTGTTGTTGCTGGATGTCTTTCCATTCACCCTCAACTGCATTTCATACCAATTCAAAATAACTAGGAGTCGTTGTGGCACATCCATCCTCACAAATCTCAAAGAGGCGGAAGTGTGTTAAAGTTTCCTACCTCACTCAGAATCGCATTATTCCGAGGCTCAGATCCCATTACAGTCCTAATACTACAGCAGCACCTTTTCCCCAATGCTTTTCCCAACCTCGAATGCAGTTGTGGCGTCACCGGTGAAGAAGTTCAGCCTCACTTGGATTTTTCAGTCTCCCGTACTTGCACAGAAGGGAAACATTAATTCCCTTTAAAAAAACCAACAAAAAAAGCACCTTGTGTATAATAGGTACAGACACACCCCAAGACCCCGATCATGCAGCTGGATCTGCTAGCACAGAGTCCTTCACCCACTGAAGTCAAATCAGGCAGTGTAATGCAGCAGTCTGGTAAAGCTGCTAGTAATGCAATACAGGAGCACAATGGAGTACTTAAGCAGGCCAGACCACAGGACCTAGTGTAGGAGAAGATGACAAAGGATATTTAGGGCTAGATTGTGTTGGGGGAGGCTCTGGGTATATAGGGTACTCTCCACTGGCATACAGGAATTATAAAAGCCCTACGCTATTGGGGCAATGGTTCAGCATTCTCATTGCACACCCCATGAGTACCTGGCTCATACTAAGGAAACTATGATCTAATCAGCAGACCCATTCAAAGCCCTTTCTAGAGCACAATTCCAGTCACTTGCCAGTTCACATTCCTGATGCAATTCCACTCCCCAATGTTCAAGCCATCAGGCAACCCCTGAGAATACTGCAGCTCAACATTGAGGGATTGTTGGCAGCCAAATGCAGCATTATCACAACACTGATATCATCTACCTTCAAAAGATGTACATCAGTACTTCAGAAACAAGGTGCTTCAGGTTAGCTAGGTTTGACCTACTGTGCCACACCCCACACAACAAACACGACTGAATGTAGGTGGCATGGTCAAACATCTCAGATGTCACTCTGCTTACATCTGCTAGTTTCTGTGATGTGATTTAGATTGGAGGTTTCCAGATCACAAATGTTTACAAGCCACTGAATGTTAACTAGGACCAGCAAGTTCTGCAAAAACTAGTTCAGCCAGCTGCCTACAGAGGTCATTTCAACCGCCATCATCCCAACTGGGGATACTCTGCATCAAATACTAATGGAGACCACTGGTGGAGTGGTTCTCCTAACAACAATCTTTCCATTATTAGTGATGCAAAGCACAGAGGTACGTTTCAGTCAGCCAGATGGTCTTGTGAATACTTTACTGATTTGTGCTGGGAGTCATCCATGGATGGTTATCGCCAACCTGCATCATCTCTGATCTTGGGGGACTTTCCACACAGACCTTCTATTAGCCACATCTGCCTACAACTCCCAATCATTAGAACCCTTAACAAGCCAAGATGGAACTTCAGCAAGACAGACTGCATGAAGTACACAGATGTTCTAGAAAAAAGTGTTTCCGTACCATTATGCATCATCCCAGTTGAGGAAGCTTTCAGTTGATTCTGAAGACCCGTTTTCAAAGTTCTCTGTGCATGCATACCATGAGGACACTGTCCACTCTACACACAGTGTCTTGATGCTGAATGTGCTAAACTGCTCAATCAGTATGAATCCTCTGGTGATGTCAGATATTGACCACCTAATCAAGTCACTGGCAGCTGCTAGACAACCATGATGGGAAGAGATGATTCAGAATCTAAACTTCACTCACTCCAGCTAGAAATCCGAGAATTTGATTCATCGTTTTGGCACAGCTCAGCAACCACTAGCCCTGAGCTGACCACCTGTCCTGCCAATCCAAGCTGCCAGTCACCCACTGCATGTGTCAAAGGCCCCAGATGAGAAGCATGTCAGAGGACAAGTCCATGGCTAATGGCATCAGTTCCATTGGAGAAATGCCACTCGGCAATACATAGAGCTGTTCACAGCCACCGAGTTAGACAAAATTCTGAGTGATATTAGGAGTGGTCCTGCTCCTGGCTATGACAACAAGTTGCCAGCGTTCTTGAAATACATTGGGACTCATGCTCACAAGTGGCTGGCACAGTTCTTCATGCAAGTGTCAAAAGTCATTGCTTCATGTCAAATGTCAAAAGTCATTGCTCTCCTGAAACAAGGGAAAGACCCACACAATATTGCAAGCTATCAACCAATATATCTGTCTATGCTATTCAAGGTGTTGGAGCATCTCATTCTGCAGCACCTCTCCCCCAAAGTAGAGTCAATACTCAGTGTCAAGCAAGCAGGCTTTGAGAGGTTGGAGCACCTGGGATCAAGTGCTTGCTTTGACAACCATCATCAAATAGTTTTCAGAAAAACCTGAGGACAGGAGCCATATTTCTGGACCTGACAGCAGCATATGACACAGTCTGGCACACAGGGCTTTTAATCAAATTGTCATGGGTAGACAACATTGTTGACCTTCTCCTCTTCCACAGACATTTGAATGCCGAGGGAGACAGAGTTAGCACATGGAAAAGACAAACCAACAGTCTACCCAAAGGCTCTGTGCTGGGATGGATACTTTTTTTTCCAACCTGTACACAAATGACCTTCTGCTCACCCAGCTCTGAGAGTTCAAATATGCAGATGACATTTGCTGAGGTGTCAAAGCATGGTCATTCCCTTCAAGATGCCCTAAACACTGACTTGATTAAGATGGCTGAATACTGTTGTCTGTGGCATTTATAACCAAGTGTGACCAAGACTCTTTTGAGTGTTCCATCTTTACAATGCCAGAGCAAATCAAGAACTGAATCTCTTTCTCAATGTACTTAGCTTGAAACACTAATCCCCATCAAATCTACCTCAGAGTAACGCTGAGAGAGATCTCTCTCATATCTTAGCCACAGTTTTCCTCAGGTAGTTAAGGTGAGGATGAGTAACAACCTCTTAAGCAAATTGGGTTCGATTTGATGGAGGGCAGATGCCCTAACTCTGACCATCCAGCTTAGCTCTCTGTTGCTCTGCAGCAGAATCCTGTGCTCTGGTCTGGCTCCATTCATCTCACGTCAAGTTGGTTGACACACAACGACGCTCAACTATGTGCATCGTAACTAGGATGATTCAACCCACACAAGTACTGGGCCTCCATACATGCATCATGAGGATGCTACAACCAGAATGGGTTGAGAAGATCAGGGCAAACTTGAGCCTATCACTATAAACAGACTGCTTCAAACACCCAAGAGCACACTTGTTGTCGTGGCATCCATGGCGGGCCCACTTGCCCTGCCCAGACTTCTGACATCGATGTGTTGTGAAGAATGGTCTGCAGCTGATCTCTGAAACCAGTCTCTTATAACTGACCCGACCATGCACGTACTCGGCTTTGATTTGCCCCTCTGCTCATCAGCCCTTCTGAACCGGCTTCAAACAGGCTACGCTCAATGTGCAGCTAGCCTTTGCCAATGAGAGGATCCCACTTGCAGCTATGGCCAAAGACAAACAATGTCACACATCACTGATTGCCCTCTGACCAGGTTTTATGGGGGTCTGAGAGGGCTCTGCACTTCGCTGCTGCAATTGGCTTGGCAAGCTCTACATCCAGTAAGAGAGCCTTCTGGCTGGCCAGGGAGAATTCACCTGGTGCAAGTTCTCTTTCATGCCAGGGGCCCAGGAGAGATGCTACACACCCCCAACTCTACTGGTTCTGGGCTGTTCCCAGATGGGAAGCAGCTCTTAATGTCAGGGCACAAAAATGGCTTAAAACCACCTTAGACATATTTCCCTTGAGCTTCATCTTTCTGTGCTATGCCCCCAAAGGCTCAGGATACGATGTCAGTCGCAGTGTCTATGGCTCAGGAATAAATAGATATTTATCTGAGCGCATAACACACTTCCATGTGTCTATCCTCACAACGCCTCTGGGAGGCAGGGAAATACTATTATCACCATTTAATGTCCAGGAAAATGAAGCACAGACAGACTAAGGGTCAGATTTTTAGACACCTGAAGGTCCAGATATGTATCTAGTGGGATTTTTTGGTATCTCAAGACTTCTAAAAATCTAGCCCCCAGCAACTTTCCCAAGGTCACACAGGAAGTCTGTGGCAGAGTAAGGAACTGAAGCTGGGTCTTTCAAATGCTAGGCTAGCACCCAACCAGTGGACCATTCTGCTTCTGTTCACCACAGGCCACAAACACTTAGCAACTTGCTTTTAACATCTGCTTTGCCTGTTGCTTCCAGTCCAAGCCGGATGAGATAGTGGGGAAGCCTGCCTGTCAGCTAATGATCAGGTTAACAGAGCAGCACTCGGCACCATGGGGCCCCAGTCCTGCAATCAGATCCCCACTCTCTTGCCCAGGACTGTTCTCTTGACCTATAGCATTCAGAGTTCAGTAAAACAATCAACAAGTCAGGTCCGTGCACTATTGAGCTTGGATTATATGGAGTAGATCATTTACAAAGTGGGAATGGGACCTCACAATACACATGACTGCCAAAATGTCCAACATGTTTGAAGAACAGCTTCTTTATCCTTAAAGTGGTAGTCTCACACTGAAGGTTCATGAGGTCCATTTCCATCAACCTCTGATATCAAATAAGATTCATATATATTTTAATACATACATCTTGGTTTTATTTATCCAGCACTAACCACCTGGGAATCACGGTGTAGAGGATGACATTTCATTGTCTAAATCAACAACTCCCCACCTCTTAATTTTATTCCAGTCAATCCTAGCATGTGGAGATTGTGCATAAGATTAGAAATCACTGATGCACAGAAAGCTGGAATGGGGTGATTCCCTGAATGGGAATCAATATATATGTGAGTCCTGCTGAATGAATTTGTACAGCTGTGAGCCTAAAATGAATGTGAGACATCAGAGCCTTTCAGTGGCCGCTCTGTACTTCCTGTACCACCTTGGGATTGCTTGGACGTCTTTCATCCAAGTAATGGCCAAACCCAGCACTGCTTAGCTGATGAGATAGGACACTGCTTAAGGCTGCAGAGCCCACTGGGACAGGAGGCAGAGGGAGAGAGTATAGTTTCAGCTTTATAACCTTTCAATCTTTGGCCTTGCTAAGGCTGCCAACAAGATCACAGAAATCATCATCAGAATCAGTTAAGTGGGGACCTGCCGACTGGCAGCTGGACTAAAACCACTAACACTGTTCTTCACACAGGCTACTGAGCAGATGTCTGATGGTGGTAATTTTTGCTCATTACCAACAAGAGTTAGGTTATGTGGGAAAAAAACCCTCCAGTCCTTTCAGAGGGAGTGCTTTACTTCTTCAGTACCCGGCCAGACAGGTTTGGGTTCTGTAAACCAAAACAAGAGTGATTTCAATCCATGTTAGTCTGTCTGAACAATCAGCGTAGAGGGGGCCTGGATAAGGGTGTAGATTTCCCGTCTATAATGAGCAAACCAACCTCCTGGTTATTGACTTTGATTTTGCAAAAATCAAAGCTAGGATAGTTCAGATCTGTGCTCCATTTAATCCAAGCCAACAAAATTCAGAGTCGAGGGTGGGGCTGCTTTTGGTTTGAACTAGTCTTTACCTGCCATTCCCAATGCTCTCAGCTACCCAGTCCCACACCCCCAAGTGTTGAACGAAATGACTAGGCAGAAAAGGCAATATAATGCAGGTAGTGGTCTTCTAAACCAGAAGTGTTTTAGAGTAGCAGCCGTGTTAGTCTGTATCCGTAAAATGAAAAGGAGGACTTGTGGCACCTTAGAGACTAACAAATTTATTAGAGCATAAGCTTTCAAGAGCTACAGCTCACTTCATTGGGTGCATTCAGTGGAAAATACAGTGGGGAGATTTTATATACACAGAGAACATGGAACAATGGGTGTTATCATACAGACTGTAACAAGAGTGAGCTATTACCAACAGGAGAGTGGGGGGGGACCTTTTGTAGTGTTCCCCCCCACCCACCCCACCCCGCTCTCCTGCTGGTAATAGCTCACCTTTCCTGATCACTCTTGTTAGTCTGAAAATATTCCATGGACTTTCACTTACTGCCTTTCATATGTGAGAAAATCCACCTGCAAACCAAGAGTGTCAACTAAATACAACACAGTAACTGCTTAATGCAGGCCCTTGACCTGGTTTCCTATAAAAGGGAAAAAACCCGGTGAAAGTTAATATCCTTTTATCTTCAATGACAGAGGCACATTCTCACTTCTGATTGATTTTATAGGTCACCAAGCAAAAAATTTGGAAAGAGAGCATCCTTTGTCAAATAAATGTGGCACGTAAGTCACAGACGTAACTAAGAGATGCCCAGTAACCCAACTCCAAAAACCAGTAGCTCACTGCATAACAATTAGTTGAAAGATGTTTTAATAAACATTATCATCCCAAGCATCTCACCTGTCATTTGTTTTGTCAGCGATTGCTACCTGCATATGCTTCCACATGCTACAGTTCCAGTAGCCAAATGCTGCCTTATAGAATTCAGCTGAACCACCCACTCAGAATCCTGGTAGCTAGTGAACAGTGGTTTCTACCTACTTTAAGCATTTAGACCATGCTCATCACCATAATATCGGAGGGTTCCTAGCAGACCATACACACAGATCCCTCCGATGGAAAACTCTACAGGAGAAGGCTTGGGAGGAGGAAATCTCTGGGAGGATCCCCTCATGGAGAGTCCCCCCAAATCACATAAAGGAGCGGTGGGTTTTCTACCACCTGCAGAACAGTCTTTGTGACGTGCCCCCAAAGCCTGGCAAATCTCCATTATAAACTATTATGTGTGCAGCGACCCAGTGGTTCTGGACCCATCAGCTCTTGGGCAGCATAGCTCCATTGAAACCCTATTACTGGAGCCTCCCCATTGCTGCTGCATAGCCCAAAGCTAGAATTAAGCCCTTTAACAAAAGTTATCCAGCTACCAGCATCTACTTCCATTTGTGTAATCCATGGAAGCCAAGGAAAAAATCCACCTTTGTCTCAGCTCCAATTTGTATTATGATAGCACCGAGCAGCCCCAGTTGAGATCAGGGTCCTCTTCTGCTAGGTCCCATACAAATACATAGTAAGAGATGGTCCCTGCCCTGAAGCGCTTAACATCTAAATAGACAAGACAAACAGAGGAGGGGAGTGGATATGCTGAAAGTCGCATTGCAGAGCTGGGAACAGAATGCAGATCTCCTGAGTTCCAATCCTGTACCCTATCTCTCGCCCCTACCCCTGCCCCACTTCTCATATATACACTTTTAACTGACTGTAAAGCTCTCTTAAGCAGCAAGGTCTCTCTCTTCCTCAAGGCCTCTGCCTCAGGGCTAGAGAACAACATGGAAATAATTTAACAAAATGGGAAGATGTTGGAGTTTGACCCCGACTTAATCCCATAGCTCACAGGTGCAGAGCCTGACCTTCTCCAAAGCAGCCTTCCATTCCTAGTACCCAGTGAGCCACTCCCTGTAGCCCTTCCCCAGTACCCACATGAAAGAAGGAGGAAGCAGGAGCCGGAGTTACCCCCCTGCTGGCCAGAGAGAGAGCCCCTGCATTGTGCTGCACAGGCACATTTAAACGAATCTTATTCCCTGAGGGGGCAGATCTTCTTTTTAAACAACTTCTAGACTTCTGCACAATTTCTGAGACATCCGTCAGAGCTTGATGCTGCAGTGAACTCCATGGCTTGCCGGGGGCAGGCGAATGGAATGAGGGTTAGCACCCAATGCTGTATGTCCAGTCTCAACTAATGGTGACAATAAAGGAAACTTTGAAGTCCGTGAGCTCACTGTTGTTAAGCTTTCTGCAAGCTGGGGATGCGGGCAGATACTGACACAACAATCCTCAGCATTTTCTTAAGTCCTTTTCTCTAGACTGCCGAGAAGTGTTGTAATATTTAAATGTGAATGGTGCCTGCTTGTTGGCCAGGGAGCCAGCATTAATCAGTAGTGTCTGATCTGGAGCTACAGCCTCTCAGCAGGAGCTATTCGAAACTGGTGAGGAAAGAGTGTTCTCTGAGGCCAGATCTTGGCACCGGAAGGCATGCAAGTCCCAAAGAACAAGATTGTATTTGCATTCATTGGCACAGTCCAATTATTATGTGTTCAGATGCTATAGTGACAGGCAGGAGTATAAAACCCTAAGATGATTATTATAGTAGTAGTAGTGTTTATTACCTGCAGCAGGTTTTAAAATATCCTTGAGAAAGTAAACTACTCAATTGTCATTATCAGCCTGAATCTTTCTACTTTTGTTCTGGTCTTTTGTGATTAGTACCAGTTTGACCACCAATACAAGACAAGAACGCATCCGTTTTGGAATAGTCTGAAAGTTGCGGGATGCTTTGACCAGGGTTATAATAATAAATCCATGCAACCTGCAGCTCAGAAATGCATTATGCTCAGGTTTCCTTGCACAGCTGGGGCTTTCAGTTTACAAATTTGGGTCAGATTTCCTGGAGGTGTAAAACAGCATAGCTCCATGGACTTTAATGGAGCAACTGAAGACCTCAGCCCATGTCTTTAAAACCTGCCAGAGCACTGTAGGCAGCAGCACACAATCTGTTACACTACAAGGTGACCAGATGTCCTGATTTTATAGGGACTGGCCCAATATTCGGGGTTTGTCTTACATAGGCACCTATTACCCCCACACCCTGCCCGGATTTTTCACATTGCTATCTGGTCACCCTACTTATACACTGCAACACACACTGCTTCTGACCATTTCTAAATTGCATGGGCTTAAAACAAATGCAATGCAGGAGGGGAGGGAAAGCATCTCCAGGGACCAATGGTTGGAGGTGCATCACAGAAGTGGGAATATGCATAGGCCATCTTAAACAAGAATTCTTGTGTTCTATGATCTGGACTGACTAAGTTTGTTTCTGAGTTCAGCTCAGAGTATTGGGTATCAGTTAATAAAGCAGTAAGAGGGTTGAGACCCAGTTATCTTACAAAAAGAAAAGGAGTACTTGTGGCACCTTAGAGACTAACCAATTTATTTGAGCATAAGCTTTCGTGAGCTACAGCTCACTTCATCAGATGAGCTGTAGCTCACAAAAGCTTATGCTCAAATAAATTGGTTAGTCTCTAAGGTGCCACAAGTACTCCTTTTCTTTTTGCGAATACAGACTAACACTCTGCTACTGCTACTCCGAAACCAGTTATCTTACAGATTGCCTGTGCACCGTCACAGCACTTGCAGTCCTCAGGGCAGGCTCCAGGGATATTTGTCTCTGCACTTATACCATGTTCATAGCTGGTGTCAAAGCAGCTCACTCACACTGTAGTGCTCCTCGTCTTGAATTTGCTCCACCTTATGGTCCACAAGAGTTCAAGTCTGGTGGCATTTTGGAGACTCCACAGAATGTATTTTACAAATCAATTAAATATAAACCAATTAATAATACCTAGCTCTGATAACATGCTCAGGAACAAATGCTCCTAACCCTCCATTTAAGATAGAAGTGTGGTATCACTTGAGGAGGCCAAATTGTCACTATACCAGATTTTTTTATTAGAGATAGGCCTAAAGCATTAAATAAGGCTGACTATATAGCAAGAAGTAATATAGTCATGTCTCAGTAGTGTTGCTTCCCAGATGCTGACAAGTCAGACAACTGCCTCTTTGGCTCAGAGATCCTATCTAAGTGGTGAAACTGCTTCCACATGCTTGTTATGCAGTGCTGGCTTTCTTTTTGTGGTTGTTCATATACATACTACACATAGCAGCAACCATGGCTTGCTTTAAAACAAGGGTCTCCTCTCTAGCTGCAAAGAGTCTGTCTCCAGTAATGTGCCATCTGATATGGGGAGAGAGAGAGAGAGAGAGAGAAAAGACCCATTTTTTCTATCCTAGGAAGTCAGTAATAACTTGAAATCTTAAATCACTTGCAAGCACTTTGTAATCCCTGGATTTAGGATGTACAATATTCTAGGTTAGCCATAAAAGGCCTGCAGGGTTAAAAGTAATAAATCAGAAGACAGGAAGAAAGGATAAAAAAGGTAATATAAGACTGAAATAATCAGTTGGGGGGCTGGGAAGAGAATGGTTACAGCGACAGTTAGGTGTAAAAGGACTTCAAATAAGAATGTGCTGGTAAGAGTTTTTCCCTCCCCCCAACTTCAAGTTTTGAGTTTGGAAGTAGGAAAAGTCTCAGTAACTCACAAGTGGGTAAATTTCTTAGATGTGAAATAACTTTCACTAGCAGCCTATCGCTGTCTGACTTTAAGCCTAAAGACAATTCTGGCTTTATAATCTGTGAATCTATAACATATATGTCTAATGGTTTAAACACTCGACTTGGGCCTTAGAACTCAAGTTCTACTCCCAATTCTGATAATGACTCCCTTAGTAGCCTTGGGCTAGTCATAGGGTGACCAGGTATCTGGTTTTCGACCAGAACACCAGGTCAAAAAGGGATCATGGAGGCTCTGGTCAGCACCACTGACGGGGCCATTGACTGTCTGGTTGGCAGCGCCGCGTAGCAGGGCTGGAAGGCTACCTGCTAGCCTCCATGCTGCGCAGCTCCCGGGAAGCAGCGGCATGTCCCCCTCTGGCTCCTATGTGTAGGGGCAGCTAGGGGGCTCTGCACACTGCCCTGTCCACAGGCGCCACCCCCACAGCTCCGATTGGCTGGGAACCACAGGCAATGGGAGCTGCAGGGGCAACACATGCAGACAGGGCAGCACGCAGAGCCCCCTAGCCACGCCTCCACGTAGGAGCGACATGCCGCCGCTTCCAGGAGCTGCTTGAGGTAGGTGCCACCCGAAGCCTGTGTAACACCAACAGACCCCAGTCGTCAGTGGGAGGGATCGAACCTGGTGCCTCTGGAGCTTAGTGCATGAGCCTCTATTGCCCTTAGCTAAGACTGTAGAGCAGACTCATTAATTTCTCTCTCTCTCTCTCTCAAGTGGTCTTGGTGCCACTAGATAGGACAGAGCATGACACCCAGGAGGTGTGTGGATTACCCCTGAGACCCCACTTTTGTACCCCAACCCCTTGCCCCAGCCCTGATCCCCCTCCCACCCTCCAAACCCCTCAATCCCAGCCCGGAGCACCCTCCTGCACCTCAAATCCCTCATCCCCAGCCCGACCCCAGAGTCTGCACCCCCAGCCGGAGCCCTCAGAGCCCCCTCCCACACCCTGAACCCGTGGTTTCTGGCCCCACCCTGGAACCCACACTCTCAGCCCAGAGCCCGTACCTCCTCCCACACCCCAAACCCCTGCCTCAGCCCCCTCCCATACACCGTACCCCTTGGCTCCATCCCCTAGCCCAGAGCCCCCTCCTGAAGCCCAAACCCCGCATCCTTGGCCCCACCCCAGAGCACATACCCCCAGCCGGAGCCCTCACCTCCTCCCACACCCCAGCCCCCTGAGCCAGCCCACTGAAAATGAGCGAGTGAGTCAGGGTGAGGAGAGCGAGCAACAGAGGGAGGAGGGATGAAGTGAGCAGAGGTGGGGCCTCAAAGGTGGTGTAGGGCAAGGGACGGGGCAAGGGTGTTCAGTTTTGTGAGAGTAGAAAGTTGGCAACCCTAGCTAGTCACTTAACCTCTTTGCCAGAGTTTCTCCATATGTAAAATAGTAATGCAACTTTCTTGTCTGAGAAAGGTGTTTTGTGGTTTAATGTACATATTTTGAAGAGGAAAGAGGCCATATAATAATAATGAGCTCAGTATTGGTATTCTGTAATGCAATATAAAGTAGCAATGCTACTCCTTTTTGTATAATATCTTTCATAGAAAATATGTCGCTAAGGGCCAGATTGTGATAACCTGACTTACACTGAGTAGCCCCTTTTATCACAAACGGTCCCATTGGCTTCAGTGGAATACTCATAGTGTAAAGTGTAATGCTGGCAGACCAGGTGGCAGCTCTTGGCAAGGCTGTAGGCATCAGCTGAAAAATTGATAGCTGGAAACCAGACTAGCTCACCTGCATGTTAGTATTATTCAAGATAGGTATATATATATATAGGTAGACTTATAAGAATGTGTTTAGTGTGTTAGACTCTGTGGAATGCTTATACGTTGCTACATGCATTAGTTTCACTTGTAATGTCTGTATCCCATACTATAAGGTGATATGTAAGTTTTTTGCTTAATAACAATAAAAATGCTTGCTCTGAACCTGTGAACCCAGTCAGGAGTAATGGTCCCCTGCCCACCAAGGAGGACTACCAAAACTAAATGGGCCATTGTGGAACATCATGAAACAGAGACTTGATTAATGGCCTTCTCACATTCATGAAGGTGCTAAGACAGGCTTTCTTGCACATATCAGCTTGAATGCCAGAAGAAGGGGATAAAACAGAAACAAGAAATTTTTCTCTCTCTTTGACTGTTTGGACTCTCACAGGGCTGGAGCTATGAAACAGAAGCAGAGATCCTAGGGCCAACCTGGGTTAGCCCTAAAAGACATACAGTGCAGACAGATTATTACAACTCTCACCTTTTGGAACCAGAGACTGTAACTCATTTGCGTATATGTGTTTGCCAGCTTTAACCTCCAAATAACTCTCGCATTTCTTTTCTTAGTTAATAAATCCTTAGTTAGTTTACTATAGGATTGGCTACAAGCATATTCTTTGGTGTGAGATCTGAGGTACGTGTTGGCTTGGCATAAGTGACTGGTCTCTTGGGACTGGAAGCAACCTGAATCCCTGTGAACTTTGGTGTATGGCAACCAATTATCACTAAGTCCAGCTGGCCTGGGTGGTAAGATAGACAGGAATGCCCATGGGGACTGTCTGTGACTCCATTGTAAGACTGTTATGGTTATGATACTTCAGGAGTTCATATTTGGTACGGAGTTGGTGAAATCCAATTATAGACCATAACACCAGGTCGGGGTTTCTACCTGGCTTTTTGACAGTCTACACTGAGGTTGGCATTCAAGGTTGTGAACCACTCCAGACAGCGTGACACTAAGTACTGGTCAACATGAGTAAGAGCTCAATAAAATGGCCCTTAAGATCTGATCCAATAACTATTTGAAATCTATAATAGCCTTTTCACTGACTTCAATGGGGCATTGGACCAGGCCTAAGAGCAGTAAGGATAAAAAAAGCATGAAGAGAGGTTTCAGTATGGGTTCTGAACATAGGTGGGTGGGCAGTGAGATAGAGCCATTTACTAGGACTGTTGCAGGTGGTAGGAGGTGTCAAGGAGAAAGCTGTTGTACCAAGATTAGATATCAGTAAAGATAGAGAGATAATGGTTGATGCCAGTTATTTAGAGGAAGAGAGGAGGGAGAGATGAAGGGAGGGAGAGACTGAAAGCAAGAGACAAAGTTGGCTGGAGCATGGAAGGTTTTAAAACCAAGAGGGCAAAATAAACTGGATCTGAATTGAATGAGAAGCCAGTTGGGTTATGGCAGTGGTTTTTGGTTTGTGTGTGACATGACCCCCCCACCCCCCCATATTCTGATCAGCTATACAAATACTTTGGTTGCAGAGGGGGTTGGAACCAGAGAGAGAGCTTCAAATAGCTACTGGTCAAGTATAGTATGTGTTCTTCGTACTGAGCAATGGTAGAGCATGAGTACGCTACAAGAGGAACCATGTCTGATCACCTTTTGAAACATAGCATGGCAGTAATCTTCGTCTTACCCCCGTGGACAGAAAATGCAGTCCTATAGCTGTGTTATGGAGCAGTGTAGCCTAGGTTTCTTCACTCTATCTAGAAGAAGCCATTCTATAATACTGTGTTTAAACATGGTTATTACTGTAGTGTAGATGTGGCCTTCATAATAACGGCCTGATCCAAAGTCCATTGAGGTCAATGGAAAGACTCCCATTAAATTCAGTGGGGTTCAGATCAGGCCCAAAAACCAGAATGCTAGCAATTTTTATGATCACATTGGCTAATTGTGATGGAACAGCCATGTCCCCAAATGTGTATTCGGCCTATTCTGTCAGCACAAGCACTCTGGAGTGTACTGCTCATTTCTGGATGTCTAATCATTAGTAAATTAAATATACAAATTAACTGCTTCACTGTGGTTGTGGATGTCTTTGTTCAGATGACACCTTCCGAGAAAAAGTAAGCTGCTCACTGCAGCGTTTGTACTGCTTCTTTTGCACCATTCCAGCTGGGTGCAAACACACAAGCAATTACAATTTACAAAGCACAGCTCTTCTTCTGACATGCTTGATTTTAAATTCCAATGCATCTGTAAACATTTGTCATGTCCGCTGTGTGTCCTTTTTCTTTCCTATTTACTTTGGCAACACAGCTAGAAATCAAACCATAATCTATACACTAAACAGCAATGTTCCAGGGATGTAAACTTTCTGCATTATTAAATTGAGGTATATTATTACTAAGCAATCATTACAATAATTCAATGGTATTTGATAACAAATTGGAAATAATTCAGGACATATTGACTGATGGGCACAGAAGCAAATGATGTAATGCATTTTAGGAATGGGATTAATTTAATAATACCTTGAAAACCAATTTCTGCAGCTTCTTTGTACTTCTAGCATGCCACCACTTGTAATTCAGTTCAATGAGTACAGTACAATTTAGTGGGAGATTGGAGTGTGCAACAAATATAGGATCTGGTTCTGTATGTTTATTATTGATATAGACCCTGATCACGAAAGACTTAAGCAGGCACATAATTTGGTGTCCCACTGAGACTACTCACGTGTGAAGTTGTACATGCCTTAATGACCCGCTCATGTGCTTGTGAGATTGAGGCCAGAGCATATATGTTGGCAATGTAGATTTGGACCATATCTTGCCTTCAATCCACACACACACACACAATGCTATTGATATTGATGGAAGTTCAGAATGAGCATCGAGGGCGATATATGACTATGTGTTTACAATCTTTTTAAATAGTAGAAACCTATTTTCTTACACACACACGCACACATGCTAGGCGTTATACAAACGCAGAACAAAAATGTCCCCAAAAGCTCACAATCACAGGCACGAGGAGCCCGAGTCTCCTTCGCCTTGCACCATTATTTACATCTGTGCAAAATGCTTGTAAAATGTGATGACATGAGAACAACCTTGTGAGAGGCAGTGGAAAATGAGTCCAGAACCGTGCATCACATGGTCAGCAGCAGGGGAGGTTTCTCCACACTGATATGTCACTAGCTTCAAGTAGGGATTCTGAATTTCTACGATTTGCCCAGTTAGTCCTTTATACACTATTGGCTGACCCAATGGCCCCGTGGTTAGTGTTATTCACTAGTTAAGGACCCTGATCTGACTCCAAGACCAGTCTTAGTCTTGGTCTATATTAGAAAGCTTGCACAGGACACTAAGGTGATTTAAAGTCAATCTAGCTATACGCCAGTACCAAGGCCTTCTTTCCTGGAGTGGAAGGACTAGAAAGGGGGAAAAAATTAAATTAATGCCCAGATTTTAGCATCCTTCACTCACCATCAGTCTCTCATTCTGTATTTAAAGATTTATGATATGATGAGTTGTCATAAATATAAAGGGAAGGGTAACCACCTTTCTGTATACAGTGCTATAAAAGCCTTTCACCTCTAAAGGTTAAGAAGCTAAGGTAACCTCTCTGGCACCTGACCCAAAATGACCAATGAGGGGACAAGATTCTTTCAAATCTGGGGTGGGGGGAGGGGGTGGATGGAACAAAGGGTTTGGTATGTCTGTGTGATGCTTTTGCCGGGAACAGATCAGGAATGCAAGCCTTACAACTCCTATAAAGTTAGTAAGTAATCTACCTAGAAAATGTGTTAGATTTTCTTTTGTTTAATGGCTTGTAAAATAAGCTGTGCTGGAGGGAATGTATAGTCCTGTTTTTGTGTCTTTTTGTAACTTAAGGTTTTGCCTAGAGGGATTCTCTATGTTTTGCATCTGATTACCCTGTAAGGTATTTATCATCCTGTTTTTACAGAGGTGATTCTTTTACCTTTTCTTTAAATAAAATTCTTCTTCTAAGAACCTGACTGATTTTTCATTGTTCTTAAGATCCAAGGGTTTGGGCCTGTGTTCACCTGTACCAGTTGGTGAGGATATTATTATCAAGCCTTCCCCAGAAAATGGGGTATAGGGCTTGGGGGGATATTTTGGGGGAAGATGTCTCCAAGTGGGCTCTTTCCCTGTTCTTTGTTTAAAACGCTTGGTGGTGGCAGCATACTGTTCAAGGACAAGACAAAGTTTGTACCTTGGGGAAGTTTTTAACCTAAGCTGGTAAGAATAAGCTTAGGGGGTCTTTCACACAGGTCCCCACATCTGTACCCTAAAGTTCAGAGTGGGGAAGGAACCTTGACATGAGTGCTATTGAAAACAGCTTCAGGCACGTTGGTCCAGAGCCAGCCGTCAGAAGTGTAGAGTCTTGGGCAAAACTCGGTAATCTGCATGGCACACTGCCCAAGGGGAGGGCTGGAGACACTCATTGGGGAGAGGGGGGATTTTATAGCTCATGTTTCCATGAGAAAGTGCCAGGTTTTTTGTTTGGTTGGTTTGGTTTTTAAATGGCAAAAATTGAAATGCGGGCACCTGGAATGAAATTTCAGATTTCACAGCATTGTGTGTGTTTGTTATCCACATTGATCCCTGATTGGGCCTGAAGGATCATTTTGAAAGGTGGCAGAAAATCAAGTAGGGAGTTCATAGAGGCATTCTGGGAGAGGCTGCTAACCAAGGGGGGCTCCAAAAGCATAGCTCATGAAGGCCTGTTTGGCACCTGGATAAGGATGACACTTTCCCAATGCTGCATCTGGAAAAACTGTGTACATGAAGGCTACTTTATTCCAGGGCCTTCACTCCTAAGCACCTAGGGACTCCCCTATGTGCAATACACAACCTATATGAATGTTAACGGGAGTGACCTATGACTTCCAGTGCAAGCTAACACTGCCTCCTGATTTATGGATTGTAGCCCAAGATCATGACAGGTGTATGCAGCTGCACAACAGAAATGTAATTAACCTGTTTAGCTTGCCACACTGTTACACGGATCACAACCCACAGTCAATGAGCAATTTTGAACAATGGCACTTAAAGTGTTGTGAGAAATATATCCATTGTACTGTACATATGTTCCTCTTTGGCATCCTAATACAGGCAGCCAAAGACAGAAGAGTCTGATAAAATCTGAAACAACTTTGTATACATCAGGGACTTGAATACAGGGGAAAATCATACAAATATTCTGTATTGCATTGCAGAGCCTGGGATGGACACCTGTTCTCCAGTTTGAAATCTAAATAGATATTGCAGATAATCTTTTACCATTCAAATGTATTTTGGAATGTTTTGTACCATACTTGCTGATTAGTTAAGCTATTTGTGAAAAGGAATACTTTTCACCCAATGCCCAGTTAGCCGACATAACTCATTGCCACATGATATCTCTGAGGTCAAGATCCTGGCATTATTTTAAAAAATGAGTATTTTTATTGATAACAGTAGCCAGAGTTACAATATTAAGGTTTTTTTTAAAGAGTTCTGGAGGAGATATAAAGCCTCATGCTTCAGAGCCTCTAAATATGGGAGGTTAGGAAGGAACTTTTCCTATGACAGGTTATCCCCCTGACTGCTTACTGTAGGGTTTCTTGCACTTTCCTCTGAACCAGTTGGTACTGGCCACTTTTGGAGGTGGAATATGAGCTAGATGAATCACTGCACTGATCCAGGCTGGCACTGTTTCCGTTAGAGCTGGTCAACATTGTTTTGAACACAAAAAATGACGTTTTTCTTTTTCTAAACCAAATTTTTAGTGAAAAATGTCAACAGCGTTGTCAACTTCTTTTGCTTTTTGCAATAACAACCATTACTCTGTTAATTGACATTTATACGGAAAACAGTATCAAAAATGTTGTATATCGAAAACCTGGTTTTCTGCAGCTGAAAATGATGCACAGACTTAGGATGGATGCAAATATAATCACTCTGATTTCATCATCTCATTTCCCTTAATAGGGCGGTTTCCTATCTGCTCAAGTGGCCGAACACTGGCTTGAAATGATGATGATGAAATTCCCTAGGAACAAGTAAATCTGGAGGCCTTTGGATATTATAGTGACGTGGTAAAAGAACTTGCGTAGCCAGATAGAACTACTGTTAGTATGTCACATTCTAGGCTTTGTGTTGCCTTTTACTGGATGCTAAATCGTAGCTATGTATATTTTGGCAAAAGCCAAATGGCAGTACTGAAATGCATATTACACTGTTGTCCATTTCTTCTGGTCTAGCTCAGGGTGTAGTGGAGGGCACCCCATCATATTAACTATTTAACATCTGAGCGCTTTCCCATGCAGACAGAACTCCCACTGATTTCAAGGGGAGTTAAGTGCATGTCATGGCTGGGTACAGGAGGAGGGCTGGGCACTGACTTATTAAACAGTTCAGTGACAGCAGCTTTCCCTGCCAGGAATCTGATCCACATTGAGATGTGAAAACTTGGCTTTTGCCATTGCTGGAGAGCTCTGTCCTTTTCTTTATTAATAGGCTATATTCAAGCCATGTTAAAAGGTGGTGAGACAAGCCAGCCAAAGCAATGAAATTCAAAGTAAGGGCTGACACTTCAAAGAGCGTAGTGCTCACATTTGCCTGCAAAGAAGAATCAGACTCAGCATAAGATGTGGTTACTGTTGCCCGTGCTTGTCCCATTAATGCTAATGGAAGATTGGCAGGCACAACCAGTGCCCTAGCTATGTTAATCACTCGCTCCCACAGCGCAGAAAGAAACCCCTGCAATACTGGGGCTGCAGAGCAAGTTAAAGATGAGACACCTGAAAGAAAGTGGAATTTTCCTGCTGTGAACTGGAAAGTGTTGAAAGTTCAGGGCTCAGCTGTGCAAAGGGGAAGTGGAAAGGCACTCTTAGTGCAAGCTCTCTGAATCTTGCCTTTCCTTGGTTGGCTCCATTGCGTGACGCAATGTCCTCAAAATCCCTTGGACCAGAGGATCTAGTCTTGTATGTGCATTGAAGGACTGATCTAAAGCCCATTCTCTCCATTGTCTTCAATGGGTGTTGGATCGTGCCTGAAGGCCCTGATTCAGCAAAGAATGTAAGCACGTCAAGTCAAAGGGAATTACGCACCTGATCAAAGTCAAGCACATTCTTAAAAGCTTTGCTGAATAGCTGGAATTGGGGTTTAAAAGTAAACACTTTTCATAGTGAAGTTTACTGAGGGTGGTTTAAAAATATGTAAGTCTAAAAAGCACATGAGGATGACAGTCCTACTGAAAAAAAAGTATGCAGAACCACACTTGAAAATGGCTGCACTACATTTTTTAAAAGTACACATAGGAAACTTACAAAAATTTGTTTCAGCACTGAGACATTGTCAGTATTCAGCCAAGGGGCATTCTGAAAACAGTTTCAAATGAAAAACTTTGGCACAGCCTTAGCCACAGTGTAATGAAACAGGAGCTACTCAGAGCCAAGTACAGAGAAAGTTGTAAGCCTTAAGATAATACAGTGATTTCAGAAGATGGGTGCCTCTTTTCTACTGATTCTGGTTTTTAAATTTACTTTTACTTGCGCCATAGCCCCTGTGGAAACAATGAAAAATGACAGGTTTCAGAGTAGCAGCCGTGTTAGTCTGTATTCGCAAAAAGAAAAGGAGTACTTGTGGCACCTTAGAGACTAACCAGTTTATTTGAGCGTAAGCTTTCGTGAGCTAAGTGAGCTGTAGCTCACGAAAGCTTGCGCTCAATTAAATTGGTTAGTCTCTAAGGTGCCACAAGTACTCCTTTTCTTTTTAATGAAAAATGAATACACTATTGGAGGGAAGAGGAGCAGAGGCTCTTACACTAAAGACTTTTTTCTTCTCCCATCCCAATTTATACTTTTCCTGATGGTCTTCCTCGGTCTAGTAGGGCCAAATGGAACTGCCCACTGCTCTGCTACTCGCAGCTCAGCCAGATCGATTTAATTCAATAGCACTTTATTGGCACAGCAAGGTATACAAGTGTTGCCACAGTGTAAAGGACACATGGGTATCTGTCAGGGGTAAGTACAAACGGCTTCAGAATGAATCCCCTGGTTTGCTACGCTCCATTCCTGATCTAGCCCTGTGGATAAGGCATTGAGTTGGGAATCAGGAGAGCTGGGTTTAATTCCAACTCTACCATGGACTCCTTATGTGATCTTGAGCAATCACTGATCCTCCGATGAAGTGAGCTGTAGCTCACGAAAGCTTATGCTCAAATAAATTGGTTAGTCTCTAAGGTGCCACTAGTACTCCTTTTCTTTTCACTGATCCTCCACTCCCCATATTCTGCTCGTACGTTGTATACCTTTGTCACAATTCAGGGCAACTCTATTTCCCCTCAGTGGTCCAGCAAGGGCACCTACTCCCAGGTTTCCAGCTCCCCTGCTGGTGATTCTCTTGGGTGGAGACCCATGTCTCACTCCCTTCTGACTCACGTATGTCCAGGCTCCACAGTTCCCTGCCTTCACTCTCTATTTCCCAGCAAAGACAGTCTGTCTCTAAAGAGTCTGCTCTCTCTTCGGAGACTGAGAACAGAGTGATGGCTACAGATTTAAGTTATTACACAGCTCTTTCTAAACAAGCCTACTTTATTCTTAAGGTAAAAAGCATTACAGAGAAATCATATTAAAAACAATAAAAGAAACTACAAACATGCTAACAAGCTTGCCAGGCATCACCCTAGCCCATGGGTTTCTTTGTGGTTACAAGTTCAGCAGAGTTCAGCTTAAGCACACAGTCTTATGAGGTCCAAGTCCTTCCAATCCTCCTCTAAGGATTGGGGCCCGCGGTGGACCAGGAAGAAGGCCCTGTGTCAGTTTACAACCTTGTGTCTGTTGGTCTCCAGAGAATCGGAGGAAGTTCATTAGCATCCCCCCTCCTTATTAGAGAAGGCACATACAATGCCACAACAACACATGCACAACTGCATTTTTAGTACAACGTACCCCAAAGGTATTAACAGTAATTCAATAAAGGTTGAACTTAATTCAGTAAAGTTTGTCTTGATTCCAGCGGATTTGTTCAGGAGATTGTCAGTCTTTTGCACTTTTTCCCACACTTTGTCTGGCTTTGGATACTTACATTGGGGCAGAGGCGGTCTCTGACTGCATTTGTACAGCACCTAGCACCATGGATCCCCGCTCTTGGTTCATAATAATAAGGTGCTGCATAGCCTGAATCCACCTTTCTCCTTCCTTCCGGAGGTAGGCATAGCTTCTCTTCATCACTTTAGAATGAAAATTCTTTGTCTCTTATTTCTGCTTCTCTGTCTCCCTCACACTTTGGACACTGAAGTCAGAAGAGTCTCTACAATGCTGGGAGTGGATCATGCTATTTTGTACTGATCCCAGCCCCCAGGGACCATGCTCCACAGTCAGTCCTTTCTAGTCCCTTGCACTCCAGAAAAGAAGGCCTTGGTACTGGGGTGTAGCTAGATTGACTTAAAATCACCTTATTGTCCTTTGCAAGCTTTCTAATATAGACCAAGACTAAGACTGGGTCTTGAGTCAGATCAGGGTCCTTAACTAGTAAATAACACTAACCACAGGGCCATTGGGTCAGCCCATAGTGTATAAAGGACTAACTGGGCAAATCGTAGAAATTCAGAATCCCTACTTGAAGCTAGTGACACGTCAGTGTGGAGAAACCTCCCCTGCTACTGACCATGTGATGCACTCTTCTGGACTCATTTTCCACTGCCTCTCACAAGGTTGTTCTCATGTCATCACATTTTACAAGCATTTTGCACAGATGTAAATAATGGTGCAAGGCGAAGGAGACTCGGGCTCCTCGTGGCTGTGATTGTGAGCTTTTGGGGACATCTTTTTGTTTTGTGTTTGTATAGTACTAAGCACAATAGGGTCCGGGTCCATGACTGGGGCCCTCAGTGACACCACAATACAAACAGTAAATAATAATGATGCGGATTAAACAGAGGATTATGTTCTCAGGCAGTTTCTTTTCACCAGCATGGAATTAATACACAAATGTAAAAAAGTGAGGGATGACATTGCCTCTGTTCCTGCTTGTAAATAAGCAAAACAAAGGAGTTCAGTAAAAATTCCATTTCACAGCTTCATCAATGCGGGGCTCAAATCCAAGCCCCTGATCAGAGCACCCCCAGAAGTAAACTTCCTAGATGGGCCACATGTAAAGGGCTGAGCAAAAATCACAGCCCCACTCCCCCCCTCGGATTCTACAGATATTCAGTTGTGCACCCGAACTTTACTTTGCAGGCCTGTTCCTTTTTTTAACCAGGGCTACGATTCTAATCTGAAAGGGAAGCGCTGAGCATAATCCGTGTCCGTGTGTCTGTAATATTTCTCTTTATGAAACCATCCCCGTAATTGTGAGAAGATTGTTCCATCTTTGGGAAATGTCTTCTGCAAATTAGCATTGTGATGTGCTCATCTCTCCTTTCATTCTCCTTCCCGAGCCAGTTACTTGTCTGCTGTAATTTACTCTTTAATGCAGCACTTCCCTATTCTCTGAGACAACAATCATGAAGCATTTAAATTCCAATTGAGTAGGCCTGTAGTATAGCCAGGCTGCGGCTAGCACAGCAAGGATAATGGGAACCTGGGACAGGGGACACTAGTTCAAGGCCCCCCAGGAAGGGAGGCTACAAGCTTCTCCCTCACATTCCCATCTCCCTAGAGATGTAAATCAAGAAAATGAGGGGGAGGGGGGGAGGGTGTTTATAGAAAGAAAAGGGAAAATGGATTGAGTTGTGCTGAATGCTAAGACAAGGATCAGCTACACAAGAGAACTATTGAGTAGCTGTGAAATCTGGAATTGAGCCATCAAAAAGTTGCTGAGCTGCATGTGAATCGGGTTGATTGGCTTTTAGAAGCACCCTGATTTTTCTCCATAGGCTGCATGCTTAGCCTTGGCATTTGAACGGGGTTGCTGATGTGCTCGGTTGCCTTTCATATAGATATAGGTATTGTACAAAGGGGGTCTCTTCTAAATGTGAAGGCCACAGAATCTGAGCAGCAGGGATCTGTCAACTCCCAGACCCAGAGCAATCAGACACAGGGCTGTGCGTGGCTGGTACAAGTTGAAGGCACGAAGGAAAAGGGACATTGCTGTCTGGGTTCTTATATGGTGCCAATTGCTATAGTATCTGAGAGCCTCAAGTAAACGGATGATGTAGTATTCTCCCAATAGCCCTGGGAGGCAGGGACGTATTATTACCATTCAACAGATAGGGAACTGAGGCACAGAGAGGCGAAGGTCACATGCCTTCCAAAGATGCCTGTGACTTCTGGGGTCCTTAAATTTAGTCACCCAAAAACTAAGGCACCTAAAATCAGAGGCCACTTTTGAAAATCTTGGCCTAAGCAATTCCCCCTAGATTAGAGTGAGTGGTGGAGCTGGGATTCTGATTCCGAGCCAGGTGTCCTAACACCACCACCATCCTTTCTGCCCCCACTTAGCATGGCAGAGAAGACACTCTCAATTATAATTTATTATAATTCCTATTTTACTATTCACATGATTTTTAGTACAATAAATTTACAGGGTGCCTTACAAACACAGAGCCAGTATCCAAAGAACCTTTTAAACTGTATCTACATTTGACTCAGGCCCTAATTCCATTACTTTATGTGGAAAATCTGGACATTCTTTATTATTGTTTGTTTGTTGAGCACTGTGCTGGGCTAATACTACAGTCCAGGAGCTTTATCCTCAACTCCCCTGTTCCTCAGCTGGCTTGGGGCTGAAATGGCCCCAATATAACTTAGAGCAGCCTAAGGGTGTCTCTACTCTGCGGTCAGAAGTGTGACTGCAGCTCAGGTAGGTATACCTGCACTAGCTTTCATCTAGCTAATGCTGCTAAAAATAGAAGTGAAGCTATGGCAGCATGGGACTTCAGCACAGGCTACGAACATGAGTACCTGCCCAGAGTGCAGGCAGGCTTGTACAGAGCCAGTTTTGCAAAATACCCCTCGGCCAGGTAAGTATTAGGGTAGCTTTCTGGTAGCTTTTTGCTGCTGTGAGAGTTCAAAGTGGTCAAACTGAGGCAGATAATCAAGCCCTACCCATATTGTCAAGGAGCTTACCATGTAATTCAGACACTGACAATCCACTTCCAACATATTTCACTCAGAAACAGGGGGTACGATCATGTTTTCCCCTGACACAAAAATAAAATGTGCATTATTTCAGCCCAATTATTTTTATTTAGGATTAAGGGAAACGACTAAAAAAGAGCAAGTGAAGTATGCATTAGATCAAAGTAAGTACATACAGTGTTTCACTCTACCATTCTGCACCTGAACAGAAACAAAATGTCAGCAAACAGTGAGGCTCTCCCGGGCTGGACTACATCTCTCATATGTGGCTCAGTTACAGTCTTCTCTCTTGCATAATGGGAGATGTAGTCCAGGCCACATAGAAGCGGATGGAGGCACGAGGCACCTGAATAACTACTTTGAGGTCATGCAACACCACGGGGAAATGAAGTTTTTAAATGTTGAACTGACTCAAAATAATTTGGGTCAGTTCAGCAAACTCAAAAATGTTGATTTCAGACAAACTGACCCAAAACAAAATATTTTTTTTTTCTGAGAAAACCAAAATGAAACACCACCACAATTTTGCAGGAACTGCATTTTCCATCAAAATAATTTTGAAAGAAAATTCCAGAACACTTCTGTCAGCTTGTTGTCTCTCACTTGAATGCCCCATATGACATATAATATGACATATTATAGAACACTCATTAAGCCTGCAGTAAGGCACTGTCCCCATTTTATAGATGGGTAAACTGAGGTTTGTCCAACTTCACATACCAAGTCAAGGCAGAGCCAGAGATAGAGGCTACTGTTTTCCAATCCTGAAGGCCTTATGAATTCTAAACCCACTAGGATTGGCTCCTTTCACTTATACCGGTGTTACAGTGACTCCAAGGGACTTACATCAGTATAACTGAGAGCAGAGTCTGGTGCTTTGACTTCCAAGGGATTTTCGGGAGGGAACTGACTAGATTTTTTTTAATCCATTTGCCATTAGAAGCAACATCTTGTAATGCAGCTATCTGTAGAACTACTTCCGTTTGCCTAAAAAATTCCATTGCCCAGTTTTCTGATAAGATACAGTGAGCAAGGTCTTTCATCCTGTGATCTCTGGTTCAGATGCAAGCTGATGTCTTAAGTGCAGATGAGCTTGGAAACTCCATTTTAGTCCACATAATGAATTGAAGGGCCCAATCCTTTGTGATTAATCCCATTGAAATCAATGGGATGACTCCCATGAGTAAAGCTTTGAAGGATTGCACTCTAACACAAGATTAAACATGCTTTCTCTGAACATTTGAAAATACCGTTGATTTTAATGAGGGGGTCAGGTGCATATAAATTCCCTATAGTTGTAGTCTCTGTTCTCTTGTTTTCTCTTAGCCTGTGAGCTCCTCTGAACAGCGACTGTCCTTTGTGTGTTGGACGGCACCCATAGTGGGCATTATCATAAGCAAAAAATATTATTAATAATAATCAGACCCAAAGGGTAAAGGCTGGGCTAGGGATAGAGTGGAAATGTTGTTAGGCAGTTTCTTAAAGTCACTCAGTTCAGACATGAGGTCATTGGTAGGGCAGTGGGAGGACATGCATTGTTTATGGTCCATTGCTGCACTGGAGACCTCTGCTATTCAGTTATTCACACAGAGCCTGATCCAAAGCCCAGTGAAAGAAATGAAAAGATTCTCATTGACCTCAGTGAGCTCTGAATCAAGCCCACAGTAGGTAAAAACCATTCCATGTCCTTTGCAGCCAAGCAGCCAGAATAATATTGCAGCATAATTAATTCCAACAGTGTTCAGTGCTATCCAATGTGTCCACATTTCTGGAGTTTATTTCACAGATGGGCATGGCTAGCACTTTCTCATTATAGTTGCTAACACACCACAGAGTTTGGCAAGGGGGGGAGGGAAATTACCTTCCCCTCAAGTCCCCATTCCTGGGAACTGCAGGTCAGATTCTACCACTAATTTGCTTGCTCTGGTGACTCATAATAAACATTGCAAGTTTACATTTGCTTTGAGAGCAGCTGATCTTTGGAACAAATTGCCCACAGAAATAGCCATGTCACCAATTCATTGTTTTTAACCCTCAGTGCTCATGCGTGTCTGATACCAGCTAAATAAATGCTTGGGGAAATGTGTGTATGTTAGTGAAATATTCAAAGTTAAATGGGAAAATGCTGTACTGTAGCCACAGATGGTGACTTCTTATTCATTTATTTCACGTTATGACTCTCATACGCCTCATAGGATCAGGGACTCCGCTGGGTAGTTCCACAGAATTGGGTAAGGGGTTCACCATCTGGCCCATTCTGAATACATAACACCTATATACTTATGGATTTTTCATGATAGTCTTTCTGCTAATTACTTGTACTTCTGGGGATCTTTTTACCTGCCAGGTACAGATAAGCACTTTCAACTAGATATTTTTTTTTTTGGTTCACTGTGAATTCCACATAACAATTAAGAAAAAAGCATGTTAGGTCAACCCAAAACATGTAATTTTTCAAAGTTTTTGGCAAATCAAAAGAGTAAAAATCCTTTGGGTCAAAAGACACGCTTTTTGTTTCCGTTTTGAGCATTTTAAAACATTTTATTCTTAAAATAAAATTTAAGAAAATTTCAGCAGTCACTGAATCAAAACATTCCATGTTGAATATGAAAATTAAATTTTTTCCTACAAGAACAATTTGGCAAAATTGATAGGAATTTGCGAGATATTTTGGTGTTGCCCAATTTGCATTTTTCACTGGAAAAAATGCTTCCGCTGAAAAATTTCACCCAGCTCTACTGTCAACCTTAATTCCACCTTAACATACTTGTTTGTCTGCATGTAGTTGTATTGCACTAAATCAATGGGTAAATACTAAGTCCTAATGCCACACCGAGGACTTGTAGAACAATCCTGCACCAGCCACCTGCACCTACATTCACATAATTCTATGTCAGGGCTTTATACTGCGGCCAGTCATAATACCACACCTTAAACCTTTGTACCTACGTGTGTATGTTCCATATATATACACATTCGCTCATGTACTGTCCTTAACTGTCACTGTCCCTATAAAGCACCAATAGACTATTTAAAAATAAACTGAAGTCAAGCTAGATTTACTGCTATGTTCAGTAGGTAAATAGATATCCTGTCCTGGCCGACTGTCAATTTAGCTGGGCTGTGCTAGGACAGGTTTTAACTAGTCTCCTGCAAACCTGCTCAAAGTTTAAAGTGGGGGGGAGGGAGGGGGAATTTATGGGTCTAAGTGGAAAACACATGGGACATGGCTTTCCTTGGATTCACTCTAACAACAGGCCACACTTAGCATTTGGGGGTGGATTTCACTTTGAGATTTTGACTTTATTCACACTCAAAACTGAAGGCAAAACTTGGGGATGCACTTTAGCATTCGCTAAAAAGGCTCTCTTGAAGCTCATGTCAACTGGCATATCTGAGTGTGGAAATGCTCTAGCAGCTGATCTGTACATAAATTCACAGCAGAGCGTCTATGGTCTTGATCCTGCAGACTGAGCCACTTAGATTGCTTGCATCCAGATAAGTAGCCTCATTGACTTCACTTCCATGGATCAGACTGCAGGATCAGGACCTATGCTTGCAAAGTGGATAAATGCACATGCAAATGGTGCAGGGGTGCGTGTGTGCAAATAATGATACTCTGCATTTCTATAGCATCTCCCATCCCAGGGCTTCAAAACCCTCTGCAAAATGTTAGTAAATTAAGTTTCTCATAGTTCCAGTGATATAGGGAAGTACCATTTTACAGGTAGAAAAACTGAGACTAAGGGTATGTCCACATTTAAAACACTACTGTGGCACAGTAGTTAATCCACCTCCCTGAGAGGCAGTAGCTAGGTCGACTGAAGAATTCGTCCATTGACCTAGTACTGTCTACAGTGGGAAAAATGCACACCCCTTAGACGTAGCTATGCCAATGAACATTTTCAGTTTTAGCCCTAAAAGAGGTTAAGGGACTTACCATGGTCTCACACAAGAAGTCTGTAACAGAATCAGCATTGCCAACATGCTTCGACTCTAATCACTTCCTGTCTCCCAGTCCTAGTGTTTAGCCACAAGACCATTTTCCCGTGCCCTTCTTTTCCCCAAAGCTTTGCATCCAATCAGATAGCGTTTGTGTATGTACAAATATAGCATGTGCAGTTTCAGACTCCACCCAAATACCTCCAAACAGCTTAAAAATATTTTACTTATTACTCAGCAGAGCCACCTCCTCCAACTCCCACTGTCTGCCACAAGTATATCACAATCTACTCGCTTTAAACATTGGCCATAGCTTATATTGTTAAAAAGAAAAACCAGCACTCGTTGCCAGTGATCAGTGCTAGTTTATAAATTCCTTAAATGATACATGCTGATACAAGGAATGTTCACAAAACCACCAAATCTGCCATATGCTGAGTGTCGGCTTTTGGTCAAGACATTGGCTAAGCTGTTTTTTTGAAGACAGCTTGTTTCTGTCTGTGCACAGCTATGACTTTAGCCAAGCAAAAACCTGCTAGGCCTAACTTCTTGCCTGGCTGATCAAAGGTTGTGTTTTAATAGGATTATTTTTGTCTTCATTGTGGGCACAGCTGGTAAATAGCATTCAGATTTTACAAGTGTTTACCTAGGCCTAAATTGGTTTTCTGATATGCTTATGAGGGCTCCCAGGCCTGACTTGTTTTGTTGTTTTTAAATTGTACTCACTCATTCTTCAGATGATACCAAGACCTGTGAGTCTTCATTCCAGAGAGCTTTATAATGCCAAGCAGAGACAGGCACAGGTGCCCTTATACATATACTAAGCACCTTTCTATACCTCAGCCAGTTTAGAACCCCCGCTCTGGCTCCCCAGCTTGCAATGGGGTGAGAGGTGTTAATCTCCCCGCTTGGAGTAGACCATACCCTGGCGACTAGCCCATAATCCAGTGACTGGTCAGCAGGGCTGCTCCCACTCCACTCTCCAACCCAAAGCACCGAGATGAGGCCTAAGGACTGCCACAGCAGAGTCTCCAACCTAGAGCACAGTGACGTTTAGCACTGGCCCATGAGCCAGCACAGAAGAGCAGATCCCACACTTTGCTCTCCAGCCAGGAACATAGTGACAGTTAGTGCTGGCTAACTCAATAGCCCAGCAGAGCTGATCTCATAGTCCCAAGCACGGTAAAGAAGGGTGCTGGGCCAGTGACTGACATGGAGTCATTTGACCTGTGTAGCTCAGGCCCAATTCTAAGTAAGGCCCCAGGCGAAGACCAGTCACTGCACTCAACACTTTGGATACTCAAAACTTCATGGTGGCAGCAAATATACAGTTCAGGTTCCTAGACTGCAAAATCATAGGCCATTTGGGCTTAAAGGAGAATTTCTGTCAACTGTCAGCAGTATGAGGAATAGCACCAATGTACGAGCAGTTCTGAGTGCATCCAACAGAGGGCAGAGGTAGACACATACTCTAACGCAGAGGTGGGCAAACTACGGCCCACAGGCCACATCTGGCCCACGGGACCCTCCTGCCCAGCCCCTGAGCTCCTGGCCCGGGAGGCTTGCCCCCGGGCCCTCCCCAGCTCTTCCCCGTCCCCTGCAGCCTCAGTGCACTGCGCCGCTGACAACGCTCTGGGCTGCTGGGCAGCGCAGTTGCAGAGCTGCGGCCTGACCCAGTGCTCTGGGTGGCGTGGCTGTAGCGCTGCCAGCCACCAGTGCTCCAGGCAGCGCGGTAAGGGGGTGGGGGGATTGGGTAGAGGGCAGGGGAGTTTGGGGGCAGTGGTCAAAGAACAGGGGGGTTGGATGGGGCAGAGGTCCCGGGGGGGCAGTCAGGAATGAGAGGCGGGGGTTGGATGGGGCGACAAGAGGCAGTCGGGTGGTTAGGGGACAGGGAATGGGGGAGGTTGGATGGGGCAGGAGTCCCAGGGGAGCCGTCAGGAGGCGAGAAGCGAGGGGGGGGTGTCAGATAGGAGGCGGGGGCCAGGCCACACCTGGCTGTTTGGGGAGATACAGCCTCCCTTAACCAGCCCTCCATACAATTTTGGAAACCCGATGTGGCCCTCAGGCCAAAAAGTTTGCCCGCCCCTTCTCTAGCCACACATTACAAGAGAAGTGAGATTGTTAAAATACAATTTCCCCATTTAGGAGTCAAGAGACGAGAACGTGCATTACATTCAAGGTTAGCAGCTTCTGAAACCAGATATTGATCCATGAATGACTCACAAGGAAACACATTTTTTCCCCTCCAAACAATAGTTTATATATTGTCAACACACTGTAGCTTCTTCCCAGCAGGGTCCTTGAGCTGTATATCTTATTCCAGCACATGAAATCCTATCTTCCTGGTACAAACATTATTCATTAAACAGTGGAAGCTGGAATGCACTAAGCCTTGGCCCAAAAAAATGCTTCTTTCCTTGTGTCTATACTGTAATCAGAGGGTGTGATCACAGCCAAAGCGGACATACTCCAAGCCAGCTTTAACGGGTCTAGCTTGGAGCAGTGATGCCATGGCACCATGAGTTTCTGCACTGGCAAGAGTTACCCAGGATTCCAGGTGGGCTTGTTCGGCCCACGCTGAAGCACGCATTGCTGCAGTTTCATTGCACCCGGATCCAAGCTAGCTAAAATAAAAGCTATCTTGGGTGTGTCAACTTAAGCTGTAATTACACCCCGTGATTACGGTACAGACAAACCCTTTGTCACTGAGGGTATAAAATGCAACAAAGAATTAAAGGTGATAAAAGATATCTGTTGTATTGGACTCTAGAACAGTTTGAAATAGTGCTCAAACACCACCTGTTGCCCTTCTTCTGACACTAGTGTCCTGTTCTAGCACTAGTGGTGCCCCTCTGCCAAATGGGAACAGACATCGGGGCCACAGGTTGGTTTCCTGGTGGAGGAGAAATCGGTGACAGAGTCTGGGTCTGTTTTAAGCATCATTTGTTTACACAGATACAACAGCGCTGAAATACAATGCTCAAACAGTATTCAGGGCAATCCCCGAATCCAGAAATCCCAGCCCAGCACTAGTCCCTGGTCACCAGGGAGCAACTTTGCCTCAAAAATTCATTCTAACCAGAGGTCAAGGTAGCGAGTAAACTCTTCTGCTTCTCACATAGTTCCCTCTCTCTCAGAGTACCTCTACACCAATACCTTATATGTTATTCCTTGCATATAGCTCAAAACTAACAACACTCCATGTCTTCCCAAGTGTCAAAACTATTATGAAGTCTTCCAAGATCATTTTCTCAGCATGCAAGTTTCAAGAGACCAGGTCATAGGTGGTCATGCCTAGTGGTTAGAGTCCAAATGCCAGAGCCAAGGGTCAAGACAGGGCCAGAACCAGGAAGTAGGGCTGAAGGTCAGAACTGGAGTCAGAGTCCAAATGTCAGAGCAGAGGGTTGAGAGACACTTGAAGTCAGGAATCAGAGTCAAGGGTCAGAATTGGATTAGCAGGAGTCAGGGAAGGCAGGAGCAGGGCTGGTTCTGAGGTAGGACTCTGGGACAGAATGGGAGCAAGGCGGGGTGCGGGGCAAAATTTGGGCTGGAGCTGTGGAGGACCATAACAGAAGCAGGGTTTAGCAAGAGACAAGCACAAGGTGTCCATGGGCATGTGTATTGAGCAGCCAGAGACCTATTGCTGTTGCTGAGCTTAAGAACCAGCTTGCTGGCTTCCTCAGCCAATCAGGCAGAGTGGTCCATCAAGCAGCCTCGCTGGCTCCTTAGGGTGTCAGGAATACTGAGCAGGCGCAGCTGCAGGGTGTTGCTCCTGACAGCCAGCAAGTTTTGACACTTGGGAAGACATGCCATATTGTTCCTTTTGGGTGACGACAACCATAGCAATACTTAGCCTCTCCAAGATCCTTTCCAACGTTAACTACTACATTAATTCTTACGGCACCTCGGAGAGGTAGGTAAATAGTATTGTCTCCATTTTACCGAGGGGGTAAATGAGGCAGAAAGATTAGAACATTCAGATTTAGACATTCAGATTTGAAAATTCTGGCCACTCGTTCTATGAGAATAGATTTCTGATGGGGAATGTCTGAAGGTAGCCAAGATATTTGCTGGTAAGGAGGCATTGCTTTCCACTCCTTACTTTGGAATGCCAGAGAGAAGGGGAAGATGGAGTATTATGCCAGGATATTTACAAAGTGATTAAGAGCGGAGGAGACACCTAGAGCCCTGAGCCAAATCCTCAGATGGTATAATTCGGTGCATCTCCATTGACTGAAAGGGAAGTTGGGAATATTATGACTAGAGGTGAAGCATATGGACCTCAGTGAAGATATACTGATTTACACCTAGGGCATCTTGCTTTAAATGAAGCTGTAGCTTAGACTGTCTGGGCTAGTGCAGTGCGTGTTGAAAGCCCCTGTAATGCACAACAGGTTATTAATGAAAAGTCCACGCTCCTTAAGCTACATTTTGTGTCTCTTATTTTTATTCACTTTTTTAAATGATCCAGTGTCTCAGTTAAGCGTATTTTAGAAAGGTAGCTACAAATTTAAACTTTACAGAGTTTATACCCAACAATAGAATAAGAGCCAAATCTTTGGCATGGGCCCATTGAAGTCAATGCGGGTTTTGCTGTGGACTTGCGTAGATTCAGGATTGGACGTACAAGAGTAAAATGAGACCCTTTTCTCTTCATTTAATGAAACATCATGTAAATACATTTTTTTTTTGCATAAATGTTTTTTGTCCAAAACCCCCAAGCATATTAATTTCCCAACTATAAAATTTAAATCTGATCTGTTGTCTCCACTAGGGCTGGTTTTGCAAATCCTGTTTGCACAGATAGACTGAGGGTAGCCTAAAATCACAAACCTGAGACTCACCAAATATGCTCTGTTTAGAACATTGTGCCATATAAAATTAATTGCATTCCAACTCAAGGGAATGTGAGCATATTTCTGAATTCAGGTCCAGCCTTAGGGAAACTGGTGCCCTAGGCAAAGAATTAATCTTCTCTGCTTTCTGCCCACCCCCTGCAACACTGAAAGGGGGAAAAATACAATATATTACAACCTGGAGAGTCACCCCTAAAACACTGACTGGAATGTAAATAAAATAGGAATAAAACGTACGCATCTTAACATCAGGTTTGAGACTTTTCTTGCCTTCTCAGTTTTGTTATCAGTTCAATTTCTTTATTCCTTTATTTCTCTTTTTCCATTTTACACATTCTTTTCATCTCTCTGATCTTTCTTTCTATCAGTTGTTTTTCTTTGCTGTCTTTTATTTCATATCCTCCCCACAAGACTCTCCCTTATTTCCCTATTTATTTCTCTGCCCCATTGGTTATCATATCTCTTTCCTTCTTCTTCAGCATCTTTTTCCCTTAAAAGTCCTACAAATAGAAAATGGCATGGTAGAAATGTGTGATTTTTTTTCAGAAGGTGAAATTCTCAGCACTTTCTGAAAATCAGAGCTCCCTTTCAGGTCTCTCATTTGGGCACCCAAAAATGGAAGCCCCGTAAATCACTAATATTTTTTTAAAAAAACAGGAGTACTTGTGGCCCCTTAGAGACTAACAAATTTATTTGAGCATAAGGTTTCGTGGGCTACAGCCCACTTCATCGGATGCATGCAGTGGAAAATACAGTAGGATGATTTTATATACACAGAGAACATGAAACAATGGGTGTTACCATACACACTATAACGAGAGTGATCAGTTAAGGTGAGCTATTACTAACAAGAGAGGGGTGGAAAAAAAAACAAAAACCCTTAGTCTCTAAGGTGCCACAAGTACTCCTGTTCTCTTTTCACCTTAACTGATCACTCTCGTTATAGTGTGTATGGTAACACCCATTGTTTCATGTTCTCTGTGTATATAAAATCATCCTACTGTATTTTCCACTTCATGCATCCGACGAAAGCTTATGCTCAAATAAATTTGTTAGTCTCTAAGGTGCCACAAGTCCTCCTGTTCTTTTTGCGGATACAGACTAACACGGCTGCTACTCTGAAACCTAATATTTTTTGAACATCTTGACGGGGGGGCGGGGGGGGGGGCGATGTACATGTGTAGGTACATAATATGCAAATTTTATAGTACAACATAAGCCACTTAAACAGCAACCATCTTTACTACCTAGCCGGCATTTCATGGTGGAGCAGGATATGGGTGTCTAGATATTTAAAAAAATCAATACTTGTAAAATGGGTTCATACCTGAACTCATGATGCCTAGTCCTAGCCATTAATTTATACTCTATTGTCTTGTGAGCATGTTACATTACTTGAACTTTACATGGCTTGTAATAGACCATATTTTAAGAAGCTGTTTAAACATTCTAATGGCTTGACTACACACACATTGTATTGCTTTAATGATAGCGGTATAGTTAAAGCAATACAACCCCATTAATGTGGATGTAATTCTAGTATAAATGTGTGGATACCAGTATAGCTATTCTTGTACAAGAAGGAGATACAAGGCACCTTTATACTGGCTTAACTGCATTCACACTAGCGGTTGTACTGGTGTGAAAATATCAGTAAAAAGGCACCCACTATAACTGAAATAGTTACATCAGTATAAAAACTAGGTGTACACCAGACCTAAATCCCAACCAGGAAATAAGTAGTAAAATACTACTTTGTAGCTGTTTATCCTTGAAGCAAAGGCTGCTGTGCAGATTTGCCATCATCACATGACATTGATAATAGACACACAATGCTCCAGATGGCAAAGTGATTATAAACTCTTTCAAAGGGAAATATTTTGCTTACTCCACGTTCCCCACTAACGTCTCTGCTGTGTGTTGCTCTTTCATATGGTTCCCAAATTGTTATAAATGTCAGTGAGTTTACAGTTGACAATCAAAGGCAATTACGGCCTGGTGTTTGTACCAAGGCACAAGCCACAGGCAGAGGGAAAGTGCAGAGAAGAAATGTTCAGCCCTATTTGGTCTTCCTCAAGTGGCTGTTCTGCAGTTAATCCACAAGTGGTGCCATGAAGGAGTATCCCAGAGTGAGGCCTAAGATTCAGAGCAAGAAATCTTCCTTTTAGCACATGTGCCCCCTGAACCAGCCCCATATCAATGCACAAAAAGAACCTCAACAGCGTGTTGCCAGCAATCATTGCTAGTTTATAAATGCCGTGAAGTCGTAATAATATTTTGCACTTCTACAGCACTTTTCATCCAAGGATCCCAAAGCACTTTACAAACACTAATGAATTATAAACCTCCCAACACTCCATTTTCCACAAGGTGGGGGACGGGGGGGAACCTACACAGAGATTAAGCCAAAGATCACATAGAAAAAATTGTGGCAGAGCCAATAATAGAACCCAGATTGCTAAACCCACAGTCCTCTGATTTAATCATTGAAATATGCTTCCTTTGTCTACAGAGTCAAAGCAGCACAGTAATAAAATAAAAGTGGGGTTGTAGGCATGTTGGTTCCAGGATATTAGAGAGACAAGGCGGCTGGGATAATAATCTTTTACTGGGCCAACTTTCACTGGTGAGAGAGCTCTTCACAGAGCTCTTCATCAAGTCTGTATAAGCTTGAAATCTTGTCTGTCTCACCAGCAGAAGAGGGTCCAAAAAAGATATTACCTTCCCCACCTTGTCTCTCATTTTCTCTAGTGTTGCTTTTCAGGTTCCAACTCTCCAGCTAGTCCTCAACCCCAGTGAGCGTCCCAGGAGCTCAAACTCACTGACCCAAAGCAGAGCTTTCTATGACCCAAGAAAGAGAGAAGATCCAGAGACTCCATGAAGTCCACTAGGGACTGTGCTATTGCCAATCTAATTGGCATGGAGGAAGCTCAGGCACTACACTGATGGGCACCAGTTCAAAACCCTGAAATAGATAGGCCATCACCATGTTTCCATAGCTTACTGACTGACTGACTGAAGATTTGCCTTGGAAGCTTAGTGCTACATTTTCACAATATACAGGCCAATTTAGAAGCCAGAATATATCTAAGGTGACCATTTTGGCTGGGACAGTCCCTTTCTTAAGCCCTGTCCTGGCCGTCCCAATTCTCTGGCAGAAGTGGGCATCTGTCCTGTTTTCTCTTCATGACTTGATCAGTTGGTAAAAGCAAACGGGACAAATCCTACTTTTGTCAAAAAAGTGGGGTCCAGTGCAGAGGAACATGCAGGGGGGCAAGCAGCGATGCCAGCCCCGCGCAGTGGGGGAGGCAAGGCTCAGGTGGGGGAGGCAGGGCTGGAGCAACCAGCGACAGCCTCATGCAGGGGGGCAGCCAGGGCTCCAGTAAGTGGCTTGGGCCAGCACTGTGTGGGGAGGAGTCTCGGGCCAGCCCCGGGGGGGGTGGAGGGCTGCCCTTGGGTGAGCAGCTCAGGCCAGCCCTATGCAGGTGCATGTGGGGGTGTGTGGCTTGGGTCAGCCCAGCGTGGTGTCCCATTTTCCCGTCGGGAAATATGGTCACCCTAAATATAACCAGTTTTGCATGCAAATCCTAGGGGCAAACTAGAGGCTGTTTCTGGAAACCCAGCCCTTTTATTCATGTCCACGTAGACGTGTTCTGTTTCCATCTACTCAGTTGTGTCATCGTGCTGTTAAAATAATTGGGAGTCCCCAGGCAGCACTATTATAGGTAAGGCTGCAGGTTTTGTTTAACTAAATGTATAGGTAGTTCATATCTTGGAAGAAATGTTTGTTAGCTGTGATGCGCTTGTCTGTAAGTGCCAATCATTCTGCAATTAAAGTCAGTTCCCTGACTTAATCCCTCTGACCAGGATCCATTCACAGGTGTACAGTTGTTGCTTACAAGTTATACCCACGCAAGCAAACAAAGTAATACATTGTGCTAAAACATTTCAAATGCTGGCGACCTGTAGATGGGTCATTGGTACACATTAAGCGCAGCACACATGCCTTTTCAGCCACAGATATCATACCCGTGGTTTAAATGAATAAAGGACAAGTCCTAATGCCCAAGAAAGGGTACGAGTTTTGGATTCACAGGATCACCAATCCCAAGCCTTCGAAAATCATGAGTCAAGCCCCAAAATCATGAGATTTTTAAAACAATGACGCTTAGGTGCACTCAGGTCATATTTTCAAGCTTTTCCCTGCAAGCATGGGGGAAAAAGGAGCTGGGATTTATATATAATCACATGACTCCAGGAGACCGAGGCTTTAGGAACACCAAATACAGCAAGACTCACATTAAAATTGAAAGAATTGGTAATACTAGGTTGAATGAAGGACAATATTAAAACATGGGACCCTCCCAGTGCAACCAGTTTTTATTTTAGTTATATTAAACCAAACAAGAGGACATCGTATTTTTTTTATTACTAATGAAATGGAAAATAAAAATCAGGGAAAATATTTGGAATAAACACACAGGTTTATCTCATTGTTTTGGTTTGTTTTTGCATATTTCAACCCCCCCCCCCCCATCTTCTTCTGAAGCAGAAATACCTTTGAACGAAGTACTAGGTCGCTCTGACTTGTAAGGCTTGTTGCTCTCAAGCAGGTTTTGTAACATACTTCAGCAGCTTAGCTTCACTTAGGTATTATGGAATAGCTTGTAGAATGATTCCCTTTCTACTGATTTTGTTGTTGTTTTTGTTCTGTTCCTGGTGTTTGTTTTTCATTTGTGACCAGGTTTAAAATGATTTGGCCAATGCATTCTCATGCTTAAGTAGTTGTCAAATATATTTTATCGTGGCTTAAGTGAGCTGTCCATCGTGCAAAACGACACTGAGTTTAAAAGGGCATCATACTCAAACTGGCATCTCTGTGTAAACAGGTAGGGATCACCCATGAATAGCCAAGTCATTTCCCCTTTCAGTGTGAGATCTATTTTCATGGGTTTATGTGCCACTTGGAAGGTTTTTTCTGCCTTTACTTCTTCCTCCCTCCACACCCGGTTTCATGTTATAGCCTGAATTATTACATCTTAAGAAAAAATGCATTTATTTCCCCAAATTATCTATCCTAGGTTAGACAGTCTGGTGATTAAAACAAGATGGTGAGAGCCAGGAATTCCTTGTTTCAAATCCCATCTCTTACTCTGGCTCCCTCTGTGGCTTTAGACAAGTCACTCAACTGCTCTGTGACTCAGTTTCCCTATTTATAAACCAGGGGGCAATAAAGACATCTACCTCAGAGAATGTTTGAAGGCAAATCAGTTAGGAGATGATTCAGCAAAGCACTTAGGCACATTAAGTCCTTTGCCTAATCAGGGCCTAGCTCATTTAGGCCCTGTTCTGTTCCCATTGAATTCAATAGCAAAACTCCCACAGGTTTCAATGGTACAGGATCAAGCCCTTAGGTAAGTACTTAAATCCATGTTTAACTCCCTTTCTGTTCAGGATTTCACTTAAGCATGTGCTTTAAGTCTCCCTGACATTGCTTTAAACACATATTAATGTTCTATCCTGAGCAGGGATGATTTGCTAAATTGGGGCTTTAATGTTTGTAAAGATATCTAAAGATTTTTAAAAAAACCTCCAAAACTCTACCTACCTCATGCCTCTCTTGCTTCATCCCACTTTGAGAGAAGTTTGGCTCTGATAGGATGACCAGAGGTCCTGATTTTACAGGGACAGTCCCGATTTTTGGGTCTTTTTCTTATATAGGCTCCTATTACTCCCCCACCCCCGTCCCAATTTTTCATACTTGCTGTCTGGTCACCCTAACTCTGGATCCAATTGAATTTCATGACTTGTGCATGTCTCTCTTTAAATAGTCTATTTCAAAGCCTATTGTAAATACTAGTGCATTGAAGTCAAATGCAATTCAAAAAAACCTTATGGTTATCCCAAATGAAAACTAGACTGCAATATGCTGAGACACATGAATGCTAAAGGATCCAGTCTTGCCAAATTCCTTCACACAAGTAGCCCTATTTGCTTTGAACCTGATCCCATTGAAATCCATGGGAGTTTGGCCACTGTTTTCAATGACTTCTAAAGCATAGCCTGTGATGGGACTACTGGCATGAGCAAAGGTCCAAGCCCAGCAGTGCAGCTGAAATCAGGAAGCCTTGTTACCCAGCATAGACTTTTAATTCCTTAATTTCATAACAGAGATCATTTGTTTTGATTTGATGCATGGGGGAAAAGGTCACCCCATGTTCCCTACAAACAGAATAGATCACTTTGGTAGATCACTTTTTTTACCCTCTGTGTCCAGTGGTGAATGGTGGGCCAAATCCCTTGTACATGCTTGTTGTAAAGAAAATAAGCTTTCCCTAATCAGACGAAAAGGAGGAGAATGAACTACTAGAGTGATTTGGTTGTTACCCTCACATATGGGCGTAATAAGCGCTGGTTTGATAAAACCTGAATGAAGAGCTTTCATTTTCATTATATTAAACTAAACACAAAAATAAATATTTTTATTAGGAGACGTAAAGAGCAAAATGGAAATGTAAGATGTAAAAGCAAATGGAGTTAATATTTTAAAATATACACTTGGTTTCATTATCTATAAAAATACATTGATTTCATTACACATTTAAAAAAAAAAGATCTGTTTGGCTGGCAAAAAATCCTTATAGCTAACGTACAGAGATTAACTTTTATACTGTCTTTCCTTGGCTAAGGTATTCAGCTGGAACACAATGAAAGGCCAGCTTTATGTCTCTCTTTCATGGGGGGCTGTACATAACTACACAATAAAAAAGGATATTTGAAGAAAACCTGGATTTACAAATAGTTCGTTTACAACTGATAAAGCCTATACAATGTTTAGCTTATGTATTGCTTTGGGGGTCAAAAAAGAAGCATACAGAAGAGAAGGCAAATAATAAAACTTGTACTATTCAACACTCAGGGTTAATGCTTTAGGTCTCTCTACACCCAGAAGTATCATGATTCTTCTGTTGCCCTATCTAAGGTACCTATATGGCCCCCATGACCACGGTGTCTGGGCACCTCACAATCTTTTAGTGTATTTATCCTCACAATGCTCCTGCAGGATGGGGATGTGCTATTCTCAGCATTGTACAGATGAGGAAGGGAGGCAGAGAGAGACTCAGTGCCAGGACATCTGGATTGAAGAATCAAGTGCTTTTTAACAGCTTTCCAGCAAAGTAAGATATTTAATGAGATGTCTCCTGTCTGCTTCCGCAAACCTTACAATCCACACTGAGTAAGGGCCAGCAGCATCTAGGGGCATGTGCAGCAGCAGAGCTACCCCGGCTGACAGTAAGCTGTGCCAGCCAGCCCTATTTCTGGAGCAATTTACTTCTCCCTCAGCTGCACTGACCAACTCTTTGGGGAGGGTGGCACCAAGACTCCGCTCTCACCCCACCCAGATATGAAGGAAGGGACTGATGGTCTAGTAATGACTATTCTCCCTGCTGCATTGCTGCACATACAAGGGAAGCTAATACAGGGGAGTAAAGGGACACTTATTCTCCCTTAGTCAGGATCACACTCTAGCCCTCACATTCTCTATACTTATTGGCTTTGAGAGTCCCCTAGACTTTGATTTTCAAAGCCAAATTGTAGCCCATCCACAGTGGAACCAGACCATGTTAGCCAAAAAGGGATTTCAAAACAAGCCTCCTTTGTGTGTGGGTGGGTGGATGGTGTGGACAAGGCCATGGTACCACTCAGTGGACAAGCTTGGGCTCCCACTGGTGGGAATAACAGAGAGTTAGACTTTATTAGACATTTTTAGTCAGTCACTGTATATTTTTAAGAGCAGGTTAGACAACACCTGTCATGAATGGTCTAGGTAATATTTAGCCCTGCCATGAATGCAGGGGACTGCACTCGAAGACCTCTCGAGGTCCCTTCCAGTCCTATGATCATTGGGCTTCTGCTGTCACGTTCTGTACAAAAGCTTCCATTAACAGAGTCACAGATCTTCCAGATCTGGCACAACAGTCCTCTACTGAGACCAAAGGGCCTGGCACACCAAAGAAATATGAATTCTGGAAACTGTATCTCTATAGTAGCTAATCACTAGTTTGTATCATCTCAAATTAAAATATCTTTAGGGTCCCAAGTCCTGCAGCTCTCCCTCCTAGTAGCAGTCCCACTGCCTTCATTCAGATTATAGCTGGTCTGACCTATGCCTACAAGGGTGGAGAGAGTGCTAGAAGGGCTTCCTCCTCTCTCACATCCCTGCACTGGTACCATCTGTAATCCCGGTCCTTTGAAGCAAGGCCCAAGTGGTCGTACAGGGACTGGGAAGGACAACTGCTGTTTTCGTTCATGATCCCTGAGTTAGTTCAGCCTGAGAGGATTAACCATGGTTTTGTGGACCTTGGGGAAATTCCTACAATAATGAGACAGCAAACAGCAAAGCTGAAAAGCTGGCAATCAAGTCTTCACGCCCCAAGGTGCAAAGTTTTCAGTATCCGAAGTGGTTTTGCTGATGCTAAAACTAAACTGTCTCCTCCTGCATCAAATCTCTGGGAACTTGTTTTTATGTTCGGGAAAAAAGCATCAACCCAATTCAGTCTTCTTTGGGGTCACATTTGTGCAGCAGCCCATCTGTTTGACTGAACTACCGTGGGCAAACGGTCCCATCAATGTCGTGTCCCTCTATTGGTTGTTGTCTGGGTGATGACAAGGAGGCTAAAGATCAGCATATATGTGAATTATGCAGACTCTAAGCAATGCTGACATGAGATGCTTGCAGCAGCAAGAAAGTAAAAATGGAAAGCACATTCAACATGTTAAATAAGCGAGTCTTAGCTTTGCAAACATTAGTGCTGGCTGCATTCTGGAAACTTAAGCTTTTATATCCAGCTAGTCCTTTCTATCAAGTATCACTTAGTCTGTGGGCTGATTTACCACATTGCTATACAAGTGATTTAGCAGATATGAGTTCTTTTGGATAAATGTGCTTATTTGTTTAAAAGCCTGTTATTTTGTGGATTTGGATTTTATGGATATATTTTTTTATCTGACAAGTAAAGGTTCTTTTTGGGAGGGGGTGTTAACTCTAATAAGTAGGTGTATGTACTTTAAAATGTTTCTCCAAGTGGACAAAAAAAATGGTTACCACATACTTTAGTGTTCCAAGCTGTGAATAAATGTAGTGAGATGTCAGCACTTGTTTTAGTTTTCTAGGAAGTATCACTGATTTGAAATCAACAAAAAATTCTATTTATCACAGTCCCACAGCTTGAGGCTCTTTTTAAGCCATGTAAGCTCTCCTTGTGAAAAAGTAGGGCACTCTTAAGGAGGGGTAAGAGTATGGCGGATGACAGGGAATAGCAATGGGTCAGCCTCAAAAGGTATGGCGTATGTTTGGGTTTTGTTCAATGGAGCCAGGATTGCTGCCCCGAATTTCTGCATGCTTCTCTGAAGTCAATGAGAGTTTTGTTATTGACATTACTGGAGCCAGAATTTCAAGTTAGATGCCTATCCAAAAAGTCCATCTGAACCTGTTGAACCTGCTAAACTGGGTTCAAAGTCCTAAAGGGAGGGTCTCAGTGTTTCCAGTCTTGGTTAGAACACAGGCTGTCTCGCATTATTTTGGTTCTTTGGGTTTTGTTCCCAACTGAAAACTTGAAGAGGAGGGAAAAAAAGCTATATCCAAGTATTTCAGGAACTTTCAAAATGTTTCATTGTACTTGCTTCTAAGAATGACAAATACATGTCCAGTGATTTTGGGAGAAGGGTGAAAACTATCACTTCTGAGCCAGTACACCAAGTTTTGAGAAGGATACACTTGAGAGGACCGTGCTATTATCTGAGTTTACAAAAGGTGATGGTCTCTGGAGGACATTCGGTTCCATTACTGATAGAACTATTTTTTAAGGTTGCTGAACAGATCTGGTCAGAAAACAAGGTGGGGAAATCACAAATTGTTTCGTGTCCTTTTTACTGAAACATTTTTTTCTGTGATAACTTTCTGATCAGCTCTATTACTAATAAGAAGCTGTGACAGCAAAAGCAAAGCAGTTAATCAAGATCCCACCAGAACCCACATACACATTTTTCTTCTGTCTTAAGTTCAAGCTTTTGAGAAGTTCTCCTTTTCAAAGCTCTCTGACTTTTCCTCTGTCCTGGTTTCCTCTTGCATTCCCTTCCTGCTCTCTAGGCTCTGCACAGGTTTCACTCCTGAAGTCAGTGAAGTTACATGGAGTATATGGTGTTGCCAAATTTTGCAATCATAAATACTTAGTTCTTATACAGGGCTTGGCATCGGGAAATCTCAAAGCACTTTATAACGGAGATCAGTATCATTATCCACCTTTTATAGATGGATAAACAGAGGTACAGGGAGGTGAAATGACTTGTCCAACATCACCCAGCAAGTCAGTGGTAGAGCCAGGAATAAAAGGCAGGTCTCCAAAGTCATTTGCTAAAATGCAGATCAATCTGTTCCTGCCCTCTTTCGTTTCCAAAGAATGGCTACTTGACAGGATTGCCAATCAACTTTGATGACACTTGGCTAGAGGCATCAGCCTGTCCTTAGTCTTGGAGGAACAGGCTTATCCCCTCCCCAGACTTGTCTGGTAAACACATTGCAGTCATCATTTCAGTTTATGTTCACAGCTTTACATATAATGTTTCACACATTGCACCATGATAGTATTGACCAGTGAGTTATTAGTTTTCAAAGGATACTTCACAAGGCACATTTTGTACAAAGATTATTACTATAGTGTGTAGGGTGTGAGTACAGGGTGTATTCAGTCACTCATCAGTTTACAGGAGAGAACACGGATCTTGTTGTTAAGAGTCTCACCTTCCAAGTGAGGATCAGCCAACTGAAAGCAATCTTTTCTTCCATGTAATTCTAATTCCATCTAATTCTTCATGTGCAGTAGTTCTTTTACTGGTTTATGGGATTCTTCTTTGAGGAGTCACATTCCGAAGACTTTACTTTGGAATTTTCCTGATCTGACTGTCGGGTTTTGTAAACTTCTAGCTTGAAACAGTATTTCTTTTCCTACATAAATAAATTAATTAATGGGCTTATTGGACCAGATTCTCAACTGGAGTCATGGTCAATGGAGCTATGCCATTTTACACCACCTGCGAATCTGGCCCATTGTCTTCAGTGGAGTAGAGATATAGCAGAACAGCACATGGGTGAAATCTAGGCTCCAGTGAAGTCAATGGCAAAACTTCCATTGACTTCAGTATCACCAAGATTTCACCCCATGGCAATGCTTCTTCACAGGTTATCCATATCCTGCAGCCCTTAAAAAGGTTAAAGGTAGTTCTATGCATAGGCTGCCTTAAAACACATTTGTGGTCACACATTCAAATCTTGGGACAGCCTTTTGCTGTGCTCAGTGTTCGCTATGTGTGTTTTAACACAGAGCCATAGGACACAGTTTGGCTGCTATACAGCATTTTGTACAAAACCGAACCTTAAGCCAACTGCAGCTAAGATGTTGTAATTTGTGTAGAGACATCAAGTACTTGTATGCTCCTTACCACAACTACAGTCACAAGTCTCTCTTTGTATCGGCAGGTTCTGAGAAAATAAGCTTACAGAGCTGCTGTAGAAAGCACCTTCTGTGATGCTTTGGTATGTTGCCTGGTGTTGCCTGCCTGCTAAGTGCAATCTTGTGTAGTTTGTCTCAAAACAAAACACACAAATCACAATGCAGAGATGATTTCCTGCATGCATTCTGTCTATCCATCTATCACTTCCTGTAGTCAGCCATTCCTGTGTCTCTAGTACAGATCTTTACAACAGGAAAATACCATGGTTAAGGAAACTTTAAAACTCCTGAGGTGGATCAGTAAGATAAGTGGTAACTCACTCCCCTAACTGCCCATTCTGTGTGTAAGGGCTGGGGCCCATTAATGGAATGAAGTGATTAGATTTAGCATCTTAGTTTGGCTAATTTATTGTATGCTAAATATAAGTTTGGTGGGTTAATTTATTGTAATATCATGCAAATAATGAAGATACCCAAAATAATGCTAAATTTATGTTATGGTGAAGAGAAACAAATAGGCCTGAGTCTCATTTATACTAAGCCCCCTTAACATCATTGTAATGGGGCCTTAAAATGATAGTAAATATAACTTCTGCCACCAAGACCCCTTCACACAGCCAGAGTGGTGTAAAGGGGCCTTAGTATAAATGAGAACCATGCTCAAAAGTTTTAAAGCAGTGATTTTTAGTGAAGCTCTTTAAAGAACAATGCTTCTAAAGAAGCTTCTTGGTGAGGGAGATGGTGCATTATAGCAGCTTCGCAGCCTCAGTGCATAATGGGAAATTAAGGCCAGCTGGAGAGCCTGGCCCATAGAGGGGAATACGAGCATGAGGTACCCAAAGTACAACTCCTATGAGGCACCACTATGGCATTTCAGAATCTAAATATTTGGGGGTTTAGCCTAAATATTTTGGTTTGGGGGTCAGGACTGATAATTGTTGTTTTCGGGCATTCCTATTTTGATGAAAAGACCCAAATTTTCTGTGGAAAGCAGGCACTTCTTTAAAAAAAGAAGTTTTGTTAAAATCCCAACTTTCTGTCAGACAGTTTAGTTAGAAATTTTTCCACCAGCCTTGCATATAAATCAAATTGAAAGTAACCTCACTGACTGTTTTAAAAGCTTCTAAAAATGGTCCCAAGTTCCCACCAGTTAACTTAGCCAGAATGTCATTGAAAAGTTGATGTACGAAGGAGAAGGGTTATTTTCCTAGTTAGTGTAAAAAGTAATTGCTGCCCAGCATCTACCCAATAATTCCTCGAATCTGTAGCAAAGGGAGGCCAGGTTTAACTTTCTCTGCTCAACAGCATGGAACGGTAACAGTGGCTCTAATCAAACCACTATTCTGCAGACATGCCACAGTTCCTGGATGCCTGGTTCGTCAGATCTCACAAGGGTTTCACATTTGTTCCAGGAGATCCTTTCAGTTTTTAGGGAGGAGAAGGAAGGGGACAGGGCAAATGTGATCACCCTGCAGATTTGAAACCTTAGGCATTTTGCTATATTTGTATTGCACTTCAGCACCGCCGTACCGTATGTTTAAAAATGCAACAAACTGATGAGTCATATACATTACTGCCCATGCTCTTGACCATTAAAGGGATGAGAAATGGTCATTTTGACTTGTTAACCTTTGAAATGCTCACCGGCAGAGTTATTGAAATGCTTGTGTTTTTGATGTCATAAACTCCACATAATTGTTGGTGCATAATTGAAAGGAAGCAGGAAAGATCCTGTTTCTGAGATGACCCCAGTGGAGCAGTCCTCCTACACTCTTCTGCCGGCTGTGATGCTGCTGCTTTGGAAAGGAGTTTCATACGCTGAGAGTATAGCATGGCTGTATCTGCATTTCTCACCGAGGCTAACACATGGATGTCATATAGAGATTCCAGTGGAAACCATGCTGGATAGGGATATGCATGGGTCTAGGCTTTCCTCAGTTGGATTCCTACCCAAGGGTCTTGCATTTCAAGGCAATGATTTTGTATTCAGAACCAGCATGATTTTCAAAAAAGCATCAAATCCGTACAATTACCAAAGAGAAAAGATAAGAGTGTTGTGCGGTATTTTAATTAATGTTAAGCTAAACCTGGGATGTGAGAAACACTTTTTTATTTGACTGTATCAAAGTTGAATGTGCCTAACTCAGGCTTGAGCTCGCAGAAGAGCGGGACATATTTTGCAACTGGATCTATGTTGGTAGACTCCTGTGCCCATGCAAACACCTCTTGACTTCAATGGCCATGCAGCATCCACTTGCCCAGAGGGTTGATTTGTTGCTCACACTAGTAAATGGCAGCTGGCTAGCGGCGCAAATTGCTTCTTATACTCTGGCACGCACCAGGCAGCTGGTGCTTACACATTGCAATGCTTGAAAAGTGCTAGATTTCAGCACATACTAAAGGCTAGATTTTCTGAAGAGCTCAACTCCCATTTAAGCACCAGAATGAACAAGAGCTCAGCACATTGGCTGCTATCTTCACTGAAAAACTTGGCCATAAATGTCACAACAGGAGGTGCAGAGCATTTTTAAAAATCCAGCTCTTGTTTAGGTGATTAAGTGGGAGCTGAACTCTGAAAATCTGAAATTTAGTTGTGGGTGGTGAGCCCTGGAAAATCTGACCCTAATTTGTACTTGAGTATCTTTTTTTGGTTGTTGTTTTTCTTCCTGCTTGAGCAGTTAAAAAGACCACATCATGGTTGTTTGAGAGGAATTCAGGGTGTTAATATAATTCTCAATATAATTCTCTTTGGGAGAGGATCCATATTATTAATAGGCCAAGGACTGAACAGATACAGAGAATGAAATACCTTCTCAGTCGTAACGATGGTCCCTCCAGGACCAGGTCAAAGCCTAAGAGGAGAAGGAGTGCCACAGTACAGAATTGTTGTATCAATTCTATGGCTACACAGAGGACTGCAGTCTCCAAGGCTGTTACTTTCTTTGTGCACTAAAATTCACTTTCATAGACTACACAAGCAGTCTGCTGCATCTTTTAGACAATGCTACCTTTCTCAGGGCACTTACTTTAACCCACACAACTAACAACTGCAATTCAACACCGTAAAGTCCATTTTCACAAATATAAGGTGATCAATTTGTTCAGGGCCTAGCCTGGCATAATGAGAGTTCAACATGTCATCCTACAGCACCAAACATCTCTGATAGCACAGTCATTGGTGTGAGCATACATCGTTTCTCTACTTACAATACAGGAAAGCACAGGAGAGATGGTTGTGGTGGAAGGGCCCCCAGAGAGAAGTACTCCAAGGGGAACGTACTTTTAAACAAATATTTGAACGCCACTGTCTGAGCACTTTATATCTGTAACTGAAGGACTTAAGAGGAAGCAGATGTTACAAGCCTTTGCCAGAGGACACTTAACACTCATTGTTCTTGGAAAATGCCCATGCTTGTCTAGCAAGTTGTGGCGGTGTGCAAAAAGCAATGGCTGGCACACTTGACGTGGGCTTAATACAACTCTGACAACAGTTTGCTCCATTGTTTACAAACAAACAAAAAGCTAAAAATGATCAAAACGCCTTGGGAGGCAAGTTAAATATTTATTTATGCTTAAAGGTTGTACTGGCTGGTCTGAGATCTACGTCTGTAGTATGCGGCCTAACTCCGATGAAGTGAGCTGTAGCTCATGAAAGCTTATGCTCAAATAAATTGGTTAGTCTCTAAGGTGCCACTAGTACTCCTTTTCTTTTAAATCTGTAGTGTAGACCAGGCCTAAGTGTAACAGATTTCTAAGGACATTGCCAGAGTAGTGCTTGTAGAAATGGCACCCACAGAGCTGTGACCTTCTGAGAAGGGGTGTGCTCCCCACACTGGCCCTGCAAGAGCTGAATTAGGCCAGGTGGCCACAATCAGCCAATTAAACTGCAAATGGGGGAGATTTAGGCTGTGTGCAGGGTGCTAATTAGAAGGAAGTTCACCTGTGAGGGAACAGGTGGGGCTTCTATAAAGTCAGGAGGCTGGTAACAGTGGGAGAAGGGGAGTGGGGAGGAAGCCTGTAGTCTCTCTACCTGAGGTAAGGGAGAAGCCAGGGGAGATAGGAACTTCTGAGAAAGGGATAGGAATCCATGAGGAAGGGTTTTCCTAGTGGGCCTATGAAAGAGGGGTCTGATTACAGGTGAAGGAGGAGCTTAAAGAAGCATGGTAGGAAGTAGTCCAGGGAAGAAAGCGGTAGGATTGGTGAAGTCTCAGCCCTTAACTGCTCACTATAATAGGGCCCTGGACTGGAACCCAGAATGGAGGGTGGGCCTGGGTTCCCCTGCCATCCACTGCAGAGTGGTACTGCATGGGGCAGTGAATGAGAGGGCTGCCAACTCTGACTGAAGCTGTTCCAGGAGATTTTTTTTTCCCCCAATATGATGTAATGTCATTTTCTTAAAATATCCTAATAATCTGGATTGCTTTCAATAGTCACTGGGAGATTGATGCCGATTCCAGACAAATCCTGGAGAGTTGGCAACCCTAGTAAATGGGAAGACTGCTTGAGTCACTGTGGGTGTCATATAGGGTAGTGGGCATGGGGCCTGCCTGATGCTGCTTGTGCAGGGAGACTTTGAAAGACTCCCCTGGTCGGAGGGCTGAGTCACAAAGCAGCGGTACCACAGCTTCACCAGTGGGAGCAGAGCAGCAGTGGTGGAAGACCAGAGAGGGGTGCTGAACCAGCCACAGCTAATCCCCAGAATCACTAGAAGGGGCACCGCCCAGTGGTGAGGAGCGTGCACCATTACACCTTCCCAAGAGGTTTTCCACTTACTTCCCATTTCACTTGTATGAGAAAGTATTTACATTCACTTTGCCTCTGGGCCTGTTTTGTTCAGTCTGACACAGTGTTTTCTAGAGGCAGGAGTGCGTGGGTGCAAAACATTAAAGTAAGTATTGTCTAGCAACGTGGTGCCACAGGGGCCATGAGTCACTTGAACTCATTTTACGCAGGAAAAGCGTGGCAGGACACCACACACCATTCTGTAAGAAAGTGCATTGGTCATCTTTGGAGAGAGTAGATAGGAATTGCCAGAGTGGATTGGAGCAGCAGTCCATTCACTGCAGTATGCTGGCTCCAACAGTGACTAATACCAGAGGCTTTGGAGAACGGATCAAGAAACGCTGTACTGGACAACTGTAGAATAACCTGTCCATAGGAGAAGTTTCTTTCCAACACTCATCAGTTAGTGCTTGGCTCATGCCCTGAAGCTTGAGGGTTTATATCCCTTCTAGGCAGACAAGAGCGTCAAAGAGTCTACCTTCACACTGGGGGATTGGTGTAAAACTACTAAAATGAAGAACAGGATCTGGTCCAGAGCATCAGCTTAAATTCAGATACTAAGACAGACTCATTTAAAAGCTGACTTGGAAAATGCAGATTTCTGTCTGAAAGAATTCCAAGAAGATGGTGGCTTGGATGACCTGATTCAGCCCCACCTTGCTTCTTGTGTAATCACTTTCATAGTGAATGTAAAACCTTCCCTAGTCAGAGTAGCAGTGTTCTTCCCACTCTGCACAGGTATGAATGATTACACAAGAGGCAAGGCAGTGGAGATGCAGGCCCGTAAGTGTCTTTATATTGGAAACGTTCACAACAGCTGCCTACTGAGACTTTATTCTAAAACCTGTGAAAATCGCGTGGGGTGATTCACTACCACGAGTGCCAACCTCAGGCAAGACTGTCAAAAAACGGGGCAGACCCCCCAAAGTGGTGATATGGTCTATAATTAAATTTCACCAACTCAGTAACAAAAGAACTTCTGAAGCACTATAACAGTCGTACCAGGGAGCCAGACAGTCCCCTGGGGAATTCCAGTCTATCTTGCCACCCAGGCCAGCTGGACTTGGAGATAATTGGTTGCCATACACCAAAGATCACAAAAAATTCAGGTTGTTTCCAGTCCCCAGAGACCAGTTACTTTGTCCCTCAGATCTCACAGCAAAGACAATGCTTGTAGCCAATTCTATATAGTATACTAAATGGGGATCTATTAACTACAAAAAAGCAATGAGAGCGTTATTTACAGGTTAAAGCAGGCAAACACACACACATACAAATGAATTCATGTGTGGCTTTCAGTGTGACCATTGTAGTAATCTGTCAGCGCTGAATGTCTATTAGGCTAACCCAGGCTGACTCTAGGGATCTCTGCTTCTGTTTCTTAGCTCCAGCCCTGTGAATCCAAACAGCAAAGAGAATATTTTCTTGTGTCCCTGTTTTATCCCCTTCTTCCAACATTCAAACCGATGGGATGGCTTTCTTGCATATCGTACCTTCAGGGGTGTGAGAGGACCGTTAACACAGGCTGTGACTACACTACACAGCTTTTAGCGACATGCCTGCGCCCCTACAGCCGTGCTGCTCAAAGGCGCGCAGTGTAGCTGCTGTTTGTCGGCAGGAGAGGGCTCTCCTGCCAACAAAGCACTGTTCACATGGGTGCTTTTCGTCGGTAAAACTTTTGTTGTTCGGGGGCGGGGGGATGTTTTTCAAAACAAGGCATCAACATTGAGAGATCAAAACTGTTACTTTCTAATTGCAGATTTATTATTTCCAAGATGTACATACTTAGTTACATTAGTGATCCTCTTAATATTCCCCTCCTGCATGATGATCATGTTCTGCAATCTCTTAAGTGTGGCACCTAAAGTTCTCTTCTCTGTTCTGGGATTCTAAGAGAATTCCACCTGGAACAAACCAGGATTTCTGATACAGAAGAGACAAGAGTAGTCAGTGGGTGTATCATGGCAGCTTGAACCCCTAACTGGGTCCTAAAGAGGGTTTGGATTCTAATGCTTAGGTCTGAACTCTTCCATGAAGTTTGAATAAGAGGCAAAACTAAAAGGGGGCAAATTCCCATTTCTAGTTTGAATGTGAACAAAACAGTGAGATTTCAGCCCAGATTGGTTGAAATCTCCTGAGATCACCTGATCTCACTTTGGACTGACAGCTCATGAGAGATTCTGGAACCTTGGGGTCTGAATCCAAATCCCAGTCCTCATTCATCCTTAACCTCAGTTCCTAAATGGTAGTCTCATCTCATCCAGACCTAAAACTCACCTCCTCAGCTTGTCTCTAAGATGACCCTCCATTGAGGCATTTCCCACTGCTACTGCACAGCAAATTTCCTATTCCATCCATTGGAGAGTTATTCTCCTTGTTCATTCTCTGTGCCTCTCCCTATGCTGGTGACCTGTTCTCCAGGGATCTGGTGTTACGAAAACCCAGACTCCATCCTCCATAACAGGAAGATAAACTATCTTTGTCCTTTCTGCCCTGGTAAGTTTGCAGCTGCTGTGGCTCATTCTGCTGCTTCGTGTCTCTGACCTCCTACTGTGGGGATACTTCAAGGACTCCAGATGTTACTGTTGTGCTGGAACTCTGTGGAGACACATCTGTGGTCTTTTCTGGAACTCCTGGGCTCTAGTCCAGCAGCAGCTGTGGAGAAAGGAAGTATACAGTGACAATGAAACCTTGCTGTTCTTATTTTATCTTTACATTTTCCTTCAGCATCCGGGCATCCGTGTATCAAAGCAGAAGTGTCTACTGAGCCTGGAGACAGAAATACAATAGGAGAATATTTTCCCCATGATATCCCATAAAGTGTGGACTGGATGAACCTTATAAAGAAAGTAAAGAGATGGTAGGCCACATTCAGAGGTATAAGTTGGCCTCAGTATAAGTGAGTCTACGTCTATGTGGAGAGAATTAGTGCCAGGCAAGCTGGGGTGTAAATTTTACTTACTAGCCTGCCATGCACTAGCTGTCCATGTGGACCCTGCTACCAGGCACTTAAATTTCACGAGTGACAGTAGGTCAAAGTACACTAAGGAACTTTTAGTGCACAATAGTAGGGTCCCCACGGGCAGTTAGTGTGGCAGGCTGGAGCACCGTAGATTTACAGCCCAGCTTGCATGGACTTACATTCAGAGAGGGAGTAAGCATTCTAAGGGAATGAAGTGCTCTGTGATAACCTTACATTTCCAGACTTTTCTGTCATTACAGTCATGTCTTTTCATTTCATTAATGTGAAGGGAGAGAAGTCTGGCCTGCATATTATAACATGGGTCAGTGAAGCAGGCTGAAAGAATGCCCATTCTTGTTGTATTCTGTAGTGTCCTGGCCAGTAGGATCCTCTCTCTAGAAATAACAGGTTCTAATGTGCAAGGTAGGATCTGAGTTGTGAAGTACGCAAAGACTGAGCCACTTTCCAGCCTAATGACTGTATCTAACATGTTGCTTTCTGAAGCACTTTGGGTTGTTTTTAGTATGAAAGGACTGGCGTATGCTCCCCTTCATTTTTGGCCAGTTGTGCCTAAACTAGCTTTGAGATCTTAGCACTTTACTGAATGAGCCTTATTCTCATTTTCACACCAAAATTCTAGCCCTTAGCAACCCAGTTAAAAAGAACACAGCAAGATCAAGTGCATTTTAGTAGAATAGGGCATTTGGGTGTCACATTATCAAACAAACTGTCAACGTAAAGCTCTGGAGAACACTCCGCTAGCTTGTAACTCATAACAATTCAAGCAGCGTCTGCACGAGGACTTCAGTTTGTCATTATGCTGTAAGGTTAAACGGAAATAATCTCTCTCTAGTTACAAATGTCATTGTCAACACAAGAAATGCTACTTTCTTTCCCCTTCCACTCTCACTGAGGCCTGGCTGGGAAGCACCTTACTTTTATTCTCATTTAAATTGACATACCATATTAGTGCCCACTAGATCATAGGAGAAGCTGCTGGGGGGGCAACAAGTTTTGTTGGCCATCCTAATACGTTGGTTCTTAAGTTCACTGTAGCTCAGCTCACCCAGAGACCAACTGCATTGTTCTTTCCCAAATAACAACTGGACTTCAAATTAGAGAAGGCTGCTTATATCCTGGATGGATGGATTCAGTGTAAAAGAACTGAATGATAAACATGTGACAAGCAATGAACAACATACGGCATAAGGAAGCCATTTGGCAGTTTGGGAAGTCTGCATTAGATACGAGTGTCAGAGCCACAAGGCATACTTTCTAGTCTTCACAAATAAGTGCAATAAGAACTTCATAGCAGCACACCCCATCGTGTATTCTCCCTCTCTGGGCAGTTCTCAGCCACTTCAAGTTTACATTTGAAATAAACAAGGCAGATAAATGTGGGGAGGTGAGATCAGATTATCAGATCTGAGGTATAGAGAGATTAAGTGATTTTCCCAGGGCAACACAGTAAGTCTGTGGCAGGGCTGGGAATTGAACCCAGATCTTGTGAGATCTTGTCCAGTCCGTTAACAAGACCAGCTTGCCCCTCAAATTTTCTGTAAATTTAAAAGAAAACAGAAGCCCAGTGCCTATCTAATACATCTGCAATGCAAGTAGAAATTTGAGTTCCTTTTCTAATGCCCTGTAAGAGACCGCATCCGCTCACCTTGACGAAGCATGCACAATCTATTGAGGTTCTTTTCTTTTGACTCTCTTGACTATTACCGTAGGGTAGTTCTCTCCTAGATTGGGGGCTACCATACTGTTCAAAGCCTCGAATGGCATTCCTTGCCTCCTGCCACATGTCTCATACCGCCCGTGGTAGCATGCCCCAGTTTGTACTTAGATCATCTGAAGCAGCATTAATTAATTACTCATTTTTATGTCTAAGATCAATTGGAGAGTAGGGATTAAGCTTTTTCCTCTGTTGCTCTTCCTGGGTCCCAGGAGATCATCTTACCCACTTGAAGGAACATCTTTTTTAATTAACTTTTTATTGAGCTTTTTCAGAAAATCAGGATTACAGAGCTTCAAAGATACAATTGACATTGTGTAATAGTGATAATAATGAGGACTGGCATGCATTCACCCAATATTGTATGAATGCACCAAATACAATAGCAGCTTCTTTCTGCAATACCAAGAAGGCCATCCTATCTAACCATTCCCTCTGCACTGTGTAATCTGAGAAATTGTTCCATACTGAAGTCCTTATTCCAGAAATGAAGGGCCTGGCAGGTGCGAATACATGATTATCTGCAAACCATATTACACAATCTTATAAAAAGTAAAAGAAAACAAATTTCATATTGGCTTTGGAAGCAAAGAGAGTCTTAAGGGAGAAACTGTAGTGATGATGACGACTCTGGAAACAAATCCTTGGACAGCCAACCAAGTATAAAGTAAATCAGAAAAGAAATATAGAAGTCCACAAAGCATCAGAACAACCCAGTATTTATTAGAGCTGGACAAATAATGGATTTCTAAAGGTAAAAAAAAAAAGTTTCAGGTCAGGCAGAAAATGAAAAATTCTGAAATTTTCCATGAATCAAAAAGTTGAAAAATAATTAGTTTGGGGTCAAACCAAACTTTTCAACAAAATCAAAACACTTCAATTTCAACCATTTTAAAACATTGTTTTAAATAAAATTAAATACATTTTGACGTGACAAGTTATGTCAAACTGAAAAATCTGAATGTTTAATTTAGAAAATGTCAAATGAAACATTGAGTTTTTCAGAATTGTTTGTTCATTTTTTAAGTGAATGATTCAGCATCATCAACACAACTTTGTAAAAAGTGTGTCACCGAATCTGCACTTTTTTTGGTCAACAAAAAAGTTTCACCCAGCCCTGCTATTTATTCTTCAAAACATTCAGGCTAATTGGCACATCTAGGACTGCAAAGGGGCACCAGACTTAGGAGGTAAGTTAAATTTCCCAATAGAGTTGGCAGTTTCCAATAGAAAAGTGAGTAATGCTGGACGATGCTGATGTTTGCCAAGGCACAGACATGCCTAGATACTATGGTGATCGTTAGATAAAGAGTTTACATTCAAATTATCTTTCTGGCCTACAACCTAGCTCTCAGATACTCAGGTTGCTATAATTGTTTAACGTCCTCTAAATAGTCAATACTGGCATTGCTCGGGTGTCTTATTATAGAAAACATACTAAAACATTTCAGGTGCCTCATTAGAGAGCAAACCTCCAGTTTCTTCAGGGTTTCTTGAAAACCGTTCCTTCAGTTGCTGATATTTCTGTATTTAGTAACAGAATCTTACTATTCCTGGGATGCAACCTGGAACTGGGGTACCACTGAGCCTTCTGACTCACCAGCCTGGGTTCCCTCTCACACTATGCTGCTGTGACAAGCTGCAGACCACTCCCGGTCCTAGAACGGGGCATCCGATTCCAGAACTGATTGCACTAGACACATACATAAGTCTTTGCTCTCTGAAGTGACATTTCTATGTATTCAGCCCAAAATGATGCTGTCAAATTGTGCTGGCATATTGCACTCTAAACTCATGTTTAATTTATCCCTTGTCACCTCTTGGTTTCTTCCAGCATTACTGAAACAAATATTACCATGTTTGTTCCTCCCATTGAATATACCTAGACTTGGACGGGATTTTAATCTGCATCCAGGAACTTTGTTAGGTCCCATCTACACTATTAGCTTTTACCACAGTGTAACCAAGTCCTGGGACAGCTGTGTTGTGACCTGGTCCCCAGCTCAGTGGTAGTTCCACAATGGATGGGGCCAAAACCCCACAAACTGTTCTTGTCAGGTTTCCAACCCAAAGTGGTGCAGATGCTTTGAGATCAGCTGACTTTCATGAGATTTCTCTCATCTTGAATGGTGGATATCTTTCACAGACAGTTGTCCTCAGTACACATCAACCATCTTGGGCTAAAATCTTTGAAACTGGCTATTGGTACACATTTTTGGTTGTAGCCAAAATGGATTAAAATAATGGAGCACTTCCAGGTTTGTACTCAACACTAAAATCGACCCTTAGAGACAGATTTGGATCTTTTTCTCCCAATAAATAAATAAATAAATTTGCAGGGCTCAGCTGAAAATTGGACCCTCAAGTCTATCTCTAGTATAAATTATGAATATCTGCTCCACTGGAGGAGAAAGAGGTACTGCAAAGGATTTCATAGATGGACAATAGACTGGCAGCCTGCTCAACCTCTTAGTTTTTCAAGCAGTATTTATCTGAGCAGGGTCATATTGTTGCCCTGCCTGTCACAGTTGTTGGGTTGCTATTAGTTTACAGTTGTCTAGTGTTGTCAAGTTACTTGGCTTTCGTTTATTTGTGTTTTGGGGTTCAGTGTTACACTAGGAGAACTAGCTGACCTGATGTTTTGAAACACTGTGTTGCAAAAGCTGTTCTCAAGCAAGCTCTGCATTAGCCATCAGTGGCAGTATTAAAATGAAAGAGTAGAGAGGTTGGAGGTTACAAACAGTGCTGTGTGTACAAAATTCATTTTCTGGCTACTCCCCTGAACTAAGAACAGCTAATCTTAACAAAACAAAAGCAGACAGGCAGGAGACATGGACCAGAAAGGCACAGTCAACCTGACTTATCAAACAACTGTTTGCCTTTTGACATTGTTTTATTCCCTTAACAATTAGTGATCTAAGACAGTTCTGCCAGTCTATTGGAAATCTTTACAGCTCCAGGGGGGAAGAAAGTGTATTCTTTTAATAGTTTTGTTAGCTGAACAATTTATTCTTTATTTATGTTGGCTTTGATGTGAAGGAAGAAAGTTAAAAAAGAATGTACAAAGTGGGCAGTTTCGTGATACAAGTATATTTATCAAGTGAAAGAGGCTTAGGAGACAAGGAAAAACTGTAATGTGAAACATTACAAAAACACAATTAGGAATTTAGCTATGAAATTATTTGCAGTCTAACCTGTTTTCAACCTTCGCTTGCCTGGTATGAAGGTAATGTCTTTTTAATGGTATTTCCAAAAAAAAATAATACCAGCGTTGAGATCTAAAATCAGCTTGGGAGCTGACCCAGCAAGTGCACGAAGCTGCTAGGAAAACGTCTCAGATCCCAGAGTGGGCACTGACTCACCACTTCTTTATGAGGGAGGCCTTTTCACAGCTGAGATTTGCAAAATGCCTAAGGGCGTTGTGATTAAATTCACTTAAGTGGGAACTGGGTATTGAAATCTATCTATGGTACTTATATGGCCCCTCCATTGCCATATAACTGCACACCTGTCACCTATTTCTCCTCATAACACCTGCATGAGGTAGGAAAGTGCTGTTATCATTGTACAGATGGGGAACTGAGGGCTAGACAGTCCCTGGGCTTATCTACATGGGACAGGTATACCAGCATAAACTAAGATGTGAATTTAACCTCCTATAGTTATACCAGTGCAACGCCCTGTGTGAACACTCTCACTCTGGAATAAGAGTGCCTTTTTTGGTTTAGCTTATGTCACTCTGGAAGTGGTTTAAGCTAAACCAAAAAGAGTTACTCTTATTCCAGAATCACTGCATTCACACAGGGAGTTCTACCTCTCCTGTTTAACTCTTCCTTTATAACTTTCTCATGTAGTAAAGTCCAAAGGAAGTTGACCAAGGTCACACAGGAAGTCTGTGAACCTTGGTGTTCCAAGTCCTAGGCTAGTTCCCTGACTGCCAGACCACCCTTCCTCTCCCAATTCCCTTGGCAAACTTGAAAATCTCCATTTTGTAAAGTAGCGGGGGTGGGGGGGGGGGGAGATGGAGAGTCTCTCTAGCTACTCAGCTTGATTGATCTCCTAGCAGAAGGAAGTAACTGCCATCTTGGCCCTCAATGGCATATAGGGCCTGGTTTTTTCACACAGATCTGAGTTGGGCCTCCTCCTATGTGTATGCTGCTTTGCACATGCAAACACTTGTGCATAAGCTTGTTGAGCTCTAACCATTGTTCACATAATCAGTAAGGAGGTTACCCTATTAAAGAGTGGTTTGTCATACAAAGATTTGATCACTTGTGTGTGGAGGTGACAGGGTGTGAAAATGGGACACCTACGAGTTTGAATGCACAAAACTCACTCCTTCCTTTAGTCTGGCCTTATGAATAAAGAAATGAACAATAAGATCAAAGCCAACTCAAATCTTCTCCAATTTAGCTACTCTTAGCCGGGGTAACTCTTTCCAGATTGCCTTGCTCTCCTGGATCCTCCTTCCTTCTATTTCTGTCAGTGCAGCCTGCCTCTGAAGCCTGCTTCCTCTCTTTTCATTCCTACCTGCTAGAGTGTCTCCCCTCCAGGGTAGACATTGCTGGCAGGTTATACAGAACAGAGGTAGATTAGGGGTTTGTGGGGCCCTGGGCCAGACCAAGTGTGGGCCCCTCCCCATCCCTTTCATCTGCAGTCCCCCCACCCCTGGCGCTTCTGCCAGGGAAATGGGGTCAGGGCATGAGGGCTTACCCTGCCCTGCCCACCTACCTTGCATTCCTGCTGGGGAGCTGGGTTGGGGCGCAGGGGCTTCCATTGGCCCAGTGGCTAATCTGCCACTGATGCAGAGCCCCTGTCACCAGGACAAACCATTAACCCCATTCCAGACTCAGTCCAGTGTAAAATTTGTCCATGCCATGACACTGTGCATTTAAATCCTTAAATGAAGGGCCATATTTTCATACATGGCCCCTAAAGAGACATCAGCAAACTTTCTGCATGCATGAAGTTACACAAGGGAGGGAGCATTTGTGCACACAGACCAGGCAAATTTGCATCTAACTACCAAATTTGCATACACCAAGTTTTCTGTTTGCACATGGGAGAATGTTTAAAACTTGTACAGAATTGCAGAAGCTGGTTTGAGAACTTTATCCTTAAATATCCAGCACGAGATGTTTTAATTTAAAAGGCTACCAACAAACACTGGAGTAAAATAGGATTGCAATGACGTTACTCTCAACTGACCTGGATGTAAGTAAGATCAGAATTAGGGCTGTTGTATTTTTAATAGCTGCTGTGGTCATGATACACCTAGGTACCAACAGCATAGAGAAAGATAGCAGAATAAAAGAGGCAGTTAGAAGCAAAAACTGTCCCAGACTGAGATGTTAGTAGAGGGGGTTTTGAAACAAATAGATAAATTTAACAGTAATAAGTCATCAGGAATCTATGATATTCACCAAGAGTTCTGAAGGAACTCAAATATGAAATTACAAAACTTCTAACTGTGGTATATAACCTATCCCTTAAAACAGCCTCTGTACTAGATGATTGGAGGGTAGCTAATGTAACAATGATTTTTAAAAAAGGCTCCAGAAGCGACCCTGGCAATTACAGGCCAGTAAGCCTAACTTCAGTATCAGGCAAACTGATTACAACTATAGTAACGAACAGAATTATTAGACACATAGATGAACATGCTATGTTGGGGAACAGTCAACACTGCTTTTGTGAAGGGAAATCATGCCTCACCAATCTATTAGAATTCTTTGAGGGTGTCAACAAGCACATGACGAGGGTTATCCAATAGTATATAGACTTTCAGAAAGCCTTTGACAAGGTTCCATACCAAAGACTCTTAAGCAAAGTAAATAGTCGTGGGATAAGAGGGAAGATCCTCTCATGGATCAGTAAGTGGCTAAAAGATAGGAAACAAAAGGTAGGAATTAATGGTCAGTTTTCATGATGTAGAGGTGTAAATAGCAGGGTTAGAGATCACTACTGAGAATTGTGCTATTCAACATATTCATAAATGATCTGGAGAAAGGGGTGAACAGTGAGATGGCAAATTTAGGAGATGATACAAAATTACCCATGATGGTTAAACCCAAAGCTGACTGCCAAGGCATCTCACAAAATTGGGTGACTGGACAACAAAATGGCAGATGAAATTCAATGTTGATAAATTCAAAGTAATATACATTGGAAAACATAATCCCAACTACACATACAAAATGATGGGGTCTGATTTAGCTGTTACCACTCAAGAATGAGACCTTGGAATCACCATGGATAGTTCTCTGAAAACAGCTGCTCAGCATGCAGTAGCAAAAAGGCTAACAGAGCATTAGGAACCATTAGGAAAGGGACAGATAATAAAACAGAAAATGCCGTAATTCCACTATGTAAATCCACGATATGCCCACATCTTGAATATTGCGTGCAGTTCTGGTCATCCCATCTCAAAAAAAGATATATTAGAACTGGAAAGGTACAGGGAAGGGCAACAAAAGTATTAGGGGTATGGAACAGCTTCCATATGAGGTAAGGTAAAATAGACTGGGCCTGTTCATCTTAGAAAATAGATGACTAACGGGGAGTATGATAGAGGGCTATAAAATTATGAATGGTATGGAGAAAGTAAGTAGGAAAGTGTTATTTATCCCTTTATATAACACAAGAACCAGGGATCACTTAATGAAATTAATAGTCAGCAGGTTTAAAAAAAAAAAACATAAGGAAGTACGTCTTCACACAACGTCTTCACAGTCAACCTATGGAACTCATTGCCAGTGGATGTTATGAAGGCCAGAAATATAACTGGGTTCAAAAAAGAATTAGGTAAGTTCATGTCACATAGGTCCATCAATGGCTATTATCCAAGGTGGTCAGGATAGGTTTGCCAACTTTCTGATTGCAGAAAACTGAACACCCTGCCCTGCCCCGCCCTGCCCCATCCCTTCTCTGAGGCCCCACCCCCACTCACTCCATCCCCCTTCCATCCATCGCTCACTCTCCCCCACCCTCACTCACTTGCTCTTTTTCACTGGGCTCGGGCAGGGGTGTAGGAGGGGTGAGGGCTCTGGCTGGGGGGACGGGATCTGGGGGGGTGGGGATGAGGCCGAGGAGTTTGGAGTGTGGGTGGGGGCTCTGGGCTGGGGCCATAAATGAGTGGTTCAGGGTGCAGGAGGGGGCTCCAGGCAGAGGCAGAGAATTGGGGTGTGGGAGGGGGCTCCAGGCAGAGGCAGAGAATTGGGGTGTGGGAGGGATGAGGGCTCTGGCTAGGGGTTTGGGCTCTCGGGTAGGGCCAGGGATCAAGGGTTTGGTGTGCAGGAGGGGACTCCAGGCTGGGGCTGAGGGGTTCAGAGTGTGGGAGGGGGCTCTGGGCTGGGGCAGGGGGTTGGGGCACGGAAGGGGGTTCAGGGTGCGGGCTCTAGGCCATAAGCGGCAGATGGGGAGGCTGAGCCTCCCCAAACAGCCAGGCGTGGCCCCTCCCACACTCCATTCCCGGGGTTGCAGCGCCGCTGCATGCTCTCCCTCCTGGAGCTCCGGGGCTGGGAGTGCTGCGGGCACTAGCCAGCCTGGGGCGGGGGCTGGCGACCGCCATGGGGAGGAGCTGGGTTCCAAGGGTGCAGAAGGGACAGGGCCTTGGGTGGAAGAGGCAGGGCTGTGAGCTAGCCAGCAGTTCACGTGCCTCCCATGCTCTAAGTGACACTTGACAGTCGCTTCCGGGAGCCACCTGTGGTATGTCCCTCCGGTGCCTAGGCACCAGGGCGGCCATGGTTCCTGGCCAATGGGAGCTGCAGAGCCAGCACTCGGGGCAGCGCCTGTGTTGGGGGCACAGGCAGTACGTGGAGCCCCCTTGGCTGCCCTTGCGCCTAGGAGCCAGAGGGACACTTCCGAGAGCCGTGTGGAACTGGCCACTGCAGCCAACCAGACTTTTAACGGTCCTGTCAGCTGCGCTGACCGAAGCCACCAGGGTCCCTGTTTGATCGGGCATTCCGGTCGAAAACTGGATGCCTGGCAACCCTAGGTCAGGGATGCAATCCCAGGCTCTGTGTGTCTCTGACCTCTGACTCCCAGAAGCTGGGAGTTAAGGACAGCGAATGGATCATTCAATAATTGCTCTGTTTTGTTCATTTCCTCTGAAGCACCTGGCACCGGCCACTTTTGGAAGAGAGGATGCTGGGCTAGATGAACCATTGGTCTGACCCAGTATGGCCATTCTTACGTGGATGAGTGGTTATTCTCAAGAGATCAGGATGTCAGATATCCTGCGTGGCAGGAAACTAATTATGTTTCACCCATCTAAGTTGTTAACCAGTTATTTTCAATGGGGGAGTTTGTTTTTGCTGCATGATTTGGGAAAATTACCCTGTCAAGGCAAAGGCCTGGGACAGATGTTCTCCCTAACTGATAATAAAAGCAGGGCCTTTCAGCTTTGCACTGGCTCTGAAGCTCAGTGCCATCCCACAACATGTCAACAGAATGCAGGCAGTAAATGCTTTATGAAGAAGCGTTTCATTGCTTTCTTCCCATTCTTTTCAGGAGGGGCCAGGGGGGCATGTGTGGATATTTGCAGCATAAAATGAAATTGTGTTTTAGCCCCACCAATAAGGACAAGAAATGTTTAAAGCCTCTTGTCATTGTAGGCAACCCACTATTTACAAGTCTGAATCATTATAAATCTGATATTTCACCCATGACGCTGCCAACTGTCAAAAAATCAATGACCAGTTAATTATATTTATTGTACAGCTGTTCATAACAGCTTTTTACACTCTCCTCTTTTTTAAAATAAATAAAATTAAAGATCCCTGACAATAGTTCTTTGGAGAAAAGTTAATAAGTGTCCAAAGAACTGATAACCAGGAAGTTTGTTTAAGAAACAGTCTAAGTGGGAGTAAGGTTTGGAATACGGAAAAGCAGAGAGGAGTTCTGGAGCTCATGAAAATCCAGGAAACTCTCAGACCCTGATACTGGAAGTGACCTTCCATGCATTGACCCCTGTGCCTGCATGGAGCTCCATCAATCTCACTTGCAGAATCTGGTCATTAAATTGCCCCCAGAACCATTTATCTCTCTGAATCCCGGTTGCTGATACTGATGGGCCAATGGTAGGTCACGCTGTTAGTGCCCCAGCTTTGTATTGTAATAAATCAATAGCCACATTTACAGCTGTTACCAATAATAATTACTTGTTATGGTAGCACCTAAAGGCCCCAACCAAGCCTGAGGCCCCATTGTGCTAGGAGCTGTACAAACACATAGTAAGAGACAGTCCCTACCCCAAAGAATTAATGGTCCCCAAGACAAATAAAGTGTAGGAGATAAAGCTGATCTGGAATTTTTTGACAAAAGTTTTCATCAGGAAAGTCCCAATTTGTCAGATGGAAACTTCTCAGCTTGAAAATTTTTTGAAAATAAGTTTCAAAATTGTGAAAGTGTTTCATTTTGATATTTTCTACAAGAAAAATTCTGGCTTCAAAATTATTTCTTTTTAAATCTAATATAATTAGATTTAAAAAATTACATGAAAAATGGTTTGAAATCCAAAATGTTTGTTGGGTTTTTTTTAATTATTGAAATAAAAAGTTTTAACTGAACCAAGATTTTGAGTTTGGATTTTTAGTGTGAGAAACTTTTCATCATGATTTTAGGGGAAAAAAAATTGAAATATCAAAAAAAAAGGGGTGGGGCGGGGGGCAGGGAAAAACAGTTTCCCACTCAGGTCTAGTTCAAGGGGAAATGGAAGCACAGAGAGGGAAAATGATTAGCCCAAGGTCACACAGCTGGTCATTGACATGACTAGCATTAGAATCCAGACTCTAGGGGTGAAGTTCTGTGCTGCAGCTCTTAGGGTATGTCTACACTGCAATTAGACAACTGTGGCTGGCCTGTGCCAACTGACTCAGGCTAAGGGGTGTTTTAATTGTAGTATAGATGCCTGGGACCCTCCCACCTCGCAGGGTCCTAGAACCCAGAGTCAGCCTGAGCCAGAACATCTAAACCACAATTAAACAACTCCTTAACCTGAGCCCCTTAGCCGGAGTCAGCTGCCATGGACTAACTGCAAGTGTCAAATTGCAGTGTATATATACCCAACAGGCCTACAGCACAGAACTCACAGCCTTGGCTTTAAGCTATCTTTACTTCCTCATGACCCTGGGCTGCTCCAGGACTGGAGTTACTGCAGGCATAACTTGGCCTCTTGCAAGCCTAGATTGCTTATTAATGATCATTTATATTCCAGTAATGTCCAAGGACTTCCAGCAGAATTGGGTTATCATTGCATAGTTACTGCAAAAACACAGAAGAGATGGTTCACAAATACTACAGCGGGATCCAAATGGACTATTTATGTCCACTGCAGTCTGAAACCTATACCACTTTTCTAACTGATCACAATATGCTTCCTTAAGATTTAATCCAAAAGTGCTACTGAACTTTACGTGTAATCAAATCACAATTGCCTAGTATTTGCTGTGTCCGATAACCACTTTTCCCAAGTCCTAAACTCAGGTCAGAATGCTTTCCTCTTTGTATCCCTCTGATTTACATTACAACTGTGTGCTCTGACTTTCTGATGGGACTAACAAATACGTTCCCAGTTTAACAAAGGCATAGTCTGTGACTTACTTCTGTGACAGTTATTTAAGCTTAAGAGCATCTCTGCAAACAATGGAAGTTTACCTAAAAAGTTATAGCAACTGCAAATTCAAAGACCACAGCTTGCTGTGGGAGCATTACAAATAGAGTTTGGTTTTAAAATGGAAAAACAAATTTTGCCAGAAAATTTGAAACTCGTTTCCATTTCATGGGATTCAAAATGGATTTTTTTTAAATGTCAAATATATTTAACTATTGTTTTAATTTCTCAGTTTCCTTTTTTCCCCTTTTTGCCCCTGAATGAATAAAATTAACAATATCCCAAAGTTTCCCCCACATTCTCTTTTTGCCCCTCTATCTTTTCTCCAAAGTTGAGACATTTTTGAAAAATTACAGTGGGGAAAAAGGAAACAGTGGGGGCGGGGAGGGAAGGTGGGAGAGCCCTGGACCTTATTCATTCTCCAGAATTCTTTGGCAGAAAGGGAGAAAAAGAAAAGGGGAAATAAAAATGAGAAATTTCAAAAACAAATTTAAATTGACACAAAATGCATTTCAATTAAAAACAAAAATTTTCATTTTATTTTTAAATGTTCCATCCAAATTTTAAAAAAAACAAACTGAAAACCAGTTTTCCTGTGACAAAATTCATTTGTGATGAAACTTTGTTTTTCTGCCAGAAATATTTTTGGTCAAATAATTTCAGCAAACACAAGTTAAAAGGGAGCTCAGACCCTGCAGCAAAACACATTCTTCTCCCTAGAACTGTGCTGCTGACCTGGCGAAGAGTCCCCGATTTAAAGAGACAGAAGGTATAAATATCTAGTTCTGGCATTTTACCCAGCTTGGATATAGAACAAATACCTTATATATAAATATGCTATGTTTATAGTGATCACACTGTGTTAAGACCTACCTTCTGACCCCTGCTCCCCAGTGAAAGGCCATGGGCCAGATCCTTATCCTCAATACAGCCCTTTGTGCCTCTCCTTTGGTGCAAAATGCCCACAAAGATGGCCTCTCCAGGCATCTAAAGATTTCTCCATTGGGAGCAAATCTCTGAATGGAATAAAACTGGAGCTGGTTGGAAACACGTTTGTTTGGTTTGTTGATTTTTAATTTTTATTTCTTTTATTTCTATTTTGTAATTGAAATACCACATAAGCCCTCCTTGTGGAGCTACTATAAGGTGGGTGCAAAACCTGTTTGAAAACCATTCCCAGAGAGTAATCAGTGGTTCACAGTCATGCTGGAAGGGCATAATGAGTGGGGTCCCGCAGGGAACAGTTCTGGGTCCGGTTCTGTTCAACATCTTCATCAATGATTTAGATAATGGCATAGAAGGAGTACTATGGAAAGGGATCTGGGGGTCAGTGGATCACAAGCTAAACATGAGTCAACAGTGTAATACTGTTGCAAAAAAAAAAAAAAAAAACCACAAACATACATAATTCTGGGATGTTTTAGCAGGAGTGTTATAAGCAAGAAACGAGAAGTAATTCTTCCGCTCTACTCTGCACTGATTAGGCCTCAACTAGAGTATTGTGTCCAGTTCTGGGCGCCACATTCCAGGAAAGATTTGGCCAAATTGGAGAAAGTCCAGAGAGGATCAATGAAAATGATTAAAGGTCTAGAAAACATGACCTATGAGGGAAGATTGAAAAAATCGGGTTTGTTTAGTCTGGAGAGGGGACATAAATTTTCAAGTGTATAAAATGTTGGTAGAAGGAGCAGGAAGAATTGTTCTTCTTAACCTTTGAGGATAGGACAAGAAGCAATGAGCTTAAATTGCAGCAAGAGGTTTAGGTTGGACATTAGGAAAAGCTTCCTAACTGTCAGAGTGGTTAAGCACTGGACTAAATTGCCTAGGGAGGTTGTGGAATCTCTGTCATTGAAGATTTTTAAGAGCAGGTTAGACAAACACCAATCTAGATAATATTTAGTCCTGCCATTAGTGCAGGGGATTAGACTAGATGACCTCTCAAGGTCCCTTCCAGTCCTATGACTGGAGTCCTATGCTGGCAGTTTGGTTTCAGTGCATGAAACAATTTGGGGCTAATACTAGGCACATGTAGTCATTATCCTTCTACCACTCAACCATTGGATATTTAGTTTTTCCCCAGCAGATTGATCAGTGGGATGACATGGCCGATGCTGGTGGCATCCCCACTCCCGGTGTTCATAGTCTTGTCAAAGGGCCTCAGGATCTATCTGCCCATCTAAGGGTCTGTGCTCCTTCTCCCATCACTGTGGTATCCAAGCACTCCACGACTGTATTGAAGTGAACCCAGAGAGATCTCTGTATCTTGCTCTCCGTCCCATGGAAATGAGGTCTGGAGTGATGGACAGTCACCGGGAAAGCTGTGCCTCCCCTACATGAGGCACGTGCCTGAGATGGATTGTTCCGGTGAGGCGCGCCTCTGACTGGAAATCAAGAGGGTACAAGATGAGGCCGGTAAGGTGGCCGTTCCTATGGAAGACTTTAAAGATGAGATGCGAAACCTTGAATTGACCTGCTCTTTAGTGGAGAAGCAGTGAACAGGGCACAGCACTGTGGTGGTGTGGTCTTGGCAGTCCGTGATGATGGCTAAGTGGGCTGCAGTTTTATGGATCAAATGTAGCTGTTAGGTTGATAGGTTTGTTGCGAGGCATATTGCATTTTACAGTGAAGAAGTATGGCGGTCACAAATACGTGCATGTCACAAAGACTCCTTGAAGCAAAACGTAGCCATGCAAGTAGAAATCCAGAGAAGCTGCTTGTAATGTCACTCCAACACATGGAGGGTGGGATTTCCCTGTTACCACCTCTTGCTTCATCTGGTTGCCAGGGAGCTGATGCTTTAACTGAAACTCAGATAACCTGATGTGCAGCATAAACCAGCAGAAGTGGTCATGGATATTTGAAGCAATGGCAGGCCCACCCTCAGCTTTCACATTGGCAGAGGAACCGCTTCTCTGCTATACTGGAGCAGTGTAGGGACCAGGACGTGTGTAGGGAATGGCTGCCATGCACTGCCTTCCTCTCATCTTTTCCAGTTTAGGAGGGGGGAGTTCCTCTTTGTCTGTTGGTGCCTACTGTAGGTCATTCCACAGCTATGGGCAATCCTAATGCTCCCTCTCCTCAGGAGTAACTGGCACCATGGCAGCCCCATATTCATCATCTCATTTTGCATAAGGATAGCCCAAGCCACACTCCCCCTGCTATAGTGGCCTCCTCTGCAGCCACCACTGTAACTGGATGACCGCTTTCACCACATCTGTACTCAGACAATGTCCCCAACCCATTCCTTGACTCCTTGGTTTCCTGGTAAAACTGTGCAATCCGTCTAAGTCTGTGAAACATTCCATGGTCTGCCCCTACCAGAATCATTAGGCTGTGAGGACAAAACTATTCTATCAGAACCCATATGTTACCGGGGACCCAGAGCATCTGCATATCACTTAGAAGTGCCTGTTGTCTTTGGAAGACACATCCCATCTTTCAGATCCACTTCAGCAGTGCTATTGTAACCCACTGGCAAGTGTGTATGATAGGTGCCTCTTTAATCTGTAGAAGGTATTAATCTGTTACAGGCCCAGTTAGGAAGCCTTGGTTCTGCAGCAAAAGCACATGTGTTTAACTCTGAAGATCCCCATTTCAGTCCCTAATGTGTTGGACAAGATGGCAGCTGTCACACTATGGGTGTCATGTTGATTCATGAAATTCATTCCTGAACATAGGGGAAGTACAAGGCCACCGTGCCACTGAAATTCCATGTCAGCCCACTGGACTTCTACACAGGTGTGAATTTCACCTTATGAGTAGTACAAATGCTTTAATATTAACATAACAAGAAAACAGGCTTCTCTTCCAAACCCAGACACACAGCTGTTACAAAGATATGTCCCTTTTCCAGCTAGGCCAGAGCATGCACCCAAGATCACTAAGCAGTTGATGACAATAAATGACTGAGGTGCACACTAGTGTAATGACCAAGGCAGATATCTAAAGCACTGTTGCGTATGTCGAGATGGGAGTAGGATACTTATGATAGCACTTCCACAAATCCCTCTGGCTCAAGGCCTTGAAAGGAGACAATTAATCAAATGAGATACACAAATATACACTAAAAGTTGTTCCTAGCAATGATTCATTGAACAGCTGCCAATAAAGAACAAAACTGTAAAAATGTCACAACCTTTTTTGTAGCTTATTCTGAAACAGAAAAGAGATAGGTTCACCCAATAATGACCCAAGGCCAGTTGTCCAGCCAGCTCTGTACATCTCCATTGTCATAGCATAAAACAGCATGACTGTTGGGAATAATAATAATTAATATGCAATGTGAAAATTCAGAGTAGCAGCCGTGTTAGTCTGTATTCGCAAAAAGAAAAGGAGTACTTGTGGCACCTTAGAGACTAACAAAGTTATTTGAGCATAAGCTTTCGTGAGCTACATCCGATGAAGTGAGCTGTAGCTCACGAAAGCTTATGCTCAAATAAATTGGTTAGTCTCTAAGGTGCCACTAGTACTCCTTTTCTTAATGTGAAAATTGAGAGTAAAGCAGATCACTACAATTAACTTCATAGGTGCTATTTTATGGAATTGGAAAGTCATTTTAGCAGCCCTAGGACATTTTAACCGCCCCAGAGCGCAGACATAAAAGGAAGATATTTTCCAAGCTTCAAGTATAACCAGTTTCCGAGCAGAAGGGAATTGTTTTAGCATGTAGCTTTCTAATTAAACCTTGGAAGAAGGCAATGTTAGATGAGGTTCTGCCTTCATTTACACTGAAGTAACTCCACTTAAATTAACAGAATTAACTTTGAATTGACACTGATGTAACTAAAAGCAGAATTTAACTCAGCATCTGTAAAGTACAAACATCTACATAGTCAGAAACCCTCAATTCTGACTGGAAGGTGATGGCTAGAATTTATAGACCTGGAGTCAATTAGAGAGTTAAATAAACTCAGTCTCCCCAGCAGTAAATGTATCTAAATGAGGCATCCCCAGTGGAGACAGATTTACAGCGAGCAAAACTGCTATAAAAGGTAAGAACAGCAAGAGAAATGTAGTTTTAGTCTCTGATAAGAAGGTGTGAGGTAATTACAGGTTTCCCGCTAGCACGTGGAAGTGGCACATTTAGCCCCAACAGATAGTAAATGTCTAATTGACAGGTTATGGAGATTGACAGGTGTGACTTGCAGTGGAAAGAGGAATGGGAAAACTACAAGGCTGATGCTCAGACTGCACTGTAAATCGACAGTGTGTTTATGCCACAACAGGCCAAATTCTCTGATCCACCTGAGCTGTTGTACATATTGACTTCATCTTTTCTCAGAAGTAAAGCCCAACAGTAACCTTTTATTCAAGTCTGTAGGTGAAATTCACCCCCCCTTCAGAAGGCCAGCACAAGCCGTATGCCCATTTATGCACATAGACGACAAATCCTGCATCTTGGCAGGGGATTAGACTAGATGACCTTAGTGGTCCCTTCTAACCCTAAGATTCTATTATTCTGTTATTAATGATTAATTATTATTATTTATTATTATGAGGTTCCACTTAAGCCCTAATTTGTTTTGAGGGCATAAGTGAGGCCTAGATCTTGTACTGGCCATCTGCAGAGGAGTAAATATCACCAGTGAATTTCAGTCCAATGGAGCAAATTTTGCTGTCATTGGCACCATTGCAGGGGCGTTGGCTTTAATGGAGTGGCATGAACGTAACTGAGAACTGACTTTGTCCCAAGTATGGCCAACGCCATTGAAATTAAACCACCTTCCTCTCCCCATTTGGAGCTATGGAAGCAAACTGCTCAGCTTTACAGAACCAATGCTGTATAAAGGTTCTTTCTAACTAAAAAGCTGCAAATCCCCTCCTTCTGGAGTCCTGACTTCAAATCTGCCATAATCACAGTTGAAAAACCAGGAATAGGTTTGGTGCTCTTGACCTTAGCTCTGCTGGGCACTGAGCTAGATCAGAATCAGTCCCGAAGTGGAGTAGAGTTCAGAAAAACTGGTTTCCTGTGTCTAAAAAAGACCAATGACCGGATGCTGCAGATCAGGATTCACTAACTCTCTCTATGAGCAGCTTGCATGAGTCCTTCCTTTAAGAAGTGCTGTCAGTTTGTCACTTTGATGATGAATTTTTGTAGTATTATTTCAGAGTAACAGCCGTGTTAGCCTGTATTCACAAAAAGAAAAGGAGTACTTGTGGCACCTTAGAGACTAACAAATTTATCTGAGCATAAGCTTTCGTGAGCTACAGCTCACTTCATCGGATGCATCCGATGAAGTGAGCTGTAGCTCACGAAAGCTTATGCTCAGATAAATTTGTTAGTCTCTAAGGTGCCACAAGTACTCCTTTTCTTTTTGTAGTATTATTTAAAACTTAAATGTAACAATAGAAATATCAAGCTGTTACTCCTGAGAATACCACACTATCTTGGGGAGTAGTGTGTCCTAGTGGGAAGGGCACCGGACTGGGAGTCAGAAGACATGGATTCTAACCCTATCACCAGCCAGCTCTGGGACTTTGAGCAAGTCATTTCATTTCTCTATGGCTAATTGTCTGCTCTCCATCCCACTTTGTCTATCCTATCTATTCTATTGTTGATTATTTGTATTGCAGTAGCAACTAGGAGTCCCAGTCATGGACCGAGACCCCATTATGCTAGGTACTGTACAAACCTAGAGCAAAAAGACATTCCCTCCCTCAAACAGCTTGCCATCTAAGATTTGTAAGCCCTATAGGGCAAGGACCTTCTTCATGATGTGTATGTGCCGTGTCTAGCACAATGAGTCCCTGATCTCAGTTGGGGCCTCTAACTGCTACCCCATTACAAGTTAAAAACACTAATAGTAACTAATTCTGATATTTGTTATGCTGGGGTAAGTCAAGAGTATCTCCACTACAGTAAATGTGTAAAGTCCATGTAGAGAGACAAGTGGGTGAGGTAATATCTTATTGGACCAACTTCTGTTGGTGAGAGAGAAAAGCTTTCAAGTTTACACAGAGCTCTTCTTCAGGTCTGGGAAACTTATCAGCATATTAGAGGTTAGTGAACAAGTGTCCACCATTGGAAGTCCCAGCTCCTTCCACTTAAGCCCTGGAAAGTTTTGATAATCTCATAATAAATTCTGCATGCATGTTGAAAAGAGATGGGGACAGAATGCACCCTTGTCTCACGTCCTGCCCAATGAAAAACCTCTCACTGTTGCCCATTGCTGTTCTCACCCTGGTTGACAGTACAGACTTGCAAGGAGTTCAATGAGATGCTTTGGAATCCCCATGCCTGCCAGTATTCTCCAGAGACTGTCATGTTGGACAGTATCAGACGCTTTGGAGTAGTCAATGGAACACAATCAACGGATGCTTATATTCCTGTCATTTTTCAGTGACATGACAGATATTTATGATTTGATCACATGCCTTGTCCCTTTCTAAAACCAGCTTGTTGTGGTGGAAGTTCTGCTTCTATCATTCACTTCATATGATCTGGAATTATGTAGAGCAGCACTTTATTCAGGTGCAATATCAGGGACATGGTATGATAGTTATTGCACCAGGTGATATCCCTTCTTTGGTAAGGGCAAAGATTCCCTTCATCCATTTGTCCAGCCAATTTCTAGTCATCCATACATTGTTGCAAATTTTCCACACGAGATCAATACCATGGTCACCAATCACTGTAAGCAATTCTGCTCATATGTTAGCTAAACCCTGGTGCTTTCCCAGGCTGTATTTACATAATACCATGCATCACTTCCACTCCCAGGACGATGGCTCTGGTTCTATACTCTTTCCATCCTGTACTGTAAGTGGCTCTGAGGCAAAGATTGGCACAGTAATCTCTCCTTCTGTGTTTGATATCATCACGTTCAGTAAGAACTCTGCCATCATGATCTTTTATTGTGCTCAGTTGTAGGGAAAACTTTTTAGTATGAAGTCTGATGACTGTGAACCTATAATTCTCAATTCTCACTCATCTAGTCATCTTTGAATCTGTCCGCTCAGTTCCTCGCATTCTCTCTTACATTCTTCAGTTTTCAAGCCACTATCTTTCACTCTGCATCATTTTTTCACCAGCTCAAACACCTTCTCCATTAACCATGGTGTGGTCAGATTGTATACTTTGGTGGCTTTGAGCAGGATAGTTTTCATTTTATAACAAAGGTTGCTCTCTTCTTTCATCTGTGACAATGACTCAAACCTGTTTTGTACAGAAATCATGTAGTTTATGTTGATTTTTGGATGAGTCCAAATTCAGTGGACCTGACAAACATCTTATCTTTCAAAATTTTAGTTTTATATTTGAGCCTAACAGTTGATGGTCTGATCTGCAGTCTGCACTCAGAAAAGTGTCATGGGATGCTCAATCTCCAGCATCTCTGTATCATCACATAGTCTATTTGGTTCTTGTCATCCCATCAGGTGATCACCATGTATATAAACATCTAAGACCTTTGATGAAGATGTTTGCAATGACCAGATGATTAGAGCAGCCGAATTCAACTAAAACACCTTCCTCTCTCACTTTGTAAACCCAGACAATTATTTCCCGTTACTTCTTTAAGAGAGCTTACCACTCCAACTTTCATGTTCAGGTTTCCAGTTACAAGGATGATGTCTTTGCTTGGTGTGTCAATGAGGGTCTCTTTGAACCATTCATAGAACTCATCAACTGCAGCAGTAGCTGCTGTTATGCGGTATAAAGTCAGTAGGATCGACATTAACTGGCTTCCCTCAAAGGTGAATTGTTATGATTCTATCCCTTATTGGATTGTATCCAAGCACACACTTTGATATCTCCTTGAATGCAACTTTGTTTTCTCTCACTTCCTCAGATCCTGAGTACTACACTGGATACCCATCCATTGTCATGAAATGACCCCACAATATTCCATCGCAGCTCTGAGGTTCCATATATACCTATCTTACATCTCTTCAATTCTTTGGTCACCAATGGTGAGCTTCCTTTCATACATACTCCTCAAATTCCAAGATCCTAATCTGCTAATTTATTTATCAAGGTTCAGGTCATTCTTTTCCTTGGTGCAAACATCAGGCACTGTACTTCCCAAAGATTTGGTAAAACATTATAACCACCACCGGTAATATTAATGGCCCAAACTTCCTCCCCAGTACAATTTGCTGTGTCTTCTGGCCTAAGGAGACATTGTCCAGCACCTCAGTAGGTCATGTTGCTTTTGTTCTGCCATGATAGTTCTTGTAGGAGAAAATAAAGAGGGTGGTTTCCTGTTGTCTTCCCTCCAGTTTGTGGCTGCTGTTAAATTGTGGTTTAGCATTTCTACTTTCAGTGGCACTTCTTCCACTGGGGGTGCCACTACCCTCCCAGGCATTCATCCATCTGAAACCATTGGCACTTCCTGAGGGAATGCCTATACTAGAAACACTACAACTGCACTGCTGTAATGTAGACACTAAATACAGTGATGGAAGGGGTTCTTCCATCACTGTAGTAAATCCACCTCTTCGAGAAGTGGAGCTAGATTGACAGAAGAATTCTTCCATCTAGCTGGTGTTGTCTATACAGAGAATCCACTGTTTACACTGGTTTAAACCTGCGATTGACCCATGTCCCAGGCTGCAGAAACCCCCCATGGTCTCTGCCCATCTTGCTGGGGGAACATTCCTTCGTGACCCAAAATATGACGATCAATTAGACCGAGCACATGGGCAAGACCCACCAGCCAAACACCTGGGAAAGAGTTCTCTTTAGATGGGGAGAGCTCAGAGATACTAGTGTCCCTTCTCCAGCTGTTGGAAATATTTGCTAATAGCAAACGCAGATGGACCATATGCCATTTTTGAACAACTTCATCGTACAATCCCCTCCATAAACTTATCAAGCTCAGTCTTTAAACCAGTTAGGTTTTTTCCCCCCCCCCCACTGCTCCCCTTGGAAGGCTCTTCCAGAGCTTTACTTCTCTGATGGTTAGCAATCCTTTGTCTAATTTCAAGCTTAAACTTATTGATGGCTAGTTTATATCCATTTGTTCTTATGCCAGCGTTGGCCCTTAACTTAAATAAGTGTTCTTCCTTCGGTTTACCCCTCTGATGTATTTATAAAGAGAAATCATATCTCCCTTTGGCCTTTGTTTGGTTAGGCTAAACAAGCCAAGCTCCTTAAATCTCCTCTCGTAAGGCAGGTTTTCCATTCCTCATCCAAAGACCCCTTCTCTCCACCTGTTCCAGTTTGAATTCATCTTTCCTGATGAATCTCCCATTCTTAAAAAGAAAAAGGAGTACTTGTGGCACCTTAGAGACTAACCAATTTATTTGAGCATAAGCTTTTTTACGAAAGCTTATGCTCAAATAAATTGGTTAGTCTCTAAGGTGCCACAAGTACTCCTTTTCTTTTTGCGAATACAGACTAACACGGCTGTTACTCTGAAACCTCCCATTCTTAAACATGGGAGACCAGAACTGCACACAGTATTCCAGATTAGGTCTCACCAGTGTCTTGTACAATGGTAATAACACTTCCCTGTCTCTATTGGAAATACCTTGCCTAGTATTGAATTAACCTTTTTCATTGCTGCATCACACTTGTGGCCCATAGTCATCCTGCGATCTACCAGTGCACCCAGATCATTCTCCTCCTCTGTTGCTTCCAACTGGTAAATCCCCAGTTTATAGCAAAAACTTTGTTAGTCCGTAAGTGCATGTTCTTGCTCTTCATACTATTAAATTTCATCCCAATACTCCAGTTTTCAAGGTTGTCCAGATCTTCTTGTATTATATTCCAGTCCTCTGCCATCTTGGCAACACCTCACAACTTCATGTCATCCGCAATTCTGATTTGAATACTCCCAATTTTTGGGCCAAGGTTATTAATGAAAATGTTAAATAAGACTGATCCCAAGGCACTCCTTGAGTACGCCACAAAATCAGTTTGATAACCAAGCTTCAGGTTACTTTGGGAATCAGAGTTAGGTCCCAACTCCCTCTGATCCATATGAAAATTCCAACCTTTGTTTTCTCCATCTTGCAGACTGCAACATATTGGAGCAGGGATTGTCTTCAGTTTGTATCTTGTATGTTGCTGAGCATATCATCAGCATTTAGAAAGTAATAAGCAAAGAGAGAGATTAAATACAGGGGCAAATGAGGACAAGTCTGTCAGACTCATGGTATTAGGTTTACTCCTGAATTTATTAGAGAGAATCTGGAGGAAGTGGGGGGCAGATTCATTGCTGGCCCTGGGTGCAAAAGGGTCAGAGACAGGAGGGGGTTGAATCTAAACCTAGGAAACATACTTAAACTTCAACAGTCAGCAAAGGGATAAACATTACACAGATGTTCCATAATTAGTTATAAATTGGATGTCTATGCACAGCAATGGCTTGAGTGAGTTGAATCTGCAGCAATCTCTAGGCCTGATCAAAAGCCAATTATGTCATTTCAGATGGGAATGGGATTGATTTCAATGGGCTTTGGATCAGTCCCTCTGATCCCCCACAGAGCCAATGTCCTGGATTTTGTATCAAGATGGCAATGCTATGGAGTAAGGCCACTTATCAGGGTGGCACCTTAAAGACCAACAGGTTTATTTTGCCTGCATCTGTAATTTTCACTCCATGCATCTGAAGTGGGGTTTTTTTACCCATGAAAGCTTATGCCCAGATAAATCTGTTAGTCTTTAAGGTGCCACCGGACTCCTTGTTTTTGTGGATACAGACTAACACGGCTACCCCCTGATACTTATCAAGGTGGGTGCAATGGAGGGTGAATGTCAAAAGATTTGGCAATTCAGTTGGGTTAAGCACCCAGAAGATGCTTCTCCAAAATATCCAGCCTCCTGGGATTGCAAAAGTGGACTGGCAATCTTGATGGAGTAGTCTTTCTTGGGGTACTTTGGCACTTCCACTGCAGGTCCCAGCAGGAACTAGGAAGTGTATAAAACAAAGTTTGGCTCAAGCTTTGGGTGAAAGCTTGAGCTGACTAACTTATAGTGGTTAGCATCCTTAAATGTGTCCCTCTCCAGATCATGACCTTTCAAGGGAAATTTTTATAATGTAGGTCTCAAGAAACCTGCCACAAGCATAACAGGTGAACAAGAGATCTGGACCGAGGGATTTATTAGAAATTGGATATGAAGTTGATAAATAGTTTGACAATAAACATTTTTAAAATGATATTTTATTTTTTGTCTAGTTTATTAGCATAGGGTCATTTTGATTTTTCACTTTAGCCTTTTCCGTTGCTATATTGCCCTGGTCTGTTCTCCACAGGTAAGTCATTCCAACTGAAACTGCACATTCACACTCTGCCTCTCTGAACATTTTATTATTCAATGTTCCTGTTGATTTCCCAAAGCCCTTCACTTCCCATTCTGCAGATATTACATTTTCAAAGTTATAGGCTAAAAGATCATAGAATGTAAAGAAATGGATTTTCTTTTCTATCAGTAGCTGACAGATTGGCTGTTCTTCAATTATTAAACTCCATAGTGTATGAGTGACCCGCTGCACGGGGCAAGGAGCTTTTTGTGGTGAGTTTTAGCAAGTGACCGGTTGTCATGCTAAAAGGAAGTAAAGTAAAAAATAAAAATATCAAAGACATGGGTTTAGTTCTGCATTTAAAATAGCTTTTATGTATTCATTTAGTGTGGTAACAGGGTTTAATTTAGGGTTCAAGAGAGAGTTAAATAGAGCACAAACCATGTGGTGACTCTCTCCAAAGGGATGAGCTACACCTGTAGTGAACACATTTGAATAGACTCTAGCTTCTGTTCTGAACTATGCTTTTATAAACCTAACAAGTGTATGTTCATAGGGAACATGGAAGTCCCACCTGCCCCCCATTGGCAATTGCCTAGCACTAAGACTCCATTAGTCCACTCCTGTACATTACTGCAGGTTTGTCAATGAGTTCCTGGGGCTAAACTCAACTCTGGGTACCACAGGTGTAAATTCAGAGTGACTTCTTAAGTTAATAAAGCTATCCTGGCATTGATTGGTGTAAATGAAGTCTGAACCTGGCCCTAATGCTTTTTAGTCAGAAGAATGCTGGGATTGCCTACCGCCTTCAGATGGAACAAAAGCCCTGGTATCTAGCTGTAGCTGTTCTGGAGATACAGTAGCTGCCACTAAAATCAGGCTAGAATTGTAGCAGTGAGACCCAAGCTAGTTAAAATTCAAAGATGTGATGGGACATAATCTCTCCTATTTGCCACAGCTGATATCTGCTCTAGATTGTTGAAATAATGGAAATCCTGGATTCATGTGATCATATAGTGTTTGTTTCTATACAACTGGCTCCCCCCGAAAAAAATCAGGTATTCTAGCGTATCTCTTATCCTCATAATGCTTTAAGGATTGACCCAGCAGTTAACATAGCTACTCCTCAAATCAGGATAATTTTCAGTCCCCGCATTGGTCTAAGCAGCTGGACTCAGAAGGACCCTATTCCTAGTTCTAGAGTGTTTGTTTTGGTACTTCAGGTCTTGAATAGAAGTTGTGAGGGGAGATTAGATTCACCAGCCTATAGGATCTCTCTGATCACCTACCTGGGATAAATAATTGTCTACACCTAGTTCAGCCTGTAACCCTTTCCTCAGGGATCTGTTTTACTCTTTAACACACTAACTAGAATAATAACAGAACAATCCTGTTCATAGTCTGAGATTTCAAGGCTCTCTGCTATCTTAGTGTGCTGAACCATCCCATCAACAGAGAGGGGCCCATAGGGCTTACCTAGCCCCCCACAGCAGTGTGCAGGAGCCCCAGGAGCATTCACTCTTAATATAATAATTAATATAATCCTCCTAGCCTCTATCATGGAGCTGAGGCCCGCCTTTATATCCCTGGCTGGGACTCATCAGTCCCAATCAATAAATGCTGTGCAGATGGGTCAGATGATTCCCAGCACCTGCCTGCTGGGCTCCTCTCCAGAACACGGCTGGCTGCTCCCTGTCCCTTAAAGAGGCAGACTGCCCTGTTACAGCTGGTAATCCAAATGATATTGTTTTGTACTTGTGTCTTGCAACTGGCTCTTTTACTTCCTTCTGTCATGGCTCTATGGGATGGCAGAAGTGGTCTTTGCAAGATCATGGCCTAAATCTATGATTATGGGCCAATCTTGCAGTCTTAACCCTGGCAAACTCCCACTGACTTGAACATCAGGGAAGAAGACAAGAGCGGAGAGGAAACGTGCAATGGCACAAGCTTTGAATGGGTTTGATCAGTGGCCTACAGCTGTCAGGCCACTCTCTGCCCCGCAGACTGGTGCATTCCACTTACTGACATGCTGAATCAAAATTGGATTTCCAATCAACTAAAGCGTTTCCAAGTGTTTTCCCCCCACCAATCACGCTGCTATTCCTGGCATAGAACACCCTATCTATTTGTAGGAAAGCTAACAAACCGCCTTCCTGCCAAATTACCACCATGGTCTAAGCATGGGAGCAAATGAAAACTGATGGGCACAGTTCCACAAACAGAACAGAAAGCCTCCGCCTCCTGCAGTGTAATAGATATTAAAAGACAAAAGCTCCTCATTAGCAGCAAACTCAGAGTAGACCCACCTTGCAGGGCAATCCCCCAACAATGATTTCTAATCGCCATCTCCACACAAAGAACTGCTTTAAACCAGACTGTCATTAATCCTGGCTTACATCTGTGTGACTCCAGAGTCAACGTTGACTCCAAATCTTTTAGAAAAAGCAATTCCTTCTAGGAGTGCTAGGAAGGATAGAGCTGAAAAATATCTGTTGAGTCTGAGAGGGCTTTCCCTATTGTGTCTCATCCAATATTATTAAAGACATTCTTAATCTCACACTATGCCTCATTTATATTTCAGATTTGTACAGCAGAATCATGGGGGAGGGGTGTACTTTATTCATTACCCAAGGGAGGAAGAATTTGGCATATTTGTATTACCTGTTGCCTACTGAAAACACACTTACATAAGTACATCATGATGACCAAAAATCAAACCCCAATTAAACATGTGGACATAAGGCCAAATTTTCTAGACTCATTGCCTCCCTGTGATCCAGTTCTCTTAATGCTCACTCTGAAAACCAACCAAATCCTAATCCTAGACGCTCCCAATTTCCCTGTGTTCACTCAGGCCCTGAGCAAAGCACTTACAGACATGTTTGAGTGTCATCTACTTTATTGAAAGTTGAACATGTGCTTAAAGTTAAGTGTGCTCAAGTGTTTAGCTGAATCAGGGCTTCATCCTCTCTGCCCGTTGCATTTTCATATCCTTCCTAAAATATCCTTGGGTGCTACAAGAAGTTAACTGACATAATTGACTTGTAGAGAGACAAGGTGGGTGAGGTAATATATTTTATCTTCATTTAGAAGTTGGTCTGGTAAAAGATATTACCTCACCCACCTTGTCTCTCTAATATGCAGGGACCAACATGGCTGTTCTGTGATGGGGTGTCCACCCCACACGGGACTGGAAAGGGTTAAGGTGGCCAGGCCAGCCTATCAACTGCCAGGCTGCACCTGGAGAAGCCAGGGAGGGCTGGAACCTAATTGCTGACAGCACCCAGCTGAGGAGGAACAAGAGGGGCCTATATAAGCCAGGAACTAGCAACAGAGTGACACTCTCTAGGAAGATAGAAAAGGGGTGAAAGCTGGCCTATATAGAGCAAGGTGGGTAGGAAGCAGTCTGAAGTAGGAGCTGGGAGAGTAAGGTCCCTAGAGCTTTTATGTTGAGGGTCCCTGGACTGGAGCCTAGAGTAGTTGTTATACCAATAAAATAAAAACCAGTAGGATCTTATTAAAGGGGAAAAGGCAAAATGCCACATCTATTGTGAATACAGAAAGACTCATAGTAAGCAGTTAATTATAGCTATAACATTCCATTCAATTTCATATTCGTGCACGCGCGCACACACGTTCTGCAAGGTTGTTATCATAGTTACCAGCCTTAGAGTTGCTCATGCCAAGCTACTGGCTAGGTGGCCTGGACATGAGGAGGGAGCAGGGCCTTGTCAGATGCTCATCTGATGCTCCTGGAAGTTGGTTTGCAGAATCAGACCCCAAAGTTCTCACTTTCTAGAGTCCATTTTTATAGGAATTTCTTCCTATGCCAGTCTATGGGAATTGCTTCATCATGCTGTTGCTGAATCAATCGGCAGATAGCACATTCCTGATGGCTCCGTGCTGCCAGATGTTATCTTGTTCTTTGGTTCTCCCGTCCTTGAGGCTTTTGGGTGGATTCTAGTCTGCTCTCCGGGGGTCCTCCTGGTTATTTCCACTTAACGCCTTCTTCAGCTGATGGACACTGGATTCCTAGGCTGGCACCTCCCTGATCATTCAGTTATTATCCACAGCAAGCGTCCATACACATATATCCTCTATCTCTATTTTAATCACAATTGTTAACAAAGCGAGATGAATACAACAAAAGGGCGGGGAGTCTCTGGGTGCTGTTTCTGTTGTTACAGAGTATTGCTTTGAGTCTCTCTCTGTGTGAGTAGTTGTTGTTACAGAGAATTGCTTTGAGAACAGACTCTGTCTTAGAATGTACTAACACAATTAGCAGCTTGCAAGTTTCACACATAGAGGAGAGAAACAGTACCAAAAACCAAGAGACCTCTTAATTAGTAATACCCTGGAATTTAAACTATGGGGAATCAAACTCATTTGTGATTTTAATACAGAACTTCTTTAATATGATCCAACATAGTGGGTGGGCAGGCTTAGGCTTCCCTACTGACTATGGGAGAAGTGGCACCATCAGGCAGTACTGGAGAATGCTGCCTGAGAGTATTTGTGCAGAAGGACTTTGGGTAACCCCTAGAAGGGAAAACCACTTAGCTACCTAGCCAGAGGGCCGAGTCATGAAGAGGAGGCTGCAGTTGCTAGAATGAGAGGGACCATAGGGTGTAATGACAAGAGGAAGGCACAGCACCTAGCCAGAGCTAATCTCCAGGCTAGGTAGGAGGAGGTGCCACCTGAAGCGAGCATATCCTCTGACACTCTCTATTAATAAATAGAGGGCCCTGTGTAAAATAAAAACCCTTCCAGAGAGAGGGAAACAGTTTCCGACAGATTATTCTGGTAGGGTTTGTCCCTATTTTGACACACCTTTCCTTTGCTCAACGGACATGGGGGAAGGCCCATTAAACATGAGACCTGCAGGAAAATACTATACAGCTT